>NC_056765.1:28966253-29281253 GCF_018687715.1 Carya illinoinensis
TTAACAGGCATTTAGGGGTGACAATTCAGATGTTGGATCACCTAGTAAAAAAAATCAAGCCTCGACTGAAAGTTCTAATTTATGTGTTGATCATCAACGAATGAGGGATCCAAATGGTGAACTGTCTGAGGAACGAGGCAAGCAGAAGAAGGTAAATGACAAATCAATTAATGAGGTGGACCCTCCAAGTGTGTCACCTGCTGGCGAGCCCTACCAATCAGTGGGGGAGATTCTGTCTTCAATAGATCCAGTGTATCCATTGCCTATGCCTGGAATTGAACAGGGTCCTGGAAAGACAATGTCTCAGTTGAATGTCTTCAATAAAGTTACAGGATCAAATGTCAATGCAAAGCAATCAACATTCTGGGGAAGGGACAATGTGAGTTGTCATTTGTTGACGCTTCTTTAATTTCTTTTATTTTAAATGTACTATCAGGAGCTCTCAATTTAAAAGCAGCGGATAATATGATACATCTCTTTGAGAAAGGTGTTTGTAGGTTCTTTAAAATGTCTAATCAACTTAATTTTATGAAAGAAGAAAGAATGATCCAAAGAGTCCTTCTGATGGTATCCAAAGCCTCATAAGTTGTCTTTCTTTCTGTTACTACTATTGCTACAACTACTAACAGTCCTTTTTGCTTTCATCATTGGCACCTCTAGTGCTACTGCTGCTACCATTTCTTCTTCTATGTTTAATGAGAATTGTTTTTAAGATTATAAGTTTTGTTCAAGATTTTGTGGATTGTTTGCCATAGCAGTCTGACATATTAGTACGCATTTAAAATCATAGCTGCATGTGAGAAATTAAATTTAGGACTGAGTGTTTGGTTAGGCAGGCAGATGCTTTGTTTTGACTGAGGCATGAAACAAACAGGCGATGTCCTCCAATTTTTAGAGTTTTGCATCTTCAAGTGCATTGTCAGGCATCTGAATATACTCATTGGTTTTTATACAGGTCAGAAACACACCCTCAACAGAATCAGTTGATTCTTCCCAAGAAGAAGAGTAAGATACTTGTAATATTCATTAGCTGATTGCTTTAGTGTGATTTCTTGACAGTCTTCAGTATCTCTGATTTGGCTTTGAACATCTCATAATTTCTTGTTGGTCAATATTGATGCTTTCTATTGTACCTTCTTAACATATCCCCCCCTCCCTAAAAAAAAAAAGTAGATATCCTTGTTTTGTTCGGATCCTACTGTCATGCAAGGAAAAAAAAAATCCATGTGAGCAATAAATTTCTGTGATGTTCAACTTATCAAAACAGATACATGTATGAACTGTTCTCTTGCTTGTTTTGGTCTGGCCTGTCTATATTATATTTTTTTTATAAGTACCTGTACAAGTCAAGTGTTCTATACCACTGAGCCATTGAATGGCTTTTTTTGATTGGCACTGGGTGCCCAGAACAACGTCTCGACTAATCCCAAGGGTGCACAGACCATCGGCAAGGATATTTTTTGGACATAAGCATGTAAGTGGGTATTTCTGGACATAAGCGTGTAAGCGTGTCATGCATAAGTTCCATAAAAAACTGGGTATGTTTTGGTTTAGAGTTATACTGCTTACGTTATGCCAAATCCAAACTGGAAAACACGGCTGTACTTTGGGGCAGGCAGTGGAATGATGGGTTAAAATAATTTCCATATTCAGGTCTAGGCAAAGTTTGATTTTTCAGATGATATGAAAAAATGTAGAATGAAGAAGACTCGAATAGAAATACTCGGCATTTTGCATATGAATGGTAGACAATGAAAAGATTCTGGTAAAGCTTTGACTTTTTTGGTGCCAATGCACTAACCATCTGATATCCAGACAATGGTTGTGCAGGTTGTTTTAAGAAGTATTTTACGAGTTTGTGTTGGTTAGAAGATGCATGAACTGTGTGGATTCTTAATCAAATAAATTGCGTATGCATAGGTGAATGTGACTAAATAATCCAGATCATTTAATAAGTGAATTTGCCAAGCGCCACATATATTTCGTTTGAATAGTTCTTTTGATACAAATACATTGTTCTTGACACTACATACTTTTGACTGAATTTTTCTTGGTTGGAACCTTTTAACATTGGGGGCAGGCTCTTTTGTGACTGGGTTGGTATAACTGAAACATAGCAAAGTTGTGAATTTATATTGTATCGGCCGGTACGGCTAGTATTTACCGTACCGGTCACTGCACCGGTAGAAAAGAAATAGTTGTTTTGCACCGGATCAAATACCAGCCATGTCGGTGCGTTTCAGTCAATACCGGCCGAAATCCAGTGTACCGGCCGAAACTTATATTTTTGTATTTTTAGTGTATTTTCATAATTTTTACTCCAATTCTCACATCTAAAAACTATTTTCTTAACTTTTTTTTATTCCATTTTCTCAAGTATTGATTGAGAACTTAAAAGTATTATTGAGTTTTATAATTCTGTGTTTTAACTTTTTAAGACTTGCATTGATGTTATTTTGAAATATAATTTATACATATATAATTAATTTATCTATATATAAACTATCCCGAAACGGTACCAGTACTAAAATATTTCGTTCTAGTGCCTTAACCGAAACGGTATTCAAAACTTTGAAACATAGACAATCATTGGCTTCTAGTTTCAGTTTTGGCACCTCAGGACAGTAGCTCTTTTCCTTGGAAGGGTATTTGATAAACCATTGGCTACGCCTACTGATATCAATAAACTTTTACTTATGTGTATATATATAAATATATAAAAAGAAAAAAGAAAAAAAAAAGAGTATTTGATGAACCAAAGCACCTCTAAGAGCAGTTTTGTCACATGGACAGCTTCTTTAATGAATGTTCTCACCAGGGATAACCTAGGGAAACGTCATATCATTGTGGTTGATAGGTGCTGTATGTGCAGAAAGAGGGGAATCTGTAGACCATTTTTTTACTCCCTTGTTAGGTTTCCAGAGCCTTATGGAACAACTTCTTTGATAGAATTGAGTTGTCTTGGGTTATGCCTAGAAGGATAGTAGGCCTCTTTGCAAACTGGAGAGGATTATTTTTTTTTTTTTGATAAGTAATAAACTTTATTGAACGAATGCAACTAGGCAAAGCCTATGTACACAGGAAGTATACAAAAGAGACACCTAATTACACTCTAGCAAGCTGAAAAGAAATCAAAAAGTCATGAAACTGGAGAGGGTTATAGGGCAGCTACCAAATTACATCAGTGTGGAGGATGTCTCCTATCTGCTTTGTGTGGTGAATTTTGGTGGGAAATGAATGATAGCAATTTTGTCGACTATGAGGTGACGATGGAAAAGCTCAAAACCTTCTTCAATACTCTGTTTATTTGGACATCTGTTATAGATTTTAAGAGGCTGAGTCTTCATGATTTTCTTGTATATTTTTGTGTTTGTAATTAGGTGTTTCTCTTGTATGCATAATACATCTGGTGTACTTGGGCTAAGCTTTTGCGTTATTAAAAAAATAGATTCAGTTTTGGCATCTTTACAAGCAAGTTAGTTGGGCATCTGTTATTACTTTGTTCTTCTTTTTATAAGTATAATTTATGTTAAATTGTGTATTATTCTTTTACTTGTAATAAAAAGTTAGTTGGTGTTGAGAAGAATGTGAGACAATCCAACCTAACGTATGCAGAAGCTCTCACGATGGCGAGACCAGTGCACGGCGAGAAGAAACCAGGTGACTACGGGCGGGATGGGGTTGAGTCTCGAGCCATCCAAGCTGTACGGGGTGCAGGTTATGGCAGGCCTAAGGTTGGGCAGGAGACGTGGGTGAGTAGTAGGCGACTGTTAGACCTGCAGGGGCAGTTGATAAAAATGCAGCGGGAATTGCAGGAGGTACGTGAATATGTCGGGATGAGAAAGGATTTTAAAGGGAAGGGGAAGATGCAGTTTGCTGAGGGTGTAGTGGACTCGGGGCCGTTTCTAGGGCCAGACGGGCCCAGGTGTGGGCCTCAGCCTCTCTCGGCTAAGGAAGGGGACCTAGGGCCTGGGCTTGGGCTGACCCAGCCCACTCACATCCCGAGCCCTGAGACCGGCTCACCCTTTATTTCGTGTGACCCAGGGCCTGGGCTTGGGCTGGCCCAGCCCACTCGCATCCAGAGCCCTGACCCGTTGTCCCTTTCGCGTGACCCGGAGCATCTTTCACTTGACCCGTTAGCCATCAACGTAGTCTCGGCTACGCCCGAGCTCGTGTTGTGCTCGCCGGCGAATGACTTGCCAACGGCGACTCCACAGAACGTGCCGACGGGAGCAGGGGGAAATTCCGGCAAGGTGCCGGCAGCGAGGGGTGTACAGTACCCTAGGCAAATCCTTAGCGTTTCAATTCCGGCAACGGCAGAAATTTTTTCCCCACTCCGAGATGGCCAGACGATGCCGATTTATGCAGGGGATCAAGAGGGAGGTGGATTGGAACTCTCAATCCTTTCAGAAAGTGATTCGGAGATGGAAGTTTTGGAGGGGGAGGGGCCCGACAACTGTAACCTTTCGGTGGAGGGGGTTTTTGAGGTTCCTTTTGATGGTGAACAGATGGGGCTGGAAAACATAACTCTAGATGGAGTTTTTCAAGGAAACCAGTTAAATAGAATGGAGGAACCCACTCCATTGAATTTCTGTTTTCCAGCTCAACCAAACGTATCGGATTGGGTATTTCACAAGGTGAAAGAAATACAGAAAATAGTGGGGCTTGAATGTGAGGGGTACGAGGAGCAGTTCATGGCCTTGTTTACAGCAATTGAGGCAGGGCATAAACAAAAAAATAAGGGTGAATCAAAGAAGCACCGGGAGCTCAAAAGACTGTCTTGGTCTATGAACGTGGAGGGCAGCTCTAGTAGGAGTAGAGTAAAGGGGAAGGGGCAGACCGTTCTTCCATGAAACCAAAAATAGTGTCCTGGAACGTCCGTGGGCTTAATGATGCAGATAAGCGCTTGCGGATAAGGAATATGATTAGGGAATGGAAAGTGGACATTGTCTGTCTGCAAGAAACTAAGTTGAATTATATTGATAGGGGAATTGTGCGAAGTTTATGGAGCGGGGTTCATGTAGATTGGGCTTACTTGGCATCAAATGGGGCGTCAGGAGGAATTGTGGTATTGTGGGATAGACGTGTTGTAGAAAGGGTGGAGGAGTTTGTTGGAGATTATACGGTGGCTTGCTCTTTTAAGAGTGTAGCAGATAATTATCTTTGGGCTTTTGCAGGTGTTTATGGCGCCAATTTAGACAAAGACAGAAGCTTGTTATGGGATGAACTTGTTGGGATTCACAACTGGTGGGATCTCCCTTGGTGTATAGGGGGAGATTTCAACGTTGTGAGATTCCCAAGCGAAGCATCGGGAAGTAGAAGATTACGGCCAGCAATGGAAGCTTTCTCGGAATGCATTTTCGATCTGAACTTGGTAGACCTGCCGTTAGCTGGCGGTACCGCTACATGGTCTAATAATCAGTCATGGTCACGACTGGATCGGTTTTTAATTTCACCGGAATGGGAATGTCATTATCCGGAGGTTTGGCAGAAGCGGTTGCCCCGTATTTGCTCGGATCATTGGCCGATTTTGCTCAATTGTGGAGGAATCCGTAAGGGTCGTCGGCCGTTTAAATTTGAGAATATGTGGCTGAAATCGGAAGGGTTTGTGGATAGGGTAAAACAGTGGTGGTCTTCCTACCAGTTCCAAGGTACTCCCAGTTTCATTTTTGCCGCAAAAATGAAAGCTCTCAAAAAAGATTTACAAGTATGGAACATGGAATCCTTTGGCAACGTAGGGGAAATGAAAAAAGCGAAGTTGTTAGAAATCCAGGAGATTGAGAGACTGCAAGAGGTACAACACCTCACTCAGGCGGAACAAGAGAGGAAGGGTGAGCTGGTTGCAGAAGTTGAAAGGTTGATTCTTTTAGAAGAGATGTCTTGGCGCCAAAAATCAAGGGCTCTATGGTTGAAGGAAGGGGATCGGAGCACGGGTTTCTTCCACAGAATTGCAAACTCACACAGGAGAAATAATAATATTGAGATGTTGAAGGTGGATGGAGAAGAGTGCAGAGATGTACAGGTAATCCAAAATCATGTTGTGGAATTCTATGAGAATCTACTCAAGGAGCAGGTGGGATGGCGGCCTCCACTGAATGGGCTAGATTTTAACACCATAGGCTTGAGTGATGCATCACGCCTCGAAAGGGACTTTGAAGAGAGGGAGGTTTTTGAAGTAGTGAGGAAAATGGCAAAGGACAAGGCACCAGGACCTGATGGCTTCTCTATGGGTTTCTTTCAGGGTTGTTGGGAAGTTATTAAGGAAGACCTGCTGAAGGTCTTTCATGAGTTTTTCAGCAATGGAAGATTTGAAAAAAGCCTTAATACAACGTTCCTTGCTTTGATACCTAAGAAGGTGGGGGCGTCGGAAATTAAGGATTTCAGGCCTATTAGTCTAGTGAGTGGGGTGTATAAGATAATCTCCAAGGTACTTGCGAATAGACTGAGCGAGGTGATGGGGAAGATTGTTTGTCAACCTCAAAATGCTTTTGTAAAAGGAAGACAGATCCTGGATGCGGTGTTAATAGCTAATGAATGTCTTGATAGTCGAATGAAAGCCCAGAAAACAGGGATAATGTGCAAACTTGATATGGAAAAGGCATATGATCATGTTAACTGGGATTTCCTCCTTCATTTATTAAGGAGGTGTGGTTTTGGAGAGCGATGGAGAACATGGATCCATTGGTGCATTTCATCGGCAAAATTCTCTATCTTATTGAATGGAGTCTCAGTGGGTTTTTTCCATAGCTCACGTGGATTGAGACAAGGGGACCCACTATCACCCTTGCTATTTGTCATAGTCATGGAGGCGTTAAGCAGGATGCTATCGGCTTTGGTCGCGAATGGTGATATATCAGGTTTCCCGATCGGAACCCCGAGTAGGGGTATTATCAATATCTCCCACTTATTATTTGCAGATGATACTTTGATTATGTGCGAAGCAGACCAAAGGCAGGTTCAAGCGTTAAAGGCCCTACTTTTTTGTTTTGAGGCAGTCTCAGGATTGAAGGTAAATCTGGACAAATCAGAATTGGTGCCAATCGGGTCTGTTCCTAACACTCGCCTCTTGGCAAGAACGTTGGGTTGCAAGATAGCCTCTTTCCCTCTTACTTACTTGGGGCTTCCGTTGGGGAGTGTCTCGAGGGCTTTTTCAATATGGGATACAGTGATTGAGAAAATAGAACGGCGGTTGGCGGGGTGGAAAAGAATGTACTTGTCCAAAGGTGGGAGAATCACTTTGATAAAAAGTACATTATCTAACTTACCTACATATTTCTTATCTCTATTCCCGATACCAGCAAGTGTGGCAACCCGTATCGAGAAGCTCCAACAAGATTTTCTGTGGGGGGGTTTGGGGGATGAATTCAAGTTTCATTTGGTTAAATGGAAACAGGTATGCCGCTCTATCCCGGGGGGAGGTCTGGGAGTTAGGAACCTAAGGGTTTTTAACCGGGCACTATTAGGCAAATGGCTATGGAGATTTGCCATGGAACCAGATTCTCTATGGAAATTGGTCATTGAAAAGAAATATGGAGGCTTATGGGGAGAGTGGTGTACTAGGGAAGTTAGTGGGGCTCATGGAGTTGGATTGTGGAAACACATCAGAAGAGGCTGGGAGGTGTTCAACCGCTTTGTTAAGCTTCAGGTGGGTACAGGAACCAGGATTAAATTCTGGAATGACATATGGTGTGATAGTAGGGCTTTAAAAGACTTGTACCCCTCTCTTTTTCAAATGGCAAGTGTAAAGGATTTATTAGTGGCAGATGCTATGGAGGTGTCGGGGGGACAGATTTCTTGGAGCATTAATTTCGATAGAGCAGTTCAGGATTGGGAGATGAGTAGCATTGCTGATTTTTACAGTTTTATTTATGCTATAAGAGTTAACAGCCAGCAAGAGGATATCATGTGGTGGATTCCAGCAAGAAAAGGAACTTTCTCGGTCAAGTCTTTCTATAAGGCTCTCACCCCAGAGTCCAACTCTCATTTCCCTTGGAGAAAGATCTGGAGTCACAAGGCACCTCCAAAAGCCTCTTTCTTTGTATGGACAGCTTCTTTGGGCAAGATTCTTACCACTGATAATCTAAGGAAAAGAAGGATCATTATCGCAGACTGGTGTTGCATGTGCAAAGGAGAGGGAGAATCGGTAAATCATCTTCTGTTACATTGCGAGGTAGCAAGGACTCTATGGAATGAAGTGTTCGTTCGTTTGGAAATGGTTTGGGTGATGCCAAAAACGGTGGAGGCAACGTTGGCTAGTTGGCCTAGCATAAGAGGCAGACAACCGATCAGAGCTATGTGGAAGATGATCCCTATTTGCATCTTGTGGAGTTTGTGGAGGGAGCGCAACGAGCGGACTTTCGAGGACAAGGAAAGATCTATAGAGGAGCTTAAATTCCTATTTTTTAGAACTCTTTGTAGTTGGGCCATTGCTGTAGATTTTAATGGCATGGCCCTTCGAGATTTTCTTGCCTCTAATGTATCCACTTAGGTGGGGTATCAGAGTTGTAATTCAGGCTTTTTGCCATTCTTTGATCAATATAATTATTTATTTATCAAAAAAAAAAAAGTTAGTTGGTGTTGGACATCTGCTTGGATTTTATCTCAAGACTAGAGGTCCATAGTTATTGAGTCTTTTTCTGCATAGAAAATAGGTACTTTTACATCCATGGTTTTTCCGTGTAATGCATGATTGCCTTCCCTTCAGTTAGTCATTTTTTTCTCTTTTTGGAGAAGCTGTCCACATCCTTTTTCTGTCTTCATTGCCTTATTGAAGTATTTGTTTCATATCACAAACAGTTGAAGGTCAAAACTTTGAAGATTTCCTTATGATAGTCGCATTAATTGCTAAATAGCATTTGTGGGTTGGCTTAATGGTCAACTAGTGGTGACCTTTTCCAAATTGTTGCTTAATGGAAGGAAACCTTGTTCTTAGTAACTAACTGTAGATGTGGTAAATTCTCTGTTAATTATCTTATTCACTGAACTTGTAAACAAGGAGATGTCAGACAAATGGAGAAGTCTGGTACCAGTTTAGATTCCATTTACTCCTATCTTGAAATTATGATGTACTGGAAAAAATGGACCAGAAATTGGCTAGTTATCCAGAGGTGGTAGGGTCACTTTAACAAAGTACCCTTTTTAACTTGCCAGCCTACTTCTTATCACTATTTCCAATTCATACCAAGGTAGCTTATTGCATGGAGAAACTCCAACGGGATTTCTTTTTTTCTTTTTTCTTTTTTTTGGGGGGGGGGGGGGGGGGGGGGGGGGAGATGAAGGATGAGTTTAAATTTCACCTAGTAAAAGGGGCCACGGTGTGCGCCCCCATCCCGGAAGGAGGATTGGGTATTCGAAATTTGCAATTTTTAAACAAAGCTTTGCTTGGCAGATGGCTATGGAGATATCGTAATGAATGGGGAGCATTGTGGATAGTCATGGAATTGAAGTATGGTGAACCATGGGGAGGATGGCGTTTGAATGATTTAAGTGGGCCATATATGGATTGGGGCAATGGAAATATATAAGAAGAAGATGGGACACATATTCAAGAAATATCCTTTTTGAGGTAGATGATGGGTCCAAAATCAAATTTTGGCACGATGTGTGGTGTGGCATTACGGCACTCAAGGAAGCTTATCCAAGTTTCTATGGCATAGCAAGAATGAAAGAAGCCTCAATTGCAGACCTCTTAATCCTATCCAATTGTACTCCCCAATGGAACGTTACATCTTTTAGAGATGCACCAGATTGGGAAGTGGATGCTTTTTCGGAGTTCTACGATCTAGTGTACTGTGTACTCTACCTGTACAATGAGGGGAGTTGAAGACAAGATTTGTTAGCACCCTTCTAGAAAAGGGTAGTTCACAGTCTGCTCCTACTATCAAGCCGTGGACACATAATACAAATCCAATCCTATGGAGTAGTATTTGGAAGACAAAGGTACCCTTGACGGCAATTGTTTTTTGTATGGATGGCTTCCTTGGAGAAGATCCTCACAATAGACAAGCTATGGAAACACCACATCATAGTCATGGATTGGTGTTGTACATGCAAAAAGATTGGAGAGTCCGTTGATCATCTATTACTTCATTGTGAGATTGCTACCTCCATTGGTTGCAACAGTATGGAAGATGGTTCCAATTTGTCTATGGTGGTGTATTTAGAGGGAGAGGAATGAAAGAACCTTTGAAGATCGAAAGCAGTCAATGGATGAGCTTAGAAATATATTTTTCAGTACCATACTCAGTTGGTCTATTGTAATTGATTTGAATGGCATGACTTTTCATGAGTTCCTTGCATCACTAAACTAGCATGTATAGGCGATGCTCTTGTATATGTCTTGTACACTTGGGTCTTTTTCTATTTTATGATCAATAAAATTTGGATTAATTTTTTTTTTAAGCTTTAGCCACCATCTGAAATAAACAAGCTCTTTTTAGTATATGTATACAAAATGATTTGGTTTATTGCTTATAGGCTTGCTATTCAGAGGCTTGAGATTGCCAAAAATGACTTACAACACAGGATTGCAAAGGGGGTAATATTGCTTTTGTCATCATATTAATATTGAAGCCACTATATGCTAAAATGTGATGTTTTTGTTACTAACAAGATTGAGCATTGTTTATTAATAGGCTAAAGGAAATGCAATTTTACAAGCAAGCTTGGAGAGAAGGAAGCAAGCTTTACATGAGAGGCGCTTGGCACTTGAACAAGATGTATTCTCTCCCTAACCATTCAATTTATGGCATAAAATTTACATGGCGTTGCATGTTCTAAGTTTGTTAGTGTCAGATGTTCCACATATCGTGCTGGCATCACCAATTTAGATGTTAAATATATTATTGTTTCTTATTGCTATACAGACTAAAAGTATATTACATTATTTGTTCTTGTTAGTTTCTGTGTACCCATCTAATCATTCTCAACCTTTCTACAGAGAGTTGTTATCTGTGCACCTGCACTTAGGTTCAACAGTCAATAGAGAGAGATAAAAAGAAAGACCAAATCAGAGCAGGGCTTGAACAGGGGACTAACAGCCATATTTGGTTTATTAGAAATTTCCAAAATTTTTCTGAATCAAACCAAACATCTTTAATATCAAAAAACTTCTCTATTTCATATTTTCAACTTTTCATCTAGTTATTACCTAATTATTTCTCAAGCACAACAATCAATACAACTTTTTCAAACTTCGAAACAAAATATGATCTTATTTTTTTAATACGTAAGAAGTAAATTATATTGATATGAATGAAATAGGCATAGCCCATGTACACAAGAAGTATACAAAAGCAAAAAATAATCTTAAAAAATTATATTCAAACAACTTTTTAACTTTATCTATCCACTTTCACAAACTTCAATACAATAATTATTTTAAAAATATTTTTATTCAAAATTTTCTCTCTCCTTTCCCAAAACCTAATCTCAAACAAACTCTCAAAATTCTCAAATATTTCCAACATTTTTTATTGCCAAACATGGTATTCTTAGGTTCACTGTTCAATTTGACAACAATTGCTGACGTCTTTTGCTAGGGTGAAATATCTAAGAAACTTATTTTTACTTTTCTCATGTTTTTATCACACTTGCTAATATACACTGCCTTACCAACCTTGCCTATTTTCATGTGGGAAATACCTAAAACCTCAGGTTTATAGCACTGTTTTCATGTATCTTCTAACTCGTTATTGACTGTGTAGGTTTCAAGATTGCAAGAGCAGTTGCAAGCTGAAAGAGACCTTAGAGCCGCTCTGGAAGTTGGTTTGAGCATGTCTTCTGGACAGTTTTCCAGTTCACGTGACATGGATTCTAAGGTTTGTGTAGATCTTTGAGGTCTTTGCTCCTTGTTTTCTTCTCAAATGCTTTAATAGATATTCTTATGACTTTAAACTGATGTGAAGACGAGGGCTGAGCTAGAGGAGATTGCTCTTGCTGAAGCAGATGTGGCCAGGCTGAAGCAGAAAGTTGCAGAACTCCACCATCAACTTAATCAGCAAAGGCAGCATCACTATGGTTCACTCTCGGATGCGTGCGACCGTTATGGACATGTCCAAAATCATAATTCCCAACAGTGAGTTTGTGAATCATGCAATCTACTTTTAATAATCAGCTTATGATATTCATGTATTAGTAGTAGCATCCTTAATTCCTTGATGCCAGTGGGTCTGTTCTCAAGCTTCCAAGTATGATATCTCACCACATTGTGACATCAGTTTAACGTTTCATTTTGCCAAATATTTTGATATTGTCCCTATGTTAAAGTTCATAAAGAGTGAGAGAGAGATTGTATGGGTACTACTAGTTGTCAAGCTGAACAAGAAGGAACTTTTTATGCATCATGAAGGTTTATTGCTACCCGTCAAAGCTATTATTTCCAGTTTTAACTCCTTATTCTAGAGATATCATGGCAATGTGCATTTAAGTATGTGGTTTACTAGGGAAACTTCCGATAATGCGGTGCACGAGACTGGGATCTACTCTGCAGGGGTGGGTCTGAAAGGCCTGCCTTGGAGGGGTTCCCCGGCAAAAAAAAAAAAAAAATGTATGTGGTTTACATAAACTATAATATTTTCACGCGTGTGTTCTCAACTTGCTCATCTTATGGTGATGTGGGAGCAACAAGAACAAGGAAGAAGCATTTTTTGGGAATTTTCAGATTTATAAGTTGCAGTAGTTCTATTCTCAGTCAATAAGGGTGTTTCAAGAATTGAATAAATCTGGAATGGAGAGTTATGGGATGTTTGTGCTTGCATTGCGTGAGTCAGTATTGAATGATAGCGATGGAGGTAGAAGACAAGAAGAGATTGCGAGAGATTTAAGTTTGAATGAGATGTGACTTATCAAAAAAAAAAGTTTGAATGAGATGTGGTTAAGGCAGCAGTGGAAGTCATGAAACTCTAAATGGATATCTGAGAAACAGAAGTATGTAAAGAGGGAATACTCAGGCTGGGGCTGTCAGTATTGTGACACCCTAAACCAGACAACTGACCGACCCAACCCAGGTCGGGTATATAGCCTGCACCTAACTTTAATGACTCTTTTGAAAATCAAGGACTCCTTGAACATAACATTTTTCAAATTATGAAGGTGTGCACGTTTTTGAGTTTGAACTTAAAGCATTATAGTGAAGTCTACATGCTGATCATCATTGGGAGACATATCAATTGTATCGTGTCCTTTTATCAACATTGATATATATGTTTCTGTTTCCATTTTGTTAAATACCAGTGTATAAATAAAAAAAATAGGGATGTAAAAATTCTTTCGGGTGACCATAGAAGATGCTGCAATATAGTGTCTCAAAACTTTTTCAACTTGCGTTCTTACTATATATGCATGTTTGATAACTGCAGGAGATTTATTCAGCAAGATTTTGATACAACCCTTGCATATTATAATCATGACCGGAAACAGAGGACTGAGGTATGTTTTGTAAGTTTTCATTTATCAGATTGGATTTCATGAGAAGAGATGCTAACTCATTTGTTTTCACAAAACTTCTCAACTCATCTCATCTAATCATTACAATTTTCCCAAATTCCCACACAAAATAAAATAAACAATTCAACTTTTTCAAATCCCAAAATAAAAATTAATATTAAAAAAATATATTCTAACTATAATTTATTCAATTTTCAACTTTCATATCAACTCATCTTATCTCATCTACGAAAACAAACCGTTCATCATCTTATTTTTATTTAAATTCTGTCTCTCTTGGATTTGTTTGACTGTTTTCTTTCTTTACTCTTTTTATTTCTCATTAATCTAAAACCCCTAGGGGTTGGCTCAAGTGGTAAAGGCCTTGTACTTGGGGGTATGCTCCTCCAAGGTTTAATGTTCAAATCCCCTTGGGGGCAAACAATCTCTAAGGGTCATCGAATCGGGGGATTTTCTTCTTGAATTACCTGAGGTGCACTTGGGGGAAACTCCTTGCATAGGACCTGTGCACTCCCGGGATTAGTCGGGACGCAATTCCTGGACACCCCAGTGCCAAAAAAAAAAAAAAATCTCATTAATCTGAAGGGTGGTTTGAGACCCATCCAGAAAATGACCTCATCACTTGTAAACAATTTTAATTTTTTAACTTAAAATATGTATCCTGGAGGTTTTCTTTTTTTCTTTTGTATTTTTTATGGGTGGGAGGAGACTGCGAAGTATGTTGTCTACCTTTGTAAATTTATATGATCTGTTTGATCTCTTCTCATCATTTAGGTTAACTGAGCCAAGTCCTAGAACCAGGAAGATCCTGTACCCTGTACAGCTTTGACACATTGACTAAAGCTATCACATGCAGCATAGCATCCATCCTTCTCATAGCATATTCCTCAGTAATATTAAAAATGCATCCTCAAAAGCCACGTGATTAAAATTTATCTAGATTATTCTCCCTGAAATGGGCTATAGTAGTTGGGAATTGGTTTGCTCCTTGCTTCTCTGATGGTTCTTAACAATCCACAAGTTTTTGCCTTCCCATATTGGTGTATCTTGGGTTTATGATTCATCAAGAATGACTTAGAAAAGAAATGATTCATCGAGAATGACATGCATTTGAAAACTTGGTTGCTTTATCAGCGGGGATTTAGAATTCTGAGGATTTGACAAGAACTTCTAGACAAACAAGGCTCTAATACCATGCCAAAGCCATCAGTCCTTTCCTATCTATATCATTTGCTTTTCGAATTTCTGATCAACGCTTGTCATTTAACCTATCTCCTTTCTAAGATCCTGCTTGTTCTTTTACATCATTCATTGTCTCCAAGATCTCTCTCTCCCTCTCCCTACAAAACTCTTGTTTCAAAGAATGATTCAACCAAGTTGGTTCAGGAGAGCTTGTTAGGAACAGACTGGAGGGGTATTAAGGGACAGGTGTTAGCATCTGGCAGCAATATCAAGCAGCCTTCTCGAAAGAAAATTATTGATTCAACAAGCCTGGGTGATTCTAAAAGTACTGACACATCCACCGGAATTCCGATGGATGAACTTTGTGCTGTTGATTCTGCCACCGTGCCTTCCATTTCCAGAGCAGTGGAGGCAAGCATTCCTTCGTGATAAATCGTTGACACTTCTTAATAAAGCTGTTCAATTATTTTCAGACTTGATTTGATTTGAGAAGTTATCTTGTTAAATCCAACACTAACTACGGACAAAGCCATCAATTTTTGCAACTCTGCATTGGAAAGTATTTCCAATTTTTCCATCTGCACTGTTTTCAGATTTCCACCAAGTATTTCCTTGATTGATATCTACCTTCCAAATTATGCCTTGATATTGACTCTGTAACCTGGTTTCAGATGGAGTATCCAAGACATCCATCTGCAGCATCTTCTACATTGGTTGAATTGACAACACGTCTTGATTTCTTCAAAGAAAGACGTTCTCAGCTCATGGAACAGCTCCACAACCTTGATTTGAACTACAGCACAACGTCTTCGCAAGACTTTGTCTTTAGAACATTACCCCCACCATGGAATTGACTGAGCGAAGATGATGCTTCATTAACTGCGCTGGGGAGAAGATTGCCTGACATCTTGTTGTATATCCTTCTACACTATAACGTATATAACTTTGATCTGTAGTTGGATGTTGTATTGTTTAATGTCCACTGTTTCATATCTAAAGCTTTTTTTTCTTTTAATCTTTTCTTCACTTTTCAGAGAGAATGTGATTGGAATTTTTGGAAGACTATTCTCCTTCTGTTCTTCGAGTTCTTTCTTTCTTTATTATTATTATTTTTTTGGGTCATAAACGATGCAACATTCTGTGTTTTTCGAATTGCAAGTGGAGGTATGCAACAGAATGAAGCAACATTCTGTGCTTCATTAATTCGATTTGTCAAAACATGTTGGTGGCTAGTTGGCGACTAGCTAGTCACGTAAATAGGTGACCATTTCGATTCATAATTTTATTTTTTATTTTTTGAAATCAATATCACCATTTCATTTCTCAAGCAAACTGATTACAAAGAGTCACTTAGGACAGCAAGCTTAATACATTCAGGGATAAATTCAAGATCAAAAACATCTTCAACACGGTTGAGGGCATCCTTGGCTAACAAATGAAAAGCCATATTAGCATTCCTCTGTGTGTTCAATACTCCTATTTGTCAAAGGGTTCAAGATAGATGTTGAATCTTCGAGGATTAGACTAGCTTCACTCCAATCCATTGCTGAGTTTTGCATTTTGAGAACCACCTGCAATAAGTCTCCTTCAAGCACTAGATCAGTAAAGCCACTTTCCTTACAGAACTGGATAGCCACCAACATGGCATAAGCCTTAGCTATTAAGGGTGATAGTTTTAGCTTCCTGTTTGCCCTAAGACCATGCCTTGGCAGTCCTTGATTATGGCTCCAATACCTATTACTCCCAATGAGTCATTTAAAGCAACATTTCAATTCAGTTTTAATTTCCATAGTTTTCTCCATTTCTGCACTTTGTTAGGACAAACAGCAACAGAGAGCCTCACCTCCTTGGTCTTGACTAGGTGAAAGAATCTCAGATCCTCTTTGGCCTGAACTATAATTGAGTTAGGATGTCTCAAATCCTTGCCATGCACAACCTCATTTCTTCTGTTCCATATGAGTCTTGCAAGCAAACCATTCATTTCAAGTTCATCTTTTGGCAGTTTTACTGTCAATTGCTCCCAAATATCTCTAAACAGGTCACATTGCAGGAACATCTTCAAAATTTTGATACTGGTTTGGCTTCACACATCTCTTGCAGCATTGCATCCCCATAATGCATGGCTTGAAGTTTTTCTTTTAAGTTTACTGATTGGGCATATGTTCTGTTCTCTCAGTTTTCTCCTCTGCAAATTGTCAAAAGTAGGGAGAGCCTCATTACATGCCTTCCAAAGAAAACTTCTAACTGCATTGGGAACTTGCAGTTTCCACATGGATTTCTAGATGTCACTCTGAGCATGGTCAATCGAGGTCTCACCTTCTTGGAGTGAGGGAATTTGCCTATGTAAGTGGTAGGCACTTTTTACTGAGAAATTTCCATTGTTTGTTCCACCCCAGATAAGTCTATCCTCAAACTGATAGGGATGGCTTTGATGAGGTTCACCTCCTACTGAGAGAACCATTTGTTGAGTATAGTTTCATCCCATCTCTTCAACACAGGCTCCATCAGATCTGATACTCATTCCACCTTATTATCTCCATAGTTCCTATTTCCTGTTGCTAATAAAATAGACCTGGGTAACCATCTGTTCTTCCATATCCTAACTTTCTGTCATTGCCAATCCTCCATTGTTGACCCTCTTTCAATAAGTTCACCCCAGCCAACATGCTTCTCCAAGGCAAGGATGGTCTATAGCTTAGGTTAGCATTTCGATTCATAATTAAAGAGAAGTGTTAGGTTATGCAAAGATTTTACAAAAATAAAAATAATAAATTGAAGTGAGTTGGCATGATCTATTAAATTATAATATTTTCTTTTGAAAAAAAAAATATTTATAAAATAGTGTGTAGAATATATTTAGTAAAGTACGTATCTGACATAATTTTATTTAAAAGATAAATTTTAAAATTTAAATATTATAAAACAAATCTTATCATTCTGGATGGTGTGCTCTACAGACTAACTTGATAATATAATAGATCATATCAGTAATTTTTTAATATTATTAACACAAAAGACTTCCAGATCAATAATATATTGGATGCCTTAAAAATTAGATTTATAAAAAAAAAATTCTATTTATCATTTATTTTCTCATTATCTCATACTGTAATATTAAATAATAGGTTTACAAGTAAAATATATTAAATAATATTCAATAATTTAATATCACATCATGAGATGATAAAAAGACGATAAGAATTAAAATGATAAGGAACATTACTCATTTTTAAATAAAGATCTAACATGTTATTAAAACCATGTAAAGTTTAATTTTATGGCATTTTTTACCATGAACCAAAAGAAATAATATTTATAATTGTGAGCATACAAGCAATGTATAATCATTTAAAAAATAAATATAAGATCTATAAATAAAAAAATATTATGAAGTCATAGAAAAAAGAGAGCCATAACGTATTATAAAACTTTTAAAAGGAAAGAGAAAGAGATAGAGTTCAGAAAGGTTATGAAACTTATAAATTTTTTAAAGAATTCAATAATATATATAGGTATACAAAGGGAACTATGCTAGCTTACTATGCTAGCACTATGCACTATGCATATGTCGGCCAACTCACTATGCTAGTACTATGCTAGCACTATGCACTATGCATATGTCGACCAACTCACTATGCTAGTACTATGCTAGCACTATGCACTATGCATTTGACGACTAGATAAATGTGGTCATACAATTCAATATAGTTTATAACACTTCCCCTTTGGATGACCATATTTAAAGAATATGTCTCGTTAAAATCTTGCCAAGGAAAAACCCTGTGGGAAAAAACCAATGGCGAAAGAAAAAGAATACAGTATTCATGTGTATCGCCGAGTGCTTTAGGATTGCCTCATTAAAACCTTGCAAAAGAAAACCCAGTGGGATAAAACCTTAGCGAAGGAAAAAGAGTACAATCAGCACAAGTCTTCAAGACATTACTTCCCCTGAAAAGTGCATGATAACAGGTCTTCAAACCTTCGCATTCTAATGTTCTGCATAATCTTCTTAAATGTTTCAGTTGGTAGTGCATGATAACAGGTCTTCAAACCTCCGCATTCCAATGTTCTGCATAATCTTCTTAAATGTTGCAGTTGGTAATGCTTTAGTGAATAAATCTGCCAGATTTTTACTTGACCGTACCTTCTTGATATCAATTTCAACTTTCTTCTCATGAATTGCAATGATCTTCTTGTGTGTATCTGAAAGATAACTTGCATCTGTACATCCAACTAACTGTGGACTTGATCCATGTTGATAAAATAATCACAACTGGATCTTTCTGCTCATCACTACTCTTCTAGAGTTGTACTCTTCTGGAGTTCTTGTAAATAACACAGTTAGTGGAGAATTCATCAACATTAAACCGCTAACCTCATTTTTTAATAAAAACGGTGGCCAGCCTTTTAAAATCAGACAAGCACCGCGGATTTTCAACTCCTCTGTAGGTGTCAGGCGTGCTGTCAGGCACCGCAGCTGTCAGGCGTGCTGTCAGACGCCGCAGAGCTATGAAGTTATATTCCATCTCTTTTCTCTTGCTTCACGAGAGATGTTGTATCATAATTTTCTCTATAAAAGAGATATTCAGTTCATCTTCATTCGCATCTCATCTTCTTCACTTTTCTGTAATCATACTGCATTTTTACTCTGCAATCTCTTTCTGCATTCTTATCCTGCAATCTATCTCTGCAATGGCTCAGCAATCTTCTCAGGATCAATATATAAGGTATTCTGCACCTCGTTCATCAGCTGTTCCTGCTTCTACCACAGGTGCTATCATGCAATATAATGATCTGACTCGTAGGTCAGATAATGAAGTTATCTATGAGCTTGTGAGTCTCGGTACCCGATACTCATCATCCATTGTCGCATTTTCTCAGCGACTGCAATCCAGAACTTGTGGAGTTGACAATCTCCACGAGAATATTGCTATACTTCAGCGACTTCTTCTGGAATCCAACATGAAGATAGAATCAATAAAGAAAGAGAATAGGAATTTAAAATCCTTGCTTAAATCTTCTTTTCGATTGCCCACCCCTTTAGATAGGGATGCTATGCAGATTCTTTAAGAACAAGAGCGTTTGAAGAATGAGGCAAAGTGTCTCAAATTTTTGTAATTCTTGCTTCAAGATAATAAAATAATATTTCACAAATATTCATATTTGTGTTTCTATCTTTTGGTAGATGTTCTGTGTGCTCCCTTTTATTTCTTCTTTAATAATGCACACTTCATATCAAACCCATAATATAAATCTGAAATACTAATTGTATTAAAAGATGGTATTTCATGACTAATAACATCATCCATCTTCCCCTTGAAGCCGCAAGGGTTTCAGATTTATATTTCAAATATGTGCAGTTTTTATGAGCTCTTCTGGAACTTCAATGACATTTAAATCATATATATAAACTGCAATTATAGCTTGTTTTCATTTGTGTTTGGATTGCTTTAGATCATATAAGAATCTTTGAAACTTGATAGAATACATATTTCCAGATATATTCATATTAGAAGCTTCAGACATTTTCTATCCTTCAGGGATTTTCATATATATATCATGATCCAATGATCCATATAAATATGCAGTTAATCATGCATATCCAAACTCTCGGTAACTTTCAAGCTAATAAAAATCTCAATATGATTTCAACCACTTTAAAATCATATCAATATTGTTTCTTCGAGAAACTAACTTGTGATTTCTATATCACATTTTCATATTAAAAGTTTCAGACTTTTTATATCATGTATATAAATATCCACTGATATTTAATAAAAATCACCTCTTTAGGTGTTTGTACTTCAAATCCATATTTATCACATTTTACTTAGTGATATCAATTCTGCAGGAATTGAGAAACTAACTCGTGATTTATATATCACATTTTTATTTCCTTTCCATAAATACCCACTGACATTCAACAAGCATCACCTCTTTAGGTGTTTGGACTATAAGTCCCGATGCATCATATTTTACTAGTAAATCAATTCTGCAGGGAATTGTTTTTTTTTTCAAATTTGGCCAATATTTTACGTCGTATTCTTCGACGATTCTTGATTCACTTTCATCATTACTTCTGGTAATATCAATTGTCATCTCATATGGAAATACATTGTCGACAACAATTTTATTTCTATCCATAATTTCTCCATTATTCATGAAATGTAACGAGATCTCGTTATTTTCAGGTACCTGTCCCTCTTCAAGGAAAGACATTTTCATGAAAAACCTCTTCAGGAGGCACTCTTCAAGAGTTTATATAGGAGAATTTTATACAGAGAATTTGGATGGATTTTATTGCTTGTTTTGTGGGTATGGCCTCTTCAGGAGCACCAAATTATTTGTGCCTTTCTCTTTTGAGATATTCTATCTTTTGTATCGATAAATCTCACATGCCTTTATACATGTCTTTAGACTGCTGAATTTCTTAATTGTCCTACAGGGACTTCAATCCTTACTGGGATTTTAGCAGCTAGAATATGAGACATTTTTATTTTATTGTATCCAAAATTTAATTATCATCTGAACTTCTGGTTCACATATGATAATCAAGATAATGTCGAATAATTTCATCTTATTTGCTTCAAGCAAATTTTTCTTTTCATTTCTGGTGGTAAAACTTTATAGTAAAAGAATCTTCTGGTTCTTTTATGGACGTCTATATGAAAATCATTCAACTTCTTGTAATTGATTTTGGATGATCAAGATAACCCTGAAAAGATACAAATATTTTGAATCATATTACCTTTTGATGCATCATAATATTTGATTCAATAATTTGTATAATATCATCTCAAAGAGAAAGCTTACAGTTTTTCCAATACGAGCTTCTGGCCCAAAAAGATATTTATTATCACGTCCAATCTCTTAGTTTCTTTGAATGAAACGCATCATTCTTTTCACTTCAGGGAATAGAATGATATAAATTCATTATCATTCACTTCAGGGAATGATGTAGATCTAGTAAGATGTGAATAATGATTCTTATCAAAAACTCATTATTTTATTCAGTCACTGATACAGATTTAGAATATATTGTAAACGTTTGCATTTCATATTGCTACTTCAGGAGCATACTCGATATTGCTACTTCAGGAGCACATTCGAGACGTTCATTCAAATATATATTCTTTCCACAATTTCAATTATGCAACTTCAGATGCATAAATCATAATGAGTTTTTGGTATAAGTATCACTCATATGAAATATTCAATAAAATTATTAATTTAGGGCGATCCTTCAGGGATGCTCCATTTCCATTCTCAGATAAATCATATCATCAATAAGTATAAAAGAATAAATAAAACTTTCATTACTACAAAACATTGCAAAATATAAAAATATTTTATAATAATATAAAAGAAATATATTAATTAAAAAGGAACACTTCCATGATCAACTCTACCACTAGAATCCTCAAAGAAATCAGAAACATCAAGGCTTGTAATATCTTCTCCATTTATAAAATCTAAAGCATATGATAGTTCAGTAAAATTTGTTTCAAATTTCTTTGTTTTTTCTTTTATAGAAGATTGGTATAAGTCAACCAAGTGCTTATCTGTACGACAGATACGAGTCCAATGTCCAGTCATACCACATCTATGGCATCCATCTTCATCTTTCTTTAAAAATTTGTTTTGGGGACCTTTGCCCTTCTCTGAGTTGAACCACTTCTGGTGGTACGGTGTATATCTATTATTGTTCCTTTCAGTGTGGTCACTTTTAGGACCTCCACTTCCATAGTTTTTCCTACCACGTCCACGCCCTCGTTTTCTTTGAAAAGATGTACCATTCGCTTCTGGGAATGATGTAAATCTAGTACCATTCACTTCAGGGAATGATATAGAACCAGTAGGACGTGACTGATGATTTCTTAATAAAAGCTCATTATTTTGCTCAACTAATAGAAGATAAGATATAAGTTCAGAATATTTCTTGAACTTTCGCTCTCGATACTGCTGCTGCAGGAGCACATTCGAGGCATGAAAAGTAGTATATGTCTTCTCTAACAAGTCATCATCAGTGACTTTTTCACCACATAATTTCAATAGCGGGCTAATTTTAAAGAGTGCAGAGTTATACTCACTAACACTCTTGAAATCTTGCAACCTCAGGTGCATCCAATCATGACGAGTTTTTGGGAGGATTACAGTTTTCTGGTGTTCATATCTCCCCCTTAAATCATTCTACAAAATAAGTAGATCTTTCACCGTTAGATATTCAGTTTTTAATTCTTCATGAAGATGGTGCCGAAGGAAAATCATTGCCTTAGCACGGTCCTGTAGGGACCCTTGATTTCCTTCTTTAATTGTATCTCCCAGGTTCATCGCATCCAGATGGATCTCAGCATCAACGATCCAAGATAAATAATTTTTTCCAGAAATGTCAAGAGCAACGAATTCCAATTTTGTAAGATTTGACATTTTTTACATATATAAATAAGGAATATAAAAATATATTGAAAAACTTACTTGAAGTAGAGGACTACTAGTTTCAAAATCGTCAGAACTTTCGTGCTGATAACGTGTTATGAAGTCATAGAAAAGAGAGAGTCATAACGTATTATAAAACTTTTAAAATGAGAGAGAAAGAGATAGAGTTCAGAAAGGTTATGAAACTTATGAATTTCTTAAATAATTCAACGATATATATAGACGTACAAAGGGAACTATACTAGCTTACTATGCTAGCACTATGCATATGTCGGTCAACTCACTATGCTAGTACTATGCTAGCACTATGTACTATGCATATGTCGACCAACTCATTATGCTAGTATTATGCTAATACTATGTACTATGCATTTAAATGTGATCATACAATTCAATATAGTTTATAACAAAAAAATTAATTTTTTAATAAACGATTTCTCTATTTCCTAAATTAACTACTTTACATTTTTAAAATAAAATAAAATACTTTACATTTTATGATGGTATGCAAGATTCCTCGTTAAATATTCCTATTTTTGCTTTTGTTTGGGCGGAGGTAAAGTGGGTCCGCGTGATCCACTTCATCCACGGGGAATTGAAAAGCAAAAACGTCATCGAGAAACTTCTTCTCCCTTTGTCTGCATTTTCCTTCTCTTCTTTCTATCCATGTTTGTGAACTTGTGGCAGTCATTACTCCATAGATTACAGCAAGTAAGTTTTCCCCCAACGATTTTGGGTTTGTGATTCTTGCTATTTTTTTCTCCGAAATTCCGTAGTTATAAATATAGCTCAAAATTTGTATGTTTTCGTGCATTATTTCCGTATACATGATAGTCCTATAATTGCGTTTGGCTCTGTTTCTCGATCGCTGAGGAAACGCTGGAAGCTAAAACTAGACATATTTCGAGTTATGTTTTCTTTTAATAAAATTTAATTTCCCGTTCTGAAAAGTGGAAAGTTGAAGTCTTTTTGAATTCTTATTCCTTTTTTTGGCCCATTTTACCTCCGTTTTCTCAGCAAAGAAACACGGTTTTTAGGAATATTCTGTTCAAGAAACTTGTGTTTCCGTTAAAATGACAGGGACTTGATCTTTGTTTCATTAAGAGTTTGCGAGTTAAATGGTGAAATGATTCTATTTTAGAACCAATTCGTATTTCTGAGCCTGATAATGCCTAGAAATTGCGGGTTTATGCTGATTGGTTGACTCTTTTTCGTGTAGGTGGTATTTGCTTGATATAGCTGTGTGATCTTGGTGGAAGACCCTCGTATCTGTGATTCCTGCTGGCTTGATTGTTCAATTTGATGACTTCTTGAACTTCTCAACCATGAATTTATGGTTCCTCGGTGGTTTCCCATGGTTTAGGGGCCAACCTAGCAATGATATGGTGACAACTCTGAATTCCACGAGTGCCCTTGTCCAACAATCTAAACAGAAAGATTGCTTTGGTATCAAGTTGTGGGGATGGTCCTTGCTTTCATTGTTTCCCTCGGCAATCAATGCTAGAGATAGAATTCAAACACCGGCCACTGTTAATAGAGGATTAAAGAGGCGAGCGCGACCTCCTGGGGCTGTTGAAAATGGTGGCAAAGTTGTGCCTTTGCGCTTTAGACCATATGTTTCAAAGGTTCCATGGCATAAAGGTGTAAGAGCATTTCTTTCACAATTATTTCCTCGATATGGGCATTATTGTGGACCTAATTGGTCCAGTGGAAAAGATCATGGATCTCCAATTTGGGACCAGCGGCCAATTGATTGGTTGGACTTCTGCTGCTACTGCCATGATATTGGTTATGACACTCATGATCAGGCCAAGCTACTTCAGGCCGACTTGGCGTTTCTCGAGTGTTTGGAGAGACCAAATATGAGTACAAAAGGAGATCCTCAGATTGCAGTTCTTTATAAGACGATGTGCATTACAGGTATTCTGTATACATTGCATCACAATCCTGTTCTTTAGTTAAATCCTTTTTCTTTTTGCATTATTGTTCAAAAAATACATGACTGGCAGGTTTTTTTTTTTTTTGGGCGCCGGGGGGGGGGGGGGGGGGGGGGGGGGGGATTATGTTCTTTCTTTTTGGGTTTTGATCACTTTTTGCTATTATTCTAATGGTTTTGTCTCCATGAATGGCAGGTCTCAAGAATATACTACTACCTTATAGAAGCCACCTTGTTAAGCTGCAGTCTGGGCAACCTTTGATTGATTTTGGATGGATGAGCAACGTAAAATGGAGAAGTTGGAATTTTCAGAAGAGTTCAAGATAAATCGTGTGTTCTGAGACATAGTGAGCTATACAATTTCATAGTGCACCTGATATTGAATCTAAAGACATGGTCCCAAAAAAAAAAAAAAAAAAAAAAAAAATAGGGTAACTATTCTTATAATCTAGCCATTTACTTGCTTTGAAGTTTCTCTCTTTGAGAGCTTTGGAGCAACTTAAGATAGTTGTGCATCTAAAGTTTGTAAATTTGAACCCCCTTTAGCCCTTAGGGCAGTATAATTGTAAAAAACATAGGATAACTATTCTCATTATCTAGCCATATACTTGCTTTGAAGTTTCTCTCTTTGAGAGCTCTGGAGCAACTTAAGATAGTTGTGCAGCTGAAGTTTGTAAATTTGAACCGCCCTTAAGGCAGTATAATTGTAATATATGTACTCTATGTTGAAATGTACAGATATGACCTTTACGTGGTGCTTGCGCATGTTTTGTGCGCTTTGATATGATCTATTTACCAGCCTGAATTACTGCTGCAGTAGACATCTGGTGTGATATCTCCTTCTAAAAATGATAGCCTCACCCAGAGAGTCTACTGATTTTCTTTACAGAAATGTGTTTTTTTTTTTTTTAACATTTGTTTTTGTTTATTTTTTGGAATTGTGTTTTCTATTTTTTTTTTTATTTTTAAAAAAATATATACAAAAAAATATTGTAAATTTTGTTTTTTGTTTTTTTTTAAAAGGACAAAACACTTCAACACCGTCGCTTAAAACTTAGGTGGCTTCTGTAAGTGGACGAAGCAGTGTCTTACACATAACCAGCGACTACCAATAGGCCTTTGGTCTAATGGGATTTTCCCATGTCCCATAGACATTCTGATATGGGATTTTGATTATTTATTTTTTTATTGGCACGGGTGTTCGAGAATAAAGTTTTGACTAATCTCAAGAATGTTTGGGGTTTCGGTAGAGAGTTTTCTGTAAGTACACATCGTGAAATTTAAAGAGAAGTTTCTCCAATTAAAAATATAAAATTAAAAAAGAATGCCTATTTCTCTCCTATGCAATCTAGTAATTTTAATTCAAGTGATTGACTATTTTAATTCACAATGATGATCTTTTCAAGTAAGAATTAAATTTCTTGTGTGGAAGGCTCAAATTACTTGAAAGTAGAGTTAAATCATTTTAATCTCTATCTAACAAATATAGTTTTTATGGTCCCTTTCAATTACTTATTTCAATAATGTGGTGATTTTGATAGGGTCCTTAGTCGAGATCCTAGACACCAAACTGCTTCGCCCCTTTTTGCTTCTCAATGACCGATGTGGGCTGCCACTTGCTTGACCGTGATGGTTATGGGTGGTGTTGGTTGAGTTCGTATGGTTGATCAGTGGCTGATGGTAGGCGAGATTCTAGTGACTGGGCGTGCATGCATGCATGTGCAGGAGTTGAATCGTCAAAAACGGTTGTGAGTGGGATCAGGTGGTTAAGTGGCTGGCTGACCAAGTCAGGCACACGTGGCTCCTACTGGTGGGCTGACCCAGTCAGGCACCAGGTGTCTCCTGATGGTGGCTGACCAAGTCAAGCACAGGTGTCACTCGCTTGGGGGGCTGACCAAGTCTCACATAGGTGTCTTCTGATGATGAAGCACACGTGGCTAAGGGTGGTTTAAGTGGGTTGGCCGAGTGGGTGATGGCTGAGCAGTTTAAGGGATGGTTGGTTACTCCTTACAAAGTAGGGGAGCGATTGTGGCTAGACAGGTGGCAAGGGTTGGGCGTGTGGCTTAGCTGGTGGGTGGTAATTGTTAGCTTGTCTCTGACCTTACTCCAGATTCGACCAGGGTGGCCTGGTGCAAACCAGATGCCCTTCAATGGCAACTCGTGGCTGCCTTAAGCGATGCCCCACTCGAACGGTTCAAAATAATCAGCAAGCAAATGCAAATATGATGCAATAGAGACAATCCAAAATGCTGAAATACCTCAACAATGCATTAATCAAAGGAAAACAATGGGTTACCCTGATTCACGAATTGCACAGGGTGAGCCTTCTCATTTGGGATTCACGGATTGCACCCAATGGAGCCTAAGTGACAAAGCACCAATGTGTCTATGGGGGCTTACAAGCCAAATTCGTCCAAATGTTCAAAGATAAAAAAAACTAAGTGATAGCCTATTGCCTCACTTATACTAGAAAGCAATTAAAACAATTACAAAGGGAAAATGGTTCCGGGCCCACGCCTCCTGGTTAAGGCCTCATGCTGTCAGTGGCTCATGGGTGGCCAGGATGACTCACAACATAGGTTTCATGCTTGCACGCGTGGGTTTTCAGATTGGCCTGCCGGGCTAACCTTGGCTGGTCCATGGTCCTTGCATGTGTGGCCCAGGTTGTGTGGGCTGGGCACCATTGATGAGTCGCTGGGTTGGACCGTGGTTGGTATAAGCATGGCCCAGGCCAGTGGAGTCTGGGCGTTGGTCTGCATGGCCCAGGCTGTGGTGCCTGGGCGTTGGTCAGCAAGACCCTGGCCAAAGCCAGGGTGTTGATCAGCATGGCCCTAGTCAAGACCAAGGCGTTGAGCAGCAAGGCCCTAGCCAAGGCCAGGGCGTTGATCAGCATGGCCCAGGTCAAGACCAGGACGTTGAGTGGCATGCCAGCATGTGTGGGCCTGCTGGGCAGCCGCACTGTCAATTCCAAGGTGGGTGTGCAAGCGTGCGCTGTGCGGGTGCCTAGGCCATGCATGGGCCTTGTGCCTACGCACGGCCCATGCATGCACGCGGTGTGTGCGCATAGCCCATGCGTGTCCACTGCGCACGCGCACTAGGCGTGTGTGTTGGGGTCCTCGGTCTAGACCCAAAACACCAAGTCCTCCACGCCAATGATGGCCTTGTGATGACCGAACCTTAGTTCCTCTCTTGCTTGGCTCACGTGCAAAGGTGGTCAATATGACCACTTGGGGATGGTGGGGTTAAGTGTTTAGGCTAAGGTGGGTATATGAAGTGATGGAAGATGAAGAGTGATGGTGTGGTTCAAGGGTGATGGGCGCACGACACTAGTGAGTGCTATGGTGTAGGCGTCACTTGGAAGAAAGGCTTAGGGTTTGGATGATGTGTTTAGGGTTTGGAAAATGTAAGATGGGTGGCTAGGATTGAAGATGAGTGATGTGGAGGGAATGGCTAGGGCTGGCCAAAATTTGATGGAGGAGAGATTTTAGGAAGTTTCCTAAAATCTTGGAAGTCAAACTTCCTTGAATCTTGGAGATGACCTTCCTAAAATCTTGGGATATGATGGAGATATGAATGGCTGATTATGGGAGTGATTTTAGGGATCAATTAGGATTCCTAAATGATAGGAATCTTAATTGGAAAGTGGGGTGGTCGGCTAGGGTAAAATGGATGAAGCAATCAACTATGGAAAGTTGACAAACACTATGGTGGGCGATTTTGAGGGGTTGGACGGATTGAATGAGCCAACTTCAATAAGAACACCTCAAGAACAATGATGAACATGCATGAACAAAATGAAGAACATGCATGAACAATGAAGAACGCTCGAGTGCAAAATGAAGAACACTCAAGAACAACGAAGAACGCTCAAGAACAATAGCAAAATACTAATGAACTTGAATGAACAAACACATAATAAGGATAATCAATACTTGATTCACGGATTGCACAAGTAATGAATAAACCTCATAGATTGATAAACACAACTTGGATTCTCGAATTGCACCAAGTTGCAAGAACAAGATAGATTGAATCACACTTATTCACAAATTGCAAAGTGTGATTCTCTCTTTGGGATTCACGAATTGCATCCAAAAAGCCTAAGTGCAAAGGCACCAGTTTGTGATCTCTCAAACAAGAGTCTTCCCTCCAGGAGTTTGCCAAAAGATCCTAAAACAAATGAAGGAGGTCCTATTTATAAGAAAAACAAATTGGAAACCCCCAATAGGTCCCTAGAAAATAAATAAATAAAGCAAATTAAATAAATAAAATAACTAACAAGATAATGGCCATGGGCCAAGGCTAGCTGTGGCATGCATGGCCCATGGTGGCTAGGTGGTGCACGGTAGTCAGGTCGGTCCATGGTCAGGTGGTGCTGTCATGGCTTGCTGGGTGGTGAGCCATGGTAGTGCGCGGCATGGCTGGTTGATGGTGAGCCAGGGTGGTGCGGCATGGCTAGCTGATGGTGAGCCAAGGTGGTGCACGGCATGGTGGGCATGGCTTGCTGAAGGTGAGCTATGGTGGTGCACGGCATGATGGGCATGGCTTGCTGAAGGTAAGCCATGATGGTGCACAACATGACCCAGGCTGGTGGCCTGGGTGCTGAGTCTGCAAGGCATGGGCTAGAGCCATGCGCTAGTTGGCATGCCCACTGACCTGCTCCGCAAGGCATGGGCTGGAGCCATGCGCTGGATGGCACGCCGCGAGGCATGCCACTAACCTGCTCTGCAAGGCACGGGCTGGAGCCTGCTCTGGATGGCGTGCCTGTGGGGGCATGCCACTGGCCTTGCTAGGTGGTGTGGGGGCACGCATGCATGCGCGCAGATGCACGCTCAAGGGCACGCGCAAGCCTGCACGCATGGTCTGCGCGCGGTCAGTAGCCTCCATGCTCACCCGCTGCGTGTCATGGTTTGAGCCAAGGCATGCAAGCAGACTAGCCATGTGACTGTCCTGACCCTCCATGGGTCGTGCCGAGGTGTGGTCTCGGGCAAATCTTCTGGGGGTTGTGACAGTGCGTGCAGTCTAGCCGTGCGCTGAGTGTGGTGTGACAACTTTACTTGCGTGCGTGCGCCGACTGTTCGCTGCTTGATGGAGGGTGACCGTGGTCTAGCATTCACCAAGGGCTCGGTCTGTGGGCAATCAAGCGACGCCAACAGTGCTACTGGCGTGCTGTCCTGGCATGGGCTGGTGCTGGTCAAGGCATGGCCCGTGGCCTCCTGCCTTGGGGTTTTGACAGATTTGCTGATGGCTATTACCAATTGATGTAGGATACCCATTTTGAGACTATTCACAAGAGCTTGCTAATCAATTTGCTTAATCGTTGGATTCAATCTAAATCAATCATAGAAAAAGGAAACAAAAAAATAGAAAGGGTCGGTTTGACTTCACAGTGAAAGTTGGGGATGATTAAGGTACGGTTTGGATAGTAAGATAAGATAGATGGTTTTAAATAAAAGTTAAAAATTAAATAAAATATTGTTAGTATATTATTTTTTAATATTATTATTATTTTGAGATTTGAAAAAGTTGAATTATTTATTATATTTTGTATAAAAATTTAAAAAAATTATAATGATAATATAAAATAAGATGAAATAATTTCACCATCTAAACGTAGCCTTAGGCAATTATTACTATTGTAATGCCTACGAGGTTGGTTTGAATTTGTAATGCGTACGAGGTTGGTTTGAATTTGGTAACATTAGGTTGAATATTTATTATTCACACTCTTTTACTCCCAAAGAACATTTGTAGTGTTACATATTTTTTCCATTCTTTTTTTTTTTAATTTTTGTCGAAGTTAATTCACAACTGATAGATTTTAAGCAGTCATAACGTTCATATAATCATACATAAAGTCAACAATATGCGAAATATAAGGGAAAGTGGGTGTTGGTTTTAATAATTTTATCATTATTTTCCTCCATCAAGGAAAAATTGAGACCTCTTCTACCCTCCTCGACTACTTAAATGTTATATGTTAATGCATTTTTTGGACATATTGACTAACAATAGTCATATGGCCTCAAATGGTAGAGGAGTGGAAGATTTGATCGTAGATGTCATTTTTCAATGATGGTTGTCAATGGTGGTTGGATAATATGCATGCAACAAATGATACTTGACGATGACTAAAAATGGAAGGTATCAAAGTTAAATAAATAACACAAGTATTTGCGTGATTCGGTATTTAAATTTAAGTTCACAAAAATTTGGTAGAGATAATCTACTATGAAAATGTACTATTACAAAAATCTCTAAGAGTTATCAAATTGAGAAATTTTCTTCTTAAATTATTCGAAATGCATTTGCAAAAAACTCTTTATCAAGGGTCTGTCTGTATACCTCCAAAATTAGTCAAGATACTATTTTCTGACACTCAACGCTAATAATAATAATAATAAATACTCTTCAGCTTTCTTTTTTTTAATCTCAATGCTCATGTACGTATGTACATTGTTGGTAGAAAAAGCTAACAAATATTGCATTCCTCCATATTCAAAACTGGAGGAATATTCAAAACTAACCGAAATGAAGTAAAAGTTGATATTTTTATGTCACCATCCACAATCATTCAAGCCTAATAGAAGCCAAGCAAAAGCTGAGATTTCTCTCCATGCCCTGAGCTACCATACCAATCTCAAAAAACAGAAGTATTAATTCTTGATGTACACATGAAGAACGTAATGTTATGGAAGGGGAAAATGATACAATATTTACCTACAAAGCTTCTCAATCCATTTGCCGAAACAGAGCTATTGGAGCTTAGCTCAGTTGGTCTATTCAATCAACTCAAAGGGAGTGGCGGTGCTGGGTAAATGTAGGAGACTCAAGAGGAGGTGCTGAATAGAGAGTCGTTGTCGTGAGGTGGCACTGGGAAGAGGAAAAGGATGCAGGTTCGTGGTGAGGAAGGATGGTGTGTTTCAGGGGATGTTAACCTGGTTTGCTCCATTCAACGAGCTCTTGGGGAGCAGTGGTGTTGGGCTGACAGAGGAGCGACGCAAGAGAAATGCGCTGACACGAGACACACCATCGCTAGTAGGCGTTGGGTAGGTGAAGCAATCCGTGGGTTATTGTCGAGGAGGAGGGTGATTCGGTGGCTGATTTCAAATAGGGATGAAAACTGAAATCATATTTCAAATTGATTCAAAACGGTGCGTTTTGATTTAAAAAAAAAAAAAAAATACAAGAAGCCACATAGTGAGTGCACTGCTACAGTGACTTCTATATAGAAGAACTCTTATCAAAATGATAGCCTCACCTAAAGAGTATTGATTTTCTCCTCACCTAAAGAGTATTGATTTTCTCTACCGAAATTTGTGTTTTTTTTTTTTTTTTTTTTTACATTTGTGTTTGTTTATTTTTTGGTACTGTGTTTTTTTTTTTTTTGTATTTTTAAAGAAATATACAAAAAAATATTTAAAAAAAAAATTAAAAAAAGATAAAACACTTTTAACAGTCTATATAAAACTTCGGTGGTTTCTGCAAGTGGACGTAGCAATAGGCCTTTGGTCTATTGGGACTTTCCCATGTCCCATAGACATTCTGATATGGGATTTTGATTTATTTTTTCTTAATTTATTGGCACTTGGTGTTCGTGGAATAAAGTCTTGACTAATCTCAAGAATGTTCGGGGTCTCAGTAAAGAGTTTTCAGTAAGTATACATCGAGAAATTTTAGGAAAAGTTTCTCCAATTTGATAGCCCGTAAAAATTGTTTGTATCTATTAACATTATATCTTGAGGGAGTATAACACTAAAACTAATGTCTTTCTATCACCTGAGCCGTCCCCTCGGGGAATTTGATCTATTACTGGAATTATGTATCCTGAAAAAACAAACTATTAGTAAATTAGAAATGAGAACTATAAGAAATTCCAAACAAAAGTATTATTATTATTTAAAATATATATATTAACTTGTTTTTTAGTTGAGAATTAAAAAAGAAATGATATTTACAATTGTGAAATGCGTAAGTATTACATAATTTATTTTAAAATATGTAAATAAATATGAGATTTATAAAAGAAAAAATTAATTTTTTAAAAATAAATTTTATTTTATTTAAAAATAATTATAAAATATTTATAAACTCAAAGACCGTAAATAACATAAATAATAGATTAACTACCTTGAAAATGCCGTTGATTGCAAAGATTACAACAACCTCTTAACTAGGAAGTCTTAACCGTCCAAAACGAAATAAATCCATTTTTTGGACGGGTGTGATGGCAGCCCACGGATTACGAACAGTCGCCATTGGAGTGAGCACCACGGTTTCAGCCATGCATGTCTGAATCAATTGCGTGGGACCAGACATATTCTCCCAAGCCAACTACACACACTCCCCTTGTATGGAGCGTGCAATGTCCTCATTATTTTCTTATTTATTTATTTATTTTCCTATTTATCTTTTATTGGAAACCAATTTTATTTCGAATATGACATAACATAAGTATAAAATAAATAAATATAAAAAGATATAAATATAAATAAAAATAATGCTCATAAGAAAAATATATCACAAAAATACAAAATTAAAAAAGAATGCATATTTCTTCCCTTTACAATCTAGTAATTTTAATTTAAAAGCGCGCAAATCAATTTCTTTCTTAGTCATTAACTCATTTTAATTCATAACGATGATCTTTTCAAGTAGAAATTAGATTTCTCGTGTGGAATGAGCGAATTACTTGAAAGTAGAGTTAATCATTTTAATCTCTATCTAACAAATATAGTTTTTATGGTCCCCTTTAATTACTTATTTCAATAATGTGGTGATTTGCTGATGGCTACTATCAATAGATGTAGGATACCCATTTTGAGACTATTCACTAGAGCTTGCTAATCAATTTGCATAATCGTTGGATTCAATCTAAATCAATCATAGAAAAAGGAAACAAAAAAATAGAGAGGTTTGAGTTCATAGGGAAAGTTGGGGATGTTTAAGGTGCGGTTTGGATAGTAAGATAAGATAGATGGTTTTAAATAAAAGTTTAAAATTAAATAAAATATTGTTAGTATATTATTTTTTAATATTATTATTATTTTGAGATTTGAAAAAGTTAAATGATTTATTATATTTTGTGTAAGAATTTAAAAAAATTGTAATAATAATATAAAATGAGATGAAATATTTTCACTATCCAAACGTGGCCTTAGACAATCATTACTATTGTATTGCCTAGGAGGTTGGTTTGAATTTGTAATGCATACGAGATTGGTTTGAATTTGGTAACATTAGGATGAATATTTATTATTCACACTCTTTTGCTCCCAAATAACATTTGTAGTGTTAAATATTTTTTTCCCTTTTTTATTATTAATTTTTTTTTACTTTTTGTCGAAGTTAATTCACTACTAATAGATTTTAAGCAGTCATTACGTTCATATAAGCATACATAAAGTCAACAATATGAGAAATATAAGGAAAAGTGGGTGTTGTTTTTAATAATTTTATCATCATTTTCCTCCGTCAAGGAAAAAATTGAGACCTCTTGTACCCTCCTCAACTACTTAAATGTTATCTGTTAATGCATTTTTTGGACATATTGACTAACAATAGTCATATGGCCTCGAATGGTAGAGGAGTGGAAGATTTGATCGTAGATGTCATTTTTCAATGATGGTTGTCAATGGTGGTTGGATAATATGCATGCAACAAATGATACTTGACCATGACTAAAAATGGAAGGTATCAAAGTTAAATAAATAACACAAGTATTTGTGTGATTCTGTATTGAAATTTAAGTTCGCAAACGTTTGGTAGAGATAATCTACTATGAAAATGTACTATTATAAAAATCTCTATATGTCATCGGACTGATGATTTTTATTCTTGAATTATTTGAGATGTATTTGCAAAAAACTCTTTATTAAGGGCTTGTATATCTCCAAAATTAGTCAAGACGCTATTTTCTGACACTCAATGCTAATAATAATAATAATAAAACAAAACTCTTAAGCTTTCTTTTTTTTTTTCTCTTTTATTACAAGTTGAAGAAAATAAGATAGAGGAAGAAGCCCAATAGGAAAGACTCACTCTCTTGACTATGATGTTTGTACCCCTCAACTAATCAAATAATCTCCTCTCTACATAGCAAAGTAGGCGTTTATGTCCTTAGAAGAGTGGATTTGTGTGTTGCTTATTAGCTTTTGTCAATAAGGTGGGGAAGACTTATTGATAGTTTCTCTTGCCACATATTGATGTTGGTGATCTTTGCAAATGGCACCTATTGGGAACATAGAAGTCAAGAGGTTGTCTAACACTTGCCAACACAAATAATAATGGTACGGCATTTAGATAACGAAACTTGTGCGAGAAATGAGAGAAGAAAATTTTGATTGAAAATAAAAGAGAATGTAATTATCAAAATCAAGAAAGATGAAACTGCGTCATTTTAGTTTAAAAGTAAAGTGACATTTAGATTGAAATAATATTGTTCCACTTATTAAATTTTGTGTATACCTAATATTTATGTTGAATTCTAATGCTTTTTTAAGCATTTTTTAAATTATGATTAAGAGACTTGTTTCTCAAATATTATTAATGAGAAACAATGATAAATGAAAATGACCTAATACTCCTTAAGAGTTGAGAAAATATAGAAATTTATAGGAAAAAAATAAATGGACAAAAAAAATTAGAAGAATAAAAGTAATTTTTAAGGAAAAAAAGAAAAAGAAAAAGAAATGCCTACTCTTAAGAAAAAATATAGAGAGGAATAGTTAAAAAAAACGGCGTCGTTTGGGAGATCGCAGCAAACAGCCATGAGCGCGTGAAGTCCCGAAAATAAACAAAACTAAAAAAAACAAAAGAAAAGAAAAAACAAAATTTAAAGTCAATAATTGGGGGTGGGGTGAGAACGTCGTCGTTTTAGTCATGTAAAACTGAAAAGACAGAGAAGAGTCGGAGTCGAAGGCGAAGACCGGAGAATCGAAGGAAAGAAAGTGGCAAGAATTTTGCTTTTAATTATTTTAATTATTTATATATAAAATATGTAAAACTCTAATCTCATCCCCAATGGCCTATTAGAGACCCAAAACGAGACTCTCTCTATCAACGATCCAAACCCTAACAAACACTTTCTATTTCTTCGCTATCCGATGCTCTGATCCTATACACTTCGAGCGGTGGATCTGATTCGCGAGGTGTGTAATTTTTCTTATACTTTTGATCTTATTCTTCTTATTTTTTGCATTCTGATATTCGTGCTTTTTTTTTTTTTTTGTTGAAAAAATTTGAGCTGATTGATCTATTTGTTTCATCATTTTTCTCCGTACCAGATCTGGTTCAATTTCGGTTTATTTACCTTTCTTTTTTCCTGATCGTGTGCCTTTTTTTTCTTCTTCTTCTTCGGATAATAATCATTTTTTTGGTTTTAAAAGAACTAGTGTTCTGGTTTTTATGGAACTCTTTCCTATTTTCCCAATGCTTGGATGGAGAGAAAATTGAGGCAGCAGCCTAACGTAAACGGATTATAAATGGAACATAAATCTTTGTAATTAAGTCGGACATTGTGCCAGGCTCAAAAGGTTGGAGGTGGTATTTTTTACCTTTATTATTATTTTCTTTTTTGGGAGGGGTGGGGGTGTCAGAGGCCTTCAGACGGGTTGCAGTTGTCAAAACTTTAGAAATTCTAGGGTTTTATCCATTTGGCTTCTTTTCTTTTCCAACAAGATTTCGGCCGCCGGGTGGATATTTGCAGGTTTGAGAGGTTACATCTCATGCTAAATGTAATTGGTAGTTTCTCTTAAATTGACTTCTTATTTCACTGGGTTTGTTTGATGAGAATAAACGGTTCAAAATCTGTATGGTGCTGTTGTAGTAATGATGGTTCAAGAGTTCTTTGGCTGGTCAATTTTTCTTCTGAGTGTACGCTATGGAATGGTTCTTGCATAGACAAGCGGTTCCGTTATTTAGAATTTAGGAGCGATATATAGAAAATAATGGTTGTTTGTAGTTTATTTCCAGTAAGAATATTTGCTTGCAAGCTAGTTTGACATTTCTTAATATTGTAGAACAGGGTCTACACTTGTCAATGAGAATCTTGGGTGTCTGAAATGTGATGGATTGAAATTTTGATCTTTACAACATTTTAAGAAAATATCAATCATGACTCGAGCTTAGAGGTTTTAAGAAAAACAATCTGTACAAATAACTTGAAATCATAATATGTAATCTCAAAGTGTGTTTTTTTCCCACTTGATATGCCCGTTTTCGGACTTGAGCCAATTAATTTTCAGCTTTACGAGGCTAACATATGTAGTTATATAAATATATATATTTGTGGTCCTCCTTTCATTCCACTTGTATAAGCATCAATTTTTTTTGTAAGTAAACAAAAAAAAAATCATTAAAAGAGGAAAAGGCACACTCAAAGTGCACGAGATGTATACAAGTGATTGACCTACTAGAAAGAGAAAAAGATACAAGAAATTCATGTAAATTAAGCCTATTGAAATCTATCGAAGATGTCGAAAGGAGGAGAGTGTTGGGAAAGAAAGTCTGGAGCTCCTCTATTTTCCATTCACAATCCTCAAAGCATTAAGCATCGAATCTTTTAAAACTGCATTCCCTGTGGACAAAATGAGCTTGCTCCCAAAATAGCGTAAAGAACATGAGTGTTTGCACTTTTACCTAATTTAAGCCTTTAAGCTGCTTTCCAAGGCCAGACTTGAGAAAATCATATAAAAAGAGGTATGGGTATTAGTTGTTCAGCTTTGCCTCAGTTGATCAAATGGTAGGGTTGGGTTATGTATTTTGTTAGAAGTTTTCAAAAGGATTTTCACTGTGTTGCAACTGATAATTTTTGACAACCATTAATCACGCTTAGGCATTGCTCTTGTATATGTCCTGTATACTGGGGCTCTTGCCTATTCTTATGATCAATACAATCTTGTTTACTGATAAAAAAAAAAAAAAAAAAGATGTCAAGAAGTTTTGTAATTTTTTGGGGGAGCGCGTGGCAATTTTTTTCCTTTTCTATGATTATAGTGTGATTAACATACTGGTTTTGCCTTCTGATTCCATCTTCTCTTTACTCTGGTACTCTATAGAATACATCCAATGTGTGAAGTGATTAAAACTTGTACCACGTGACTTACCTCAGACCGGACTGACCCACAGTATATTATTGAGGAACAGTGTGATTAAATTTGTTGTTTTGGCTATTAATGTTGGCAGCCAGTTATTATTCTCTTTCTTTCATCTATTCTTATTGAAAAGCTGTAGTTGTCTTCAAATTGATCTTTTATGTGTCTGTAGATCCATACTTATCAAAAAAAAAAAAAAAAAAATGTGTCTGTAGATCCTCTGCAGTTAATTCTGTTTGAAGTTAGGCAAGCATGTTAAATGGATGATGATTGAACAGATGGATAAAATGTCCGCTCCAACATCTAGGGAGCATGCCCAACGTCTTTATGAGAAGGTATTTCCTCTTTCCTCATTACAATTCAGCCTTTTCCATTCTAAATATCGGGCTTGGATTATCTTTGCAACATAAAACTAATTTATGCTAGTAAAAATCTCGCCGGAATTCTTACGTGGATGACTCTCTCTCTCTCTCTCTCTCTATATATATATATATGTGTGTGTGTGTGTGTAATAAAAAATATATATAGATATCTGTACAATATATCTTTTCTTTAATAGTACATTTGTCCTTTATGCAGAATGTGGAATTGGAAAATAGGCGACGAAGGTCGGCCCAGGCACGCATCCCATCAGATCCGAATACTTGGCAACAGATGCGTGAGAATTATGAAGCAATAATTCTTGAGGATCATGTTTTCTCTGAGCAGCACAGCATTGAATATGCTCTATGGCAGTTACACTACAGGAGAATTGAGGAATTGAGACAGCACTTTAGTGCTACTTTAGCAACTGCAGGCTCAAACACATCTCAGGGTGTGAAAGGCCCTGCTCGACCTGATCGAATTGCAAAAATAAAAATGCAATTCAAAGCTTTCCTTTCAGAAGCAACTGGGTTTTACCACGATCTTATTTTGAAAATCCGAGCTAAGTATGGCCTTCCTCTGGGTTATTTTTCTGAGGATTCAGACAACCGAATTGTTATGGAGAAAGATGGGAAGAAATCTACTGAAATGAGAAAAGGTCTGATATCTTGTCACCGTTGCTTGATATATTTGGGTGACCTTGCACGTTATAAAGGACTATATGGGGAGGGTGTCTCTAAAAGTCGGGAGTATACTGCAGCTTCAAGTTACTATTTGCAAGCTTCATCTCTGTGGCCAACAAGTGGGAATCCCCATCATCAGGTTTTCCCTTTATTATTGGTCTGCCATTATTCATTGTAACATATTCTGTGTATTCGGTGGATTCATATGTTTTGTTGTGATTTCAATCTTTCATTGTGACATCCTCTAATTATCATTTCAGCTAGCTATATTGGCTTCCTATTCGGGGGACGAGCTATTGACAGTTTATCGATATTTTCGGAGTCTGGCAGTGGATAGTCCCTTCTCAACAGCAAGGGATAACTTGATTGTTGCATTTGAGAAGGTATAATTTTTTAATTGATTAGTCTAAAAAATATGTATTATTTTTCTGACTTGTGGCTGTTATATCCTTCTTTTTTGTTTGTTTTTTTATTTTTATTTTTATTTTTTTTAATTTTTTAATCACTATTATTTTTGTTGAAGTATTTGTTTTGTTGTGGGGACTTAACAGCTAGCCATTGTACAGGTTTCATCTCATTCATTGGATTCTAGAATAATACTAGACTGATTTAGTATGTGAAATGATCCTCTTCTGATGGAATTCTAGAAGCTTACTGCATTTTGAATAAAGGTGGAAACTAGGCCATTTTTGTTTTCTGTTGGAAGCTCTTTAACAGGTGAACCATGTAACATCAGTTAGATAACTATGAGCAAGCGGGTGCGTTGGAAGCTAATCTTGATTTAAAGGCAGTTGACTGATTATAAAACTTGATATGAGATGATTTGACTTATCTCAACTAAGGCTTAATCTCATTAAATCAAGGCTGGCTACATGGATCTTTTTTTACCACATAAGATGCATTTTCACCAGAAGGTTGGGAAGTAGTATGCCCAGTTGACCAGGTTCTACCACTGCAGGCCCCCAATCATACTCGAAAGAAGAGTTTGATCCTGGCTCAAAGGGACCGCTAGCTATATGCTTTACAAATGATACTGAAGAATGAGATAGGCGGTGCCATAATGACTTATCATCAGAATATATATAATACAGAAATACATGTATTGTAAGTATCCTGATTGTTTGTATGTGTATTGGGATGGGAAAACTGTGAATATGATCTTCCTTCAATATCACTTCCCTTGAATTTCTCAATGAAAAACGTGAAGTTTACATTATCTGTTAGGTTTGGGGAATATGCTTTTGTTGCAAGTATTAACTATGAAATCAAATTCCATTCCCTGCCCCAAAATGTTTTTGGGATGTCTTCACATAGAATAAATAAACCAGCAGCATTTTTCCACGGTGTAATTGTGTTTGCAGTGGTTGAATGAAATATTGGATGACATTCACTGAAGTTGACTTGACCTCTCTGGAGTCAAGCAATGTATATTTTGGTTGGTTGCTTTTGCCAAAGTAAAAGCTCTTTTCAGTTTTTATGCTTCTGTCTTGAGTCATGATTTCTGATGCTATGAGAAAACTTTTTTAGTATCTGGCTTAATAATGCTTCTCTTTCTTATTTGTTTGGCTTTTCATTCTTGGCAGAATCGTCAGACTTACTCTCAACTATCCGAGGATGTCAAGGCTTCTGCAATCAAGGAATCTCCTGTGCGGTTGACTGGCAAGGGAAAAGGGAAAGGGGATGTGAAACTTGCATCAAAAGATACAAACTCAGATGGCAGCCAGGTAAAGGACGGAGCATCCACTGGGCTAGAGACATATAAATCCTTTTGCGTTCGGTTTGTTCGTCTAAATGGAATTCTTTTCACTCGCACAAGGTATTTACCGGGAAATTTTACTATGGGTATATTTTAACCACTTTCTGTAGACTGATTCTCTCTCTCTCTCTCTCACCTCCCCCTCCTGTGGTGTCCTGGCTTTATGTTTCTAGCCTGGAGACATTTGCAGAAGTTCTCTCTTTGGTTAGCAGTGGTTTGCGTGAACTTCTGTCTTCTGGGCCACAAGAAGAGCTGAATTTTGGTGCTGATGCTCTTGAGGATGGACTTCTCATTGTTAGGCTTATTTCCATTCTTATATTCACAGTTCATAATGTAAGAAGGGAGGCTGAAGGTCAATCATATTCGGAAATTGTACAGCGTGCTGTTCTACTTCAGAATGCATTTACTGCTGTTTTTGAGTTGATGGGGCACATTCTAGAGAGATGTGTGCAGCTGCATGATCCTTCTTCAAGTTACCTTTTACCTGGCATTCTGGTATTTGTAGAATGGCTGGCGTGTTGTCCAGATGTTGCAACAGGCAGTGATGCAGATGAAAAACAGGAAACTGTTAGATCAAGATTTTGGAACAATTGCATATCTTTCTTGAATAAGCTCTTGTCAAATAAGGCGATGTCCAATGATGATGATGAAGATGAGACTTGCTTTAATAACATAAGCAGGTATGAAGAAGAGGAAACTGAAAATCGGCTTGCTTTGTGGGAGGACTTGGAGTTAAGAGGATTTTTGCCATTACTTCCCGCACAAACAATTTTGGATTTTTCTAGGAAGCATTCCTTTGGTGTTGATGGCAATAAGGAAAAAATAGCCCGTGTTAGAAGGATACTAGCTGCAGGGAAGCATCTTGCAAATGTGGTTAGAGTTGATCAAGAACCGATGCGTTTTGATTCAAAGTTCAAGAAGTTTATTATCGGTGTTGAGCCTCAAACCACAAATGGTTGCATGTTCACTACCACTTATGGGGCCATGCCTCCTATAAATAGTATGATTTATGAAAAGAAGTTGGAGAAAACAAAGAATCTGGGCATTCCGCAGCAAAATCCTGAATTAGAAGGGGAAGAGGAGGATGAGGTAATAGTTTTTAAGCCTACAGTGGTTGAGAGGCGATCTGATGCGATTGGTCTGGAGTGGGCCACATATGAGGGCCTGGATCCTGGTCTAAATGTTTCTACAAATGATATGAAGTTTCTTGGCAATCTTCGGCAGCAGATTGCTCTTGATTCAGGTTCACAAGTGCCTTTATCTGTTGCTAATATGGTCCCCCGGCATCCTCAACCAATTCAATCTTATGCTTCAAAGTGGTCAGTGGAAGAGGAGTCTGTTCTTTCTAACGGCTTGAAAGGTCTAAGGTTTCCGGAGAATGGACATCTAATGAAATCTGAGCACCAGGATAATGGCATATTCACTCCTGTCCATTCAGCTTCCATCCAGCAAGCTGTCAGTGCCAATAATGGCAGTATGTCTTACAGTCATACAAAAGCTCCAGAACCTGTCATATCTAAGATTGATGCTTTTCCGTTGTCTGGGGTGATGCCAGACAATTTGGTTGTGAAAACATCATCAGCTTCAGTTGCTGGTACAAGAAGAAGTCCAGTTAGTCGGCCTATTAGGCACCTTGGGCCCCCACCTGGTTTTAACCCTGTTCGCCCTAAACAAGTGAATGAACTTGTTTCTGGGTCAGATTTGGTGAGTGAGATACCAGTAATGGATGACTATAGCTGGTTGGATGGGTACCAGTTGCCATCATCAAGGAACGGCTCTGGGACAAATAGTTCCATCAATTACCCATCTTATTCTAATGCCCAGCACATCAATATCAGTAATGGCTCGAGTGGGACTGTCAACTTTCCATTTCCTGGAAAACAACTTCCAATCATGCCATTCTCAGTGGATAACCAAAAGGGCTGGCAAGAATACCAGACCCTTGAACAGCTAAATCTGCACCATGAACAGCAGTTGCAGCAACAGCATAACCCCATCAATGGAAATCAGAAATTTACTCGACTGCCTGAGCAATATCAAGGACAGTCCATCTGGACGGGTCGTTACTTCGTGTGATGTCAGTGCGAGAGTATAGATGGTAAGATCAAGTTTTCTTTTTTTAGTTGTAGTTAGTAATTTCTACTGCTGGTATTATTAGGCCTTGTTATTATTATAGTCAGTTATTTTATTGCCATAATTAGGAACTCATTTTGATCTGACAAACTTTTCTTTTTCAAGTATTCTGATCTGACAAACCCATTCCTCAGGCCCTTGGGAACAATTCTGGTGAATGTACTGCATCCTTTTGCTACCGAATTTAGACTCCAACTTTGTAGCCTTGTCAATGTTGAATTAGTGTTGGAGCATTGGTGGCGATGGCTTTCTTGCAGGCACTTGCTACTACTTGAGTGAGTATTCATCTAACTACATATTGCCTATTTAAAAAAATTTATCGAAGTAAATATTTGCTCTGTGTCAATTTCACAAATTTCCATTGTGTTGGGGGAAGGGGAGACATTAATGCCTATCCATATAAATTCTTGTTTGAGAGGGACGGTTTTTGTTTTTCCTGTTTCTTCTCCACAATAAATCTGGTTTTTTGTGGTACATGTTTTCCCACCATGTATTTTTCTGCTGTTGAGCCTTGATCCCCAATTATCAATGAGAACAAACACATTAAGTATTGAATTGGCTGTTGTTTTGATTTATTAGATATTTGACTTCTATATCAGTATGTGCACAAACATGTGCTTGGGTTTTTCTTTATGACTTGTTTACCATTTCCTAGTAACATGCAAAAAAAAAAAAAATAAAAATAAAAATAAAAAATCTATTTGGAGGTTTGAATCTTCAAGTCGTAGAGGTGCATTGGTATCTTTTTTCAATTTAGGGTGACTGGTTGGAAATTAATAACCTAGTCTGTTGCTTTGCTAATAATGTTGTGAATATAGGGCTTAGCTTTAAATATGCAGATTACTCTGTGAAATTACCAGAGATGGAAGGAATGATATATAATGTGAGCAGATCCTTCCCCCCCCCCCCAAAAAAAAAAAAAAACCCACTCTAGTAGCTTTCCTTCTGAGGCTCATTTTGTCTGGTTTAAATAGGATACGAATGAAAATCTATCATTTTGATCATTTTTATAGCAAGCTATTTATTTCATTCACCACAATTGTATGAGATTCGAGCCTAATCTGAACCACAGATCTATCTTGGTTGTGAGATTTGGGTTTCCACCAATTGATTTGTATGGTAGCTTCTGAGGCTTTCCTTCTAGTAGCTTTCCACCAACCCCACTCTAGTAGCTTTCCTTCTGAGGCTCATTTTGTCTGGTTTAAATAGGATACGAATGAAAATCTATCATTTTGATCATTTTTATAGCAAGCTATTTATTTCATTCACCACAATTGTATGAGATTCGAGCCTAATGTGAACCAGATCTTTCTTGGTTGTGAGATTTGGGTTTCCACCAATTGATTTGTATAGAGTTCAGTCAACTTGCACCCCTTTTTCTCCGGCAGTATTTCTTTGATAAGTTTCTTCTCAGGCAATATTACTTTACTTTTACAACCCTTGCTCTAGATTTCATATCCAAATCTCGTCACTGGTATAGATGATGACCTGCTTTTCTGCCTTATTACAATGAAAGACACCACAATCTCTTTCCTCTCTGTTCAGGTGTATAATTACATGAAATTCATTTTTTGTGGTACTCTTCTCTAATTGACACTGCCTTGGGGAAGAGGAACTTGACTGCCTCTAAGTTTACTAAAACATATATGAATAGTAACCAGTAAACTATAGCATGCAATGCACACAGTTCTAGTTTTTGTTTGTTTGGGGCTACTAGGATCTTTACTTGAACTGAAATTTTTTTGTACTTTCTCTGGTTCATTGCTTTTGTTCAACTTCCTCTGTTTTGGTTGTCTGTTATTATCTGCACTTCGGTTTTCTCTTTTTACAGATTTCGTCAAGCTCTAAAGCCTGGTGTAAGAGAAATATGGATTCGAAGTTCATAAGAAGTAGATGCCTTGTCTGGTTACTTGGGATGGATAGAAATAAGATCATCTGTTGCTTTGGGTCTCGTGCCTCGGACAATTGGTGTAATAAAAATGTGCTCCCCATTCTACTCAACTGTTAGACATTCTAGCTGTCAAAAACACTGTTATGGTCTTCAGCTGGCAGCCAATAAAATATATAATGCTACTCGAGGCCAAGTTGTTCGCTACAATACGAGCCACAGTGGGAAGGTTGCTGGTTGTGATGTGGGGTATTGGCAAGTTGGACAGTGTGATATATATGATAAAAGACATGATGAAGATTGTATTTGGGTGACTGCAAGTGTAATACCGAATGGTCGGTTGCTTCAGGAAAGACAGTGTGTTGATATTATTATGCCTATGCCTATTGTGTAATAATTTTATGGGTAAATTATGTGATAAGGGATAATATAAAATAGCAGCATTATGGTGCTTTCAAAAGTCGGGCTAGACTCTGATTTCTTTTTTTTTTGGTTAAATGATGAAATAAGCTGTGGAAATTACCTCTCTTATGTTATTCTTTTTATGAAATTTGTTTTGGTTTACTTATCCAAGCAGGGTTTGTAGGAAAAATTAATGTATTGGTAATTGAGGCTTTACCTGTTCTTTTCTCTCTCTTCTATTTAGAGGTGACAAGATTCGCTATACCTCTTTTGAAGGGAGGGCCACCACGCACAGGCCACAAAGATAGTCATCACGAGGTCATGTCTTTTGAATGATTTAGGATCCCATTAAAATGCAACTTTTCCATTTCTTTTTAGAGAATATAGCATTGCATCTTATACTTTGGAGGGCCAGCGGGGTCCTTGCAATAGGTCTTACAACAACAGTTTAGTTTCACCAGCAATGCTTTCATCTGTATCCTCTCCACAACCCAATTATATTATTAAACCATCACCATCAACTTACAATTATGAAAAGCTCTGTAGTCGGATCATGTCTAATTACAGGGAGGTGCATGCGTGGCAGCTTCAAACTCACATTATAAGTCGATCAAGATGTTTTATACGCCTGATCACCAATTGATCAATATTATTTAATGTTATTGCCGTTGGGATCGATCAAGTACTGTTTCAACAAAGCAAGGAATGAAAATCACAAGGGAATTAATTAATATTGATGAGATCACCCGGCCACATTATCAATTAGCTGCCCAAATATATATATATTTCATTAAGAAAAATGCTACTCATCCTCTGGTCTTCAAATCGCACAACACACACCTGGCGTGGCGAATCCGGTTCGGAAGTCACGTCACGGTTCTGCGAAGCACGACCCCTCACTCTCCCTCACCTAGATGAACAAAAGCCCCCCACCCTCTTCCATCTCTGTGAAGCCACCCCACCCTCACTCTCCCTCTTTGCGAAGCCTCCCCCCCCCCCCCCCCCCCCCCCCCCCCGGGCGAAAAGACGAAGCTAGCCACCAAAAGTGAGTCCTCTCTCTCTCTCTCTCTCTCTCTCTCTCTCTCTCTCTATATATATATATATATAAAACTATTGGTTTGTGTAATATCTTTGATTGACCTCAGATTCCTGTAGACTTCACTAAGACGATTCAAATCTTGAATAGCTGCCAGATGCATCGTTAATGTAAATGCACATAGGTACATTCTTCTTCTGCGTTGTAACGCTTATTGCAACAAAAGTATCTTTGAGTGGTGATCTTAAGATGATTAGGCTTATGAGTTTGCTCTGAATCTTTTCTTCACAATGATTACATTGGCTCGAGAACAGTTGGGCATTTGAATTTGTTATTGTCTTGTTTTAGATTTGATCTTAATTTACTATGAATAAAATCCATTTTACCTATCAAAAAAAAAAAAGATTTGATCTTAAAATTAGCAACTATTTTATTAATAAAATTTGTGCTGGATGCCCGCTACCACATAGGTATGTTTTAATGAGTTGTGTAATTATGAAGAATTTCTCAATTGAAGAAAACAAATAAATGTTAAAGCCTGTGCTCAACTTGCTTTTGTACTTGGGTTTTTCTAATTACCAAAATGAAAAAAAAAAAAAAAAATTCTCTTCATCTTTGGATTTACATATCTTGGATTGGTAGTTGATTTTTATGGTTTTCCCAATGGATACTCCTATGAACAACTAGCATTAAGTTGATTACCTAGGCTTGGCTCTGGTGGTATCATAGTGGAATTGGATTAGGGTATTTTGTAGCTTTGGATAACATAAGAGAAGTAGAAAGAAGCAAGAATGGTGTGATGCCTCTATTCCATTTGTGGATTTCCTTGAGCCATGTGTATTTTGCAATTTCAACTATTGAATTTGTGCACGAGTCGAAGGGAGAGGTAGGATTTGCATTTCCCACCAATGATAATACCATTTGAATATACATAAAATTAGAAAACAACCTTACAGTCCTTTGCTTTTCATTCCAATTTAGACTTTCTACACTCCATGAATTACGACTTTACTATATGTTTTGCAGCCTATTTCTACCATGCATAATGTTGGTCAACAAATTTAGATTTAGAATCAGAGATTACCCTACTGCAACTATAGATGGAGAGAAAGTACTTGTAAAGAGAAAAGCTGAATTGTTAAGAAAGGAAGAAGATCTTCAAAAGAGAGAGGAAGATATTTGGAAGAGGAAGTTGGGACTCCACAACAATCAAGTCGAGTTTTGAAGGCAAGAAGCAGATATGTGGTGTTTCATGTGTATTGAGATCAAAGTGAAGCCCCAACTTATTGGGATACATCGACCAACCAGTTGATGACTTTGTTATTAGAGGGTCTTAGTGTTTGTTAGGAGACAAATTATTGGAAAATCTGTTGTTAGTGACTTTATATTGTTGTTGGAAGGAATCTTCGAATTCAGTACTTTAGTGACTCTATTTTTTTTTGAACACTTTCATGTTAATTAAATTGGATTCATTTCCACCAAAATCATGTCCAAGTAATTTTCTGCAGTCAACCCAACAAGTAGCCAAATACATACTTCACAGATTATAATGAATATGGTGGTGCTATCCTGTTCAGAAAATATCTGCAATATTTATGCATTTGATCCCTATCCCCCATCAATTATTCTCTGTGGAAACAAACTCTGGAGCTGGCATGAAGATAAAAAGCATTAAAATGACCCCACTTGTCTATATTCCAAATGTGCTTGCTCTGTTTTTGAATATATATATATATAATACATATAGTAATAACACACCACAACAACAGTCACTGTGCATATATTTTTTCATAAAATACATAAAAGATAATTTTCTGAACAAGAGTGACAGAGTTCATGAGTTCAACAAGTTTCTTTAGTCAACCCAACAACAGAGTTGCATCTTCAGCTTCCTACAACAGTAGCCAAATGCATCTTCAACTTTCTACAATCATTCCCAAATACATTAATAAAGAAATGCAACTTCAGCTTCCTACAATCACTCCCAAATGCATAAAGAAATGCATCTTCAGTTATACAAATTGTAATACAAAATCACCCCAATGGAACATCGTTTTTAGATTTCCAACATCTGTGTATGGACATGTCTGATTACACCAAGCTACCAAAATACAATAATTTACCAATGCCTCCGGATATCGTATTAAATATTTGTGAATTGTGTATGTACATTGCCAGCACCATTACACTTCCAAAAGGACCAAAACTACAAACACCAACAATACCATATTTTTCTATGTACACTTCCAAAAATGCTTTGAAGAATAGATCTATTACACTTCCGAAAATACCAAAAATACCAACACCAACAATACCATATTTTCCTATGTACACTTCCAGAACTATTACACAAAATACCCAATGCCGTAACTACCAACCCAACAACAAAGCCACACTTATATGCTGCTCATTCAAATTTCATCATGTATGCCGCAATTATCCAATCCGCTGCACTGGAAACATAAAAGAAACGGTTATTGAATACATATTACCTGTTTCCACAAAATCTAAAAATGCTTTGTAGTGGTGCTACAGCAATAACCTCATGATATTAGAAACTCCCCGACTGATTTGCTCTAAGTCTTATAATTCAGTGAACATGACGTATCCTGGATATATTAGAAATTAAAAATTAATACAAAGATTGTCCATACGAAATTAACACAAGTAATGCAGTTCATGTTTAATAGTAGGACCTGTTACATCTTGCTCAAAAGTGTTGCAGTTCATGTCATAAAGGAAAATGTAGCCATGCGTGAAAGAAACACTACTTGAAAATGATGGGCAATAAAGGAAAATGCTGCAGTTCATGTTTTATTGTTGTAAATCTTCTCAGCTCCAATATCAATGCCAAAGATCACTACTTCAAAGAAACAAAAACTGTCCATATGGAAAACCTTGCAGCCAAGTAGGCCTTCAAGTCTGAAACTCCCTCAATGGATTTTTACAATGCCGCATCAACAGCACTAAATGATCATCTTTTCTCTCTTGTGGGAGTACATTTCTCTCCTACAATTTGGACAAAGACCATAGATAATCAAAATAAACAAACCCAAAAAACAAGATAAGTGCTATAGCCATAAAACGGTTAAAAAAAAAAAAAAAAAAAAAACAGAGCAGAATCCATGCCTGCAATGTTCTCACTACTACTTGAATCTGAGAAAATTCACATCCCTCTATTCTTTTTTTTTTTTTGATAAGTACATCCCTCTATTCTTAAAAGCAAAATGATGATCCAAATCTGTAAAGTAGTTTCAATGTACTACAAACAGCAAAATACTCCCTTTAGATACAATAAAAGATTACACTTCCAGAACTATATCAGAAAAATAGATTACACTATAACCCAATGCCAAAGCTACATCATCAAAGCAGCTCTAGTGCTGCTCATCAACTGAAAATTTAAATTTCTCAAGCAACACCATTTGTGGAGAAGCACATCATGTTCACAAAACACATAATACATGCTCGGACATGCATTTTGAAATCCGGTATGCTTTCACCATCCATCCTCTGCACTGGAAAGCAGGCCTTTTCACTTCAAGTGTCCTTTACATGTTTAACCTTTATTATTTGTACCTGTACCAACAAAGGATAAAAAAAACTCATAATCCAAGAGAACGATAAAAGAAAAAAAAATACGAAGGAAAATTTTAAAATGGATAAAGTTAACTAATTTTGTTGCTCAAATGATGTTCCTTTGGCCAATATAGCTGACCTTAGTAACCAAAAAATGTCTACAGGGGGCTGGCATCTTGGTAACTAAATCTTAGTTTTTTTTTATATTTAATTAGCTACACAATTTCAGCTGTTATCAAACTTTCAAAATATCCCAACCAATGAACATCTATCACAACCCTTCGTCCATAACACACCCAACAAAGAAAATTAAAAAATAATTTTTGCTTCTACCTAATTAAAAAAACAAAAAAGCATTTCAGATGAAATGGCCATCGGATTTTTCCTCTAATTATAAAGCCAGCGTTACCTATCAAAAATTATAATGCCAAACTTAAAAGTAACAACCTAGAGTTTAGCTATTTAATGTGGTTCAAAGGAAACGAGTTCCAACCAGACAAATTTAAACAAACCCAACAAAAGGAATTTATTGGAGTGAGCACTACCCCAACTAGACAACAGATTTAGAAAAAGTGGCAGAGATTCTCAATCACACACTGGAAGCCTAGAAATCAAAAAAATGAGAGAAAAAGTGAAAGATAAAATAACAAGATAAAATTATTGACATTTTTGGAATTTAGGTAAAACCGTAATTCTCAAAAATATCTAATTATGAATTTGAAATTATTAAATGCGGTTTGTTATTGCATTTCCAATCCCATTATTATAAATAGGTCAATTTTTAACAATTATTGTTATGATTTAGAGTATTGGATGTTAAGGTTCTCAACGTTACCTATTCCGAACCTATTTAATTCTTTAACCAATAAAGTTTATAAAATACCAAGATTCAGGCCCCATTTGAACAGTAAAAGTGTTTCATCTTATCTCATTGTTATAATTTTTTTAAATTTTCATATAAAATATAATAAATAATTCAACTTTTTTAAATTTTAAAACAATAACAATATTAAAAAAAGAGTTTTGCTACATACAAGCAAAGTTGCGTATTAATCTACGTATCAATACTGATTCTTTCATACTTAAAATTTAAATTAACACTGTTTTCAATAAAATCTACTTTTTGATCAATTATGTTAAATTGGTATGCAGATTAATGCACAATTGTTCTTGCAACTAGATTTTTCCTACCTCAAAGACTGCTAAGAAACTCGAAATAACTTGGCAAATGCTAATAAATTTCAAAAAATAAAAATACATACTTACAATGAGAATAAAAGTACATACATGTCAAGTTGGGAAAATAACATTCAATGACCACCCCTATCTGCCCACATAGGTATGACAATCTCATCATTTATTGTAGCTATAGTTGGAGTTGATTTAGTACTCATGTCAGGATGACATGATGATTTTGCGATGTCACTAATTGCACGACCATTTGGATCGAGAGGCATGTTTCTCCAATGCTCAAACAACCAATCGTTCGGAGTCGCCGTTCTAATAAAATTTTGTAATGTATAACATGCTGTCAAGAGGAGCCCTTGCTACCCAATTGAATATGTAGGCATTAATCTTAGATTTTTAAACTGTGATTTCAAAACGCCAAATGTGCGTTCAATTATATTACAAATTGATGAATACCTATAATTAAAATAATCCTTGTACACCTTAAATTACAGCTGACTATGATGATCACTAATATCATTCATTTATCTGGGATATGGGGGCATAAATCTCAAAGTGCTTGGAAATATAATAATAACCTGTTGACCCATTTCAACCAAAAATTCAGAAATATAACAACATACATATGCAGACAAACAATTAAATAATATTAGAGGTTTTACCATCTGGGGGCATGGAAATTGGTTTTAGGCTTGACTCAATACATGGAGGAACACGCGAGCATCATGTGTTGTTCCCTCTCACCCAGTGTAGATAAATGTGAACTTTATATCGAAATCACATACACACAACACGTTTTAGGCAACAGACCAACAGGCAACAGAGGCAAGTAACTTGGGAACAACCATTAGGATTTTTTCCTTCTGGCAAGTAACCTTGTCATCAACACAGCAGCTATAGCAGTAGCAACAGTGCTAAAACAGGCAAGTAGATATATCATAGATATATCACTGCATCTTTATTTTGTAGTAATCCTGCACATGCAGTTTTCTATATATATATATATATATATTTTTTTTTTTTAAATACAAAAAAGTAAATGATGCATTGGCCAAGTCAAGCTAGCTATATGGGGCAGAAACTAATGGTTGCATGTGTGAGAATAATGATTCAAGCTTGCTAACGAGAGAGAAACCAGAAAATATGCAAAAGGATTATGCGTTGTATTTATCATTTACACTGCTGCTACTTTATATACACAGAAACAGAGCAACCTTTCTAACAGAAAACAAAAGAATATTCCAGCCTTTCTATCTGTACAGCTGTGAAATGTAACAACCTCTAAAATTACATAAGGATACATAACAGATCATCTATGATGAGGACATTGTGGTAAATGTACCATGATATTATTACAAGAACTAATTCTATTTGATGATCCATGTTGTTGCATATCAAAGACGTTGATGTGCATACCTTCTGCTGCATTTACTTGATCGAGATCCTTGCAAGAGCTGGTACCATGTTGCTCTAATACCCCCCCACAAGATGGAGAATAGATATTAACTATTCCCATCTTGGAAAGGTGTAAGTAAAGCAAGTAAGAAGGCAAGGACTTAGTGAACATATCGGCAAGCTGAGAAGAAGTATGAATATGTGCAGTTCGAATAGCCCATTCTTGGATTTTATGTCGGATGAGGTGACAGTCCACCTCAATATGTTTTGTCCTCTCGTGGAAGACAGGGTTTGCTGCAAAGTGTAAGGCAGCTTGGTTGTCACAGAAGAGCTTAGCAGGTTGAGGATGAGGAATGGAAAGGTCATGAAGTAGATGTCTCAGCCAAGTAAATTCAGTAGTAATCGATGCCATGCTGCGGTATTCTGCTTCAGCAGAAGATCTGGAGACAACTTGTTGTTTCTTTGATCGCCAAGAGATGAGAGAGTGGCCCAAGAAAATGCAGAAACCAGTTACTGACTTGCGAGTGTCCGGGCATGAGGCCCAATCTGAATCACAGTAACCTATGAGGTTGATGGGGGAGGTGGAAGAGAGAAGGATGCCTTGACCAGGTGCATTTTTAAGGTATCTCAAAACTCGATGATCAGCAGCAAGATGAGAGGAAGTGGGATGGTCCATGAATTGGCTGAGTACTTGAATGGGATAACTAATGTCTGGTCTAGTTAAGGTGAGGTAGAGTAATCTACCAATGAGCTGCCTATATGGAGTAGGATCAAGTAGTGGAGTGCCGGATGTTTTTGATAATTTATGATTTTGATCCATGGGAAGTGTCAATGGTTTGGAGGCTAAGTGAGCTGAATCAGCAAAAAGATCCAAAGTGTATTTACGTTGGCAAAGATGGATTCCAACTTGAGAACGGGCAACCTCAATGCCAAGAAAGTACCTTAAAGTACCAAGGTCTTTGATTTTGAAATGAGTGTTCAAAAAATCCTTTAAAACTGAAATGGATTGAACAGAATTGGTGGCAACTACTATATCATCAACATAAACTAGTAGTGCTGTAAAACTTGTATCAGTAATGCAAGTGAAGAGGCTATAATCAGCCTTACATTGAGTAAAACTGAATTGAATCAAGGCAGTGGAGAATTTGTCATGCCATTGGCGAGAAGCTTGCTTTAAACCATATAGGCTTTTGAGCAACTTACAGACCTGGCCAGGTTGAGCTTTGTTGTAGCCAGGTGGTGTCTTCATATAGATGTCTTCATGTAATTCTCCATTTAGGAAAGCATTGTTGACATCGAACTGGTGCAAATGCCAACCTTTAATGGCTGCTAAAGCAAGAATTGTTCTGATGGTAACCATCTTTACCACGGGTGAAAAAGTTTCATGATAGTCCACTTCGAGTTGCTGTGTAAAACCTTTAGCAACCAATCTCGCTTTCTTCCTCTCAATTGTACCATTAGAATGGTACTTTGTTTTGTAGACAAATTTGCAATCAATGGGAGTTTTGTGAGGTGGTAAGTCTGTAAGGATCCAGGTTTGGTTAAGCTCTAAGGCTTCAAGTTCTGTTTCCATTGCCTTTCGCCAGTCACTGTTTTTAGCAGCTTGCTTGTAAGTGAGAGGATCAGTGTGTGATGAGATGGTAGTGGAAAATAAAGCATAAGCAGGTGACAATTTGTGGTAAGAGAGGGAAGATGATAAGGGAAAGGGTATACCTGAAGGAGCTGATGCCATGTTGCCTGATTGGGAGGAAGAACATGATTGTGAATTAAAGGATCTTGAATTAGATGTAATTTGGAAAAGGGAGTGTGACCCATACGACAATGCCAAATATCATAGACAAAGTTAACAGGTTTGACAGTAGCTAAAACCGAAGAATTGGTATGTAATGAAAGAGGCAAATGATCATGGAGGGCTGTAGGAGGCACTGGTGCAGCAAGTAAATGATAGAGTCCTCCTTGTATCTCACCCATGCCAATCGTTGTCCATGACATAAGGTCCTGAATGAACAAAATTGTGAAAGAAATAAAAAACAGCAAGGAAATGAGAGGGTTAGCTGTTTGACAGAAAGTAAGTTAAACTGAAAAGAGGGGACGCATAACACATTGTGTAAAGTTAATGTGTTAGAAAGGGAAACTATGCCAATGTGTGTGACAGGTGCAGTGTGACCATTGGGAAGTTTAACAAGAAAAGAAACCTTAGAAGTGATGGAGGAAAAATGGGAGGTGCTGCAGATCATGTGATCAGTAGCACCTGTGTCAATTATCCAAGGTGTGTGTGTGTGATTTCTAGAAATGCAAGAGCTAAGGCAAAAAAAACTACCATTCATCGTGGAAGAATGTGTGCAATCTGCTTGAACTGTGTTCATTGAATGATTGGCAAGGGAAACATCCTTTGACTGCAAGAGAGATAACAGTTGGTTGTATTGATCCTTTGTGAAAGTCATTGGGGTATCTGAGGTTGGGTCTGGGTCGAGGGAAGTCAGATTTGCAGAGGGGGAAGAAAAGGTGGGATGTTTGGTTTTATTGTGGAGTTTGTGGCCAATGGGATAACCATGAAGTTTATAGCATTTTTCTGCTATATGTCCGGTCATGTGGCAATGGGAGCAAGTAGGGGGTTGAGCATTTCCAGCCTTGAAACAAAGATCAAGAGTATGTCCTTGAATTTTGCAGTGGGTGCAAAATGGTCTATCACGTTTGGGTGATTGGATGAATCTTGAAAAAGGTCTGTAGGAATTGGTGGGATATTTGACAGCAAGAGCCATTGTATCTGGTGAGGGGAGGGCAGAAAGCATGAGGTGCTGCATTTCTTGTTGCTGGATCATAGAGAAAATTTTATTGAGAGGAGGCAGGGGATCAAGAAGCATGATTTGGTCTCGGGTAATTTGAAAAGAATCATTTAGACCCATAAGGAATTGAATAACACAATCCCTTTGGTATCTATCAATTAACACAGCTAATTTTCCACAAGTGCAATCGGGTACAGGGTCATAAATGGTAAGTTCATCCCATAGGGTTTTAAGTTTCCCAAAATAAACACTAACAGAATCTGAATCTTGTTGCAAACCTGTGAGTGCCTTCTTAAGTTGGAAAATCCGATGACCATTTTGTTGGGTAAAACGGTCTTTGAGCTCACCCCAAATCTGAGCAGCATTATCAACTAGAACAATGCTGGATTTCAAAGAAGAATTGATGGAATTATGTATCCATGAAACAACAAGGTCATTGCACCTTTCCCATGCATCAAGAAGTGGACTAGCAGGATCAATAGGTTTGGTCAAGGTTCCATTGATGAAACCTATTTTGTTCTTGGCTCGAAGAGCTCGGCACATAGCTCTTGACCAAGTAGTGTAGTTTTCACCAGTGAGAAGGTCTGGAACCAATGGCAAGGAAGGATTATCACCATGGTCAAGACGGTATGGGTTGGTAACGCTATTGAAATCAAGAAGTTGTTTATTGATAGGAGTCTCGTCGTCAGAAGACATAGTGGAAAGGTTTCTTAGTCGCTGGCTCTTGATACCATGTGAGAATAATGATTCAAGCTTGCTAACGAGAGAGAAACCAGAAAATATGCAAAAGGATTATGCGTTGTATTTATCATTTACACTGCTGCTACTTTATATACACAGAAACAGAGCAACCTTTCTAACAGAAAATAAAAAATATTCCAGCCTTTCTATCTGTACAGCTGTGAAATGTAACAACGTCTAAAATTACATAAGGATACATAACAGATCATCTATGATGAGGACATTGTGGTAAATGTACCATGATATTATTACAAGAACTAATTCTATTTGATGATCCATGTTGCTGCATATCAGAGATGTTGATGTGCATACCTTCTGCTGCATTTACTTGATCGAAATCCTTGCAAGAGCTGGTACCATGTTGCTCTAATAGCATGCAAGATCAACCAAATGAATACAAGATTGATGGTTGAAGCACTTGGCCATATATATATATATATATGGAATTAGATTATAAAAAAGGGAAAGCAGGTTATTGTTCCATCAAATTCTTCGTAACAAATATAGAACTTTTGAAGAACAGTATTCTTCCTCCAAATTGTAATCAAATATATATATATATATATATATATATTTTGATAGGTAATCAAGACATATTTGTTACAAAGGACTCGAAAAAGGTGACCCCATGAAAATGTAAGTGGGATGTGACAAATCATGCACTCTTGATTTTTTTATTTTTAATTAAATTATATGATTACGTTAATTGATTAAATTTATTTTCTTCTAGATTATACAATAAGGTTATATACTTTGATTTTTAATCCAGATTCGAATAGCAAAATGAAAATAAAAAAAAAGTTCATGTATTTTCGTCTTTATGTTTGGGTACAGAGGCATCTCTCCATATGAAACAAGTTGAGAAGCTTTTTTCTTGATTTTCAAACCAAACAGTGCCAGAAAAATTTTACTCACACCACAAATTATACATGATTATCACATATTGGTATAATTTTTTAATTTTTTCTCTCACTACATGTATAGTATATGAATGATGACTAGAAGAATTTAATTAGTTTAAGAAGAATAAAATAAAAAATAAATAAAAATAAAAGTAAGTATTGGTATGAAATAAATAGAAGAACTTTTGACCTAAAGCTTGTTCATACCTATCCAGAATTTATTTCATAGATCTCAACTGCTGCATATTTGATTTACAAAAAAGTATACAATCATTTACAAGTGTAGATGATTTATATTAATTCTACTCTTTTTTTTAGAGACCCATTTTATAGCCCCTATTCTTTCATAATTGTGAACCATAGAACTTAATCCTTTTGTACACAATAGAAATAGGTAAGAGGAGACAAAGGATCTCCTTGCTTAATACCCCTGATAGGTATTATTTACAAAGTGTAGATGATTGATACTAATTATACCGTTACTTACAGAGACCCCTTTTATAGTTCTTATTCTTTCATAATTGTGAACTATAGAACTTAACCCTTCTGTACACAACAGGAATAGGTAAGAGGAGATAAAGGATCTCCTTGCCCACGACCCCTTATCATATTTCCTAGCTATCCATTAACTAACACTGAATGCTTCATTGTTGATACACATTTCATTATTAAATTTGTCCACTTATCACCAAACTAAGTAGTGATGGCAGAGACAAAACTCTCTTGAAACTTTTTTACAATCATATTTTAAATAGAGTGCACTTTGTAATATAAAATTAGATTATGATTATACTTAATTTAATGGGACTATCGAGTGCTTGTTTATCAAGTGACGCCTACTGAGAGGAGCTAGAGATATGCACAAACTCATTCATTTGCGTCATCTTGATTTATATTGGACTTTGAAGAGTCGAGCATTGGGGTGATGGGAAACCTTAAATATTGTTTTAAAAAAAAAATATTAATCTTAAAAGTTTTGAAAAAGGTATTTCAATGTAGACACTCGAAGTGAAAGCTCTTGTTCAAAATCTAATAAACGTATAGACAAAAGAATTAGTGCCCTTCATTTTTACAAGTAAGAAATCTTGTGCTAAAATGATCCCATTTGCTTGGTTCATAAGATCATTCCTTCTCTTTACCTATGCTGTTCATTTCAGTCTCTGCAGTTTTCATTGATGGGACTCTCCGGCCGGGGGTGCCGCCACTGATATCAGTACCAAAATAAGGATCAACGGGTGATTATCTTACTTTTGGTCTCAGCCATTAGTTGATGTGTCCCACCCGGGTATATTTGATGTAGCCTCATTCACCATCTTTACGAGTCTCACCTGCCAGCAATGATATATAGAGTAGGATCAACTTGGGGAGGATAGAAAGAAAGATCACATAAGTTGCACCTCAACTCTATGATGAGCACAAATGCAAAGGGGGAAAATTATTGATCATTAGAAGGCATAGGTACTGTCTGAGCTTAGTCTTAAACATGCTAATATAACTGAGACACAATAAAGTACAAATTAGAACCATGGTATTATGAGATCAAGTAACAATGAACATAGGAATAACTAGAAAATATTCAAACAGCAATGCACAGAGGCATCCTTTAAATTTATCATTTTCATTTCCTAGCCCTGGTTACCAAGGTCAACAAGATGATTCGAATAAGAAAAATAATAATGTGTCTTTGTGCTGTTATTTTGCAAAATTGAACACACATGTATAGGTACACGAAAATACAAAATGCAGAGAAAAGATAACCTGTGCAATTTCACCAATTAACTACTTAAATACACACTGTATATTTGTATATTGAGCAATGAAATGAACTTAATATATCTTCCTCATCTATTAACAACAAAGTAATGCATTATATAGAATTTGGCTACCAAAACCACAGTAGGAGAATATCAGGTTTAAAGAAGTCATTCTCCGGAGTAATCACAGTTCAGTATTAAAAGTAGACTTGAGCCAACAGGGAAAAAAAACTCAACATACTTGAAAATTCTATAATAAAGTTCCTATACCTGTGTATATTTCTTATAATTAGATCTCAAAATTTTCCAAAGTTATTGGAAAAACGGCCACGCCTAGGTCTCTTTTTTATTTATTTATTTATTATTTTTTTTAATGTCGGAGAACCTCTCTAAGGCAGGCAGGGCCCTTCGAACCCACCCCTACAAAGTAAACCCCAGTCCCGTGTACTGCACTCTCGGAAGTTTCCTTACATGGAATTGGTTAAATCGCTGGCTTTTCACTAGAAGGTGTGGCCCCAAATGATTGTTTGCACTCATGAGGTGTTGAGTATTGGACCTTGAGGTGAGCAATACCCCAAGACCAAGGCCTTCACCACTTGGGCAAACCCCTTGGTTTCTCTCATCCCTAGGCAAAGCCACACCACTACCACAACGAAGTGGAGGCTCATCAATTTAATCTCTCTTCTTAAACAACTAACCAAACTTGCCGCTCTTGTTCTTCTACTTCTTCTTAAAAAGGAGGAAAAAAAAAAAAAAACTAGACATATTACATGCCACACCATTGTACATTTGATTTAATGTATAGTTGCAAGCTATTAAATATGAAACTAAATCTACCCTCCAGGGGCAACTCAAGTCATTCAAGATTAGATCAGTTCCACTAACTGATTCACATTGAAACTAGTTTTTCGGTCATTCCCTATACAGGCATCCCTCTGTGTAAGAAACAAAAAAAATGCCACTTATGTTAATATTCCAGCTGCCAACCTTGTCCTCTTCACTTCCCTTTAGATAGTAATGCTAATGCCTGACCAAATAACCCTACACCTTTTTCCTATTGGCTCGTGCCTATATGAATACAATTTTGGTTCAAGTTATTAAAGTCTAGATTTTCCTATTTCTGAGTAAAAGGGAGATTTCTATTTTTCCTGGAACTTCCGTAAATTTTAGTGAGTTTATTTATTTTTCAGTGTCTTATTTAGAAGCAGTAACAGGTAACAAAGTTAACTGACAATGTCACTTGTATGCACAAAAAGATCAACATTTTAGACCAACTGGACAAGCAGTCTGTAATTGCAGTTGCTAAATCTGGCAAAATTCCTTAACCCAAAGATTTGAGCCAACATAAAACCATAATTTTTTTATGAGTAACATAAACCCAAAAATTTAACAATGTAACAAACAGAGACCAAGAATTATACTGATAGATTATGAATGGTTAAAATTCAAACTAGAACGTAAATGACAAAAAGAGAAATCTGAAATAAGATAAAAAAGAAGATAGTAGTATTGGACCGGATGGGTTAACAGCAACTACAATCTTATCGGATGCTTACATTCATTGAAGTGATAAAGTTAAATAATGATGTGTTAAAGACACATGGGCGATGGAATATGAGCATCCGACATCTCAAGCTTGGCACATTGTTACAGTGACACATGATCAGTAATTGTAGTTCAAGGAATGGGCTGTACTTAGAAGCTTTATTGCAGGTCTCGAAACACCACCATAATGATGATTAAGGGACTGTTTCATGAACAGGAAGCTGCCAGCTGAATATGTTCATGAATACACTGATGGGAAATTAAAAATTAATAATGGACTTACCACACTTTCAGGAACTCCTGGAGGGGGCAAGGAGAGGTTTCTTGGTGGAGGACGAGTAAGATATGATCGCTTGTCAAAACGCCATTCTCCAATCTTTCCATATGTTAGTTCTCCCTAAATGATGACCACTTGGAATAAACAACTTAATGAATAATGACAAAGTGAATAAGCCTTAGTTACAAACAATAAATTAAAAAAAGAAGCAAAAATAACACATTCACCCTATGAATTATCAACAATTTTCAGTTAATTTCATACATTTTGAATCAGTATAACTCAGATTCCATTTTGAAGTTCCAATGTCAATTTCCCCCTTGGTTTAAAGAAAGTCATGAACTCTGAAGAAAGAGCATGTAAAAGTCAGAAACTTGTCCAACAAAACCCATCAGATGGAAACTTTTGTAAAGAATAGGTGAGGGGAAAGCATGTGTCAGGGACCTTTGTGTCATTTTATATGCTTTTCTGTCCACATAAATGACTGTTTTGGATGGAGGGGACAAATTGACACTGAAACTTCAAATAAGTTCCCATTTACTTCAAGTCAAAGTTTATGGGCATAAAAAAAAAAAGAAAAGGGTTGTAGTTCTTCGGGAGAAGCATGTACGCATAAACAAACAAAAGGTTTTAACATCTCTATCAGGCACGACAGTAACAATCACAGTTAAACAAGCAGTTCTTCTACTATATATAGATAGATAGATAGATAGATAGATAGAGATACAGAGAGAGCAAGAGAGCTGCTCACCTTTAAATTATAGTCACATCCATAAGTATAATGGATGATGAACTTCTTTCCCACATTCAGATCCCATGGAGGCTGGAAACTCGTAATGATGCATGTTAATGACTATCGCTGACTAGGTGAAAAAGTGAATACAAAATGGATCAATAGGCATCATTAATACCTGCAACATAAAGTCATTTCGAAGAATATGGTGCACATCATGCAATGCAGACGCTACAGCATAAGCATACCTACTCAACAAAAAAGAAAAAGAAATCAACATCACAAGATATATCAGCAATGTCCTGATCTCATAGCATCTACTAAAGAAAACTAATATGAGATCTTCTAGAATAACACTCACATTTCAAGCACCCATCCAAAAGCCTTATCAGTCTCTGGATCATCTTTCATTCTCAAGGAAACATTCACCCATGTGGGAGCAATTTCCTCCAGCGAGGACTGAAGCAGATAATTTGGTGAATAGCATGGAAGGAAAGAAGAAAGGTCAGGGTGTGACAGCACAACTATAACTGTAATGACCACAACAACAGCTCAGCGTTTTTGAGCACAATACTAGAACTCATTCATCCTTTCTTCTTTTACAGTTCTGTATAATATCTTGCACCTTCTTAGGTTTATGAAACCCTATTGTCAGTTGTTCAGAAAACTCAGATAATAATAAATTTAAATAATTCAACAACACAATAAGGTCAGTACGCATGCTAATATAGTGACTAAGATCTGACCTTTTTGATAATTACAGGAGAATTGCCAATTGGGTCAATATCAGCCACAGGACCTTTCTCCTTCGGATAAAATTTTCTAATTATTTTCTCATGCTCAGCTGGTTTAATGTAGAAAAAAGGAAACCCCGCTGGTTGGATTCCATCTGCCAAGTTAGGTAGAGGGTTTACAAATATATGATCAGGCTCTGCCATTAGAATGTATCTGTATCAACAACAAATATACCAGCTTTCAGATTTCAATCAAGTCAAAGAGAAATAATTTCTAAATAAAAGTTCAGATACTCACTCTTCTTCAATTTTTGCTTTTTCCAGCCATTGCACAAAAGCCCACGGTCTATTTAGAACAACATAACCCTGGATATGACATTAATATTGAATTAGAAAGTTTCCATATATGGTCAAGCATAATTGTGTGATTGCTGAAAATTCAAGATAGATACACAAAAGAAAACTAGAAGAAGAAGATCAAGAACACATGGCACTGAGACTGATATATATTAGCTTCATACTACAGTTATCTGGATATTTTCACCAAGTGAAAAAGAGAAACCAAAAAAGCATCTTGAAAGATTGACAATAGAACAATAAAATCAACAAAACAATCAATGTCTGGACGAGCATTAGAAACAAGATTGATAAATGAGAAAAACTGCCATGTGAGGAATCATATTTCTAAAGTTAAGTCGGTTCAGAAGTCTTCTGAATTACAAGAGTTACAAATTGATTAATATAATAAAAGAGGAGAAATGAGATACAGCATCAATAAGATTCTCACCCGATCCAAGCCCTCTGGAAGTGGATCAGCCACGAAAGTAGGAATTTCCTCCATCAACTTGTCTGGACTTCCAGAATGCAAAATTCGGGTAAACTCTCCCATGTCTGATCCAGGCATTTCTTTGATCTTCTTATACCAGTAGTACATAATCCGACACTGCCATTGGCTATAAGAAGCATCCGATGCCGTAAGGGCAACGTGAAACTTTGAATTAAAATTCCCTGATCTCTTCACCTTCTCTGGTACCCCAATGATGGGATCAAACCAGTCCAATCTGTCCGCCACCCAACTTCCCGAATTGGAAGCTTTGTTGTGTATTATGATAGACAAAAAATTATAGCTTGCAAAAAAAAATCCAAGCGCCAAAAGCACCAAAAGTACCGGAGATGCACGTCCCGTGTTTTTCCTTCCAATCATCTTCAAGTTTTATTATAGGAACGTCAAATTACAAATCTTTAAAAGTCAACTAAGTCCCATTCTTCTCTCTAGAACAACTTTTGAATGAAAAACCTAGAGCCACTATAATCCTACAATTCCACAACTTCAATATACATAATACAATTCAGACAAACAAAATGGCTGCCTTTACTATTGAATTCTCAATGCATCAATCAGAAACCGCAAGAAAAATGCAAGCACAGTTCTGCATTACAATTACAAGAAAGTCACGATAAAGTAAATGTGATGAAGTATAGATACTATAGCAACAAGCAAGCAAACGAGTCGAATATTGATTCAAAGGATAAATCATACAGCAGCAGCGATTTTCAGACGTATTCATATCAGATCTGAGACTTCACTTCAAAGAAAACCCGAATGGGGCACACCTAAATCTCAATTCCGAACAGAAACGTGACAACCACAGAGAAAGAGAGAGAAGGAAGACAATTGAACGAACGAAATAAATTGCATTGCATCGGACAACTGACATATCTTAAAAGCGAAATAAATGTGCAGAAAAAGAAACAATACCTGAGGGGAAACAGGGGGCGCAGTGTATCAATGAGAGAGAGAGAGAGATTGTGGATTGGAATGTGAAAGCTAGTGGAAGACGCAGAGGTTTGAAAAGTTTAAAGCAACAGACTGACAGAGCCTCTGCCCTTTATATATATATATATATATAGAGAAATCACACGTCGGCCGAAAGGACTACGACCATGTTACGATGAAAGGCGTAAGCAAGGACAGTGCAGCTTTGGCGGTTGGCCGATCATCCTCACTCCACATCAGACATTTGGAGCCAATATTGATATTTCACGACCCAAAAATGCCGGATGTAATTAAAAGAAGAGTTTTACTATATACAAACGCAGTCGCGTATTAATTTATATATTAATACTGATTCATTTATACTTAAAATTTAAATTGATACTATTTTCAATAAAATTTACTTTTTGACCAATCACATCACATTAGTACACAGATTAGTACACAATTGTGCTTGCAACTATATTTTTTTTTAAATATTTATAAAATACTTAGCTTCTTCACCTCTCAACTAATTTTAAAAATTAAAAATTTAATTTTTTTTAAAAAATTAATAAAATAAATCTTAGAAGTAAAATTATAAATAAAATTATAAGTATTTATAACTCTATTCTTTTTTATTTTCATTTTTATCTAATTTATTTTTAAGATCAAATTAATAAGCAACACTCTTATTCACGCTCAACATGCAATCCCATGAACTTGAAGCACAACATTCAACTATGATTGAGATATTTTTAATTGCATAGATCAAATTGGAGAGTTCAATATACACATAACGGAAATTCTATTTACAGTCATTGTGTGTACTCTGTTGCGCACTCTACTAATATGATTAGTTGCGTATTAATAAAATTGATGTAGCAATTATATCAATAGAGTGTATAAAGATTACGTAAAAACAACTGTATATAACATTACTCAATACTATAAACATAACTGCTATCATGCTAGAATTGATGACAAGATTTGATTTCACAAGCTGCTATCACGCTAGAGTTTATTGACAAGGATTTGGTTGAGTTGTAGTCTTGATCTTCGGATGTGTATTTACTGAGGTTACCAAATCTTCATCCATGATTCTAGGAGAAATAATAGGCAATGAATTCTCTATTTTATCATTCAGTACTCTAATTAACTTCTATTTTCCTCACAAAATCATTAATGACAATACCGGAATATTGTAATAATGGTATATTAATGATTGGTATATATATATATGAAGCATGAGTTACAAGTTTGCTAGATTACCTTAATGATCTCACAAAAGTATCTCTAACAATCTTGACAAGCATTACAATCGAATATCATTTCATACACACACACATATATTGAAGAGTTTTCATACACATAATTCGGTGTGTTAATATATATATCATTTATAGTGAGACTCATTGTAATTTTTTTTAAAAAAAATCAAAACGTAAATTATTTCTTAACATAATTGATGTAGAAGGCTTCCACATCAATGCGTGTTGAATGTGTAAAAAATGAGACTTATAAATAGATTTTCAGTATTTTGAAATATGACCAAGTACTATATATATATATTTGCCCTTGTGAACACCCAAGAAAGTGAACTAATAGTCAAGACATTCATGGCCAACCACCAATTACATGTTCTCAATACTTCAAACAAACAAATTACTTTAAGTGACTTGAAAATTATATTGAGGGTGAAATAAAATGAAAAAACACTAACCACATCATGAGTACTAATGATAAAGAAAAAGCCCTAGTCCTTAAAACCAAAAGAGCACGTAATTATTATGAGTTTGCATGAATTTATATCCAGTACTTGGACTCTTCTATGCATGCACCTTAATCTGTCTTTAATCTGCAGTACTCGGATCATGATGCATATATACTGTTTGAATAACAATATCAACGAGAAAAAAAAAAAAAAAAAACCCCTTGCCTGTCCTTAATTTAGAAAAATTGAGAATATTTTGGAGATCATGGAAGTCTGATCTTAAGACTTATTCCAAAAATAGCAAAGATCATAGTACTGTTTGGTTTCATAGTTCAGCATGCATGCATGAACCATCCTGTTTGAGCTTCCATATATAAAAAATTACTGCACAGAGAATGGTCCCTGGAAAAGTTATAAATCTCGAACTATTGGAATATTGGTCCAGGCCACTGAAAACTGCAGTGCCTAGAACAGTGTTCTTCCCCAAAAGTTTGGGTGGAATTCGCACTCATAGAAACTCTTTGGATAACTGATTACATGGAAGCCAAGATCATTATCTGTAGACTTACAATGGATTGAAACTTCCAAGTCCTTGCCCAAATCATTGAACATTTGTACATGTCTTGAGTACGTACATTGTCCTGCATTAAACAGATCGATCAAATATTACAGTTGTAAACAACAAAAGCTGCATGAAAACTACTAACATGCATGTTTTTGTTCAATATTGGACTACTCATCATTAATAGGAAAAAGAAAAACAGAACATAGAAAGTATTGGGTGCAAGAGTAGTGCTGCATGAGTCTGGTTGACATGATACGTATAAGCAAAGTAATTACTTAATTCCCTCCCGTGCATGCATATAATTAATGGAAGGGTGAAAAATCATGAAGTACATGCATGCAGTACTGTGTGCTAATATATATTTGACAAAACTTGAATGCAAAAACCATGCTCTTTCTAGTTCTTTTCAAAAGCTCAGATTCCACATTTTATCAAGAAAAAGTCTGGATGAAGTCGAGACGTGTGGCATGCAAACGGTGTTGATGTGGAAAAAATCAAAACTGCACCATCTCTATCTCTGTGTTTCAACTTTCGAAGACCATCACTCTGTCTCTATCTATCTCTCTAATTCTCCCCTTGGTCAGGCCATCAGCCGCCCCTTCTCCCTCTTCTTTCCCTTTGTGCGAAACCCCTTACGAATTCAGGCCACCCTTACACCAAGATCCACTTCTCACCTGCTCTCCATCATCGTACCGGTAGTTCCCAAGCCCTCAAGCCTCCCCTCACGACGGCACACCAACCCTAGAGGAGGAGCTCGGAGCACTAGTGTTCATCTAGAGATTTTCCCCATCGCACGAGGAAAGTGGCTCTCTGGGCAAAGCTAAAATATGGGTGCCGATGAGATTGGATGATAATGCTTGCATACTGTTCATATCTTCACCCCTGCACCTCTATTGCACGGTTTATGAAATTGGTTTGTTGTTGGTCTCTGGTTTTTGGTGTTGAGTTTGTGTGGTAAGTCTCTTCTTGTACCACATGATGTTGTCCTCTGTGTATTGTTGAAGATGGGTTGTTTTTATTGTGGGTTGGTTGGACGTTTTTCAGTTCTTGGGATAGTTTTGGCCCCCTTTTTTTTTTTTTTTTTTTTTTTTAAGATCTTTTGAGATTTTTTGTCTGGGTTGGTTTCCGATTGAGAGTATTGCATGAAGAAGATGCCCTGATTTGTTGTCTCGATTGGTTTCTGTTTGAGAGTTCCATTTTTGCTTGTTGAAGCTTGAAGCTTGCAAAATACACCAACCAAACATTTTGGTTGATGAAAGTTTCCCGCATTTGAACTTTTTTGCATTTTTTTAATATAATATAAGGTTGACATGGCATAAGAATTGAATAAGAAAAATAAAATAGACTATAATATAATCAGCCGACTGCATGCCGTTTGCAGTCACCGATTGACTGTAGAAGAATTGTTTTATCAAATTAAAATTGGAAATAAGATAATTATTCTAAATAAATATTCGTATAATTTCCTTAATTTATGTATGGTACGATAGTAATTCCGCTTTTATGCATGAAAGCATTAAAATATTAAGATTTCAACTAATAAGTTTTCATGCATGCAATTTATAAATTGGGCCATTTAATGCAATCTATACATATAGACAAATATTAACTAAGTTTTCATGTCTTAATTAGCAATTGATAATTATATAGACTACAATGCAAATCTTAGAAAACAATGCAAATCGAAATGCATTATATGGAAATCTAAAAGATTTTGCTTATTTATTAATTATATATATATATATATATATATATGTTGTAAGGCAATTACATTATTGGAGTAGTCATGCATGCATATATCTTCAGGAGCTCGATATTATAATAATAATATGAGTTATACTATTCTCAAACCGATGTGTATAGAGCACACCATTCATATCACTTAAATGATAGGATTTGATTTTTAACTAATATTCAAATTTTAAAATTTCTCTTTCAAATCAAATTATGTCATATAATTAAGTACTTTACTAGTTGTTTTCTATACACGAACTTGATAATAAAATTTTTATAATAATAACAATCTGCATTTTTGCATCCTAAGTTTTCGGCCCATTTAATATCCTTTATCTTGAAGGCTCTAAAAGAGATAGTCCATATTTAATATGTAATTCACTAAAGGCATGCTTGTGTAATGAGATGAGTTGAGAATTCTGTAAAGAGTAGTGAATTAATTTGAGTTAAGATGTTTTATTGAGTTTTAAAAAAGTAATGAGAAAAAATTGAATAAAAATATTGTTTGAATATAATTTTTTAATATTATTTTTATTTTAAAATTTGAAAAAGTTGTATTGTTTTTTGTGTTTTGTTTAGAATGTGAAAAAATTGTAATGATTAGGTAATTATTAGATGAAAATGTTAATAAAAAAATATTTTATATTTGAGTGATGTTTAATAAAGAAATTATGAAAACTTTTGAGATTAGATCTTATGATCTAAGTGTCTAAACATGGCCTAAGTCCTTGCAAAGGAGCTAATAAAATTCTCTGGTGTGCTAATAGTAGGGCAGCAATTATTAGATAGTCTTAGATTGTATTTGAGTACAAACAAGTGCATCGCATTACATGAAAATTGCTTATTTGCAACTAGTTATTTTTAATGAAATGTCTATTTCCAACTAAAATGAGTATGTTTTTATCGCAAATAGTCATTTTTATTACAAAAAATTAGTCACAAATATCCATATTTTTTTTTTGTAGCTAGTGTTCGCTAATCTCATCTGATTATTGATAAGAATGACTACTACGAATGACTCTTTTTGGTAACTATTTGAAACATGAAGGATGACTATTGATAAGAATGACTCATGTTTTCCTTCTCATCTCTCGGTAGATGAATAATTTATCTTAACCTTTTGTTCTCTTTTGGAAATATTAAATGAGGATTTTCAATAATTGCAAATAGTTATTTGAGTAGAACATCTAATCAAATGACTACTAAGTTTAATTTATCAATATTTGTTTGTGCATTTTCACGATATACGGACTTTGACACAATGAAAGTATTTTATTTAAATTTGGCTTAATCAATTCCTCAAGAATAAGCTTATGATGACGACTCAAAAGATCATCAATGACAAACATAAGATTGAGTACTACAATATAATATTATTGCGTGACTACTCATATATATAATATGATAGTCTTAAAAACAAAAGCAGACAAATACTACATAGGAGTCATCTGTCTTTAATTTATTGTGTTTTTATAAGGAGAAGAAAAGGAAAACCATCATGTGATATATCATGATCTTCGGAATCACCATCATTAATCTGATCATCGATCGTCAATAATTCCAGCTATAGCAAAGATCATACTGATTATCATTATGGTTTAGCATACATGGACCATTTAGAAGAGCTTTCCAATAACATTCACTGCAACGATTTCCGTCTCTATTATAGTCGTAGATGTCGAACCAATACAGTTTAGAACACCCATCGGTATTCCACCTAAAACTGCAATAGAACAGTGTGCTCCCAAAATATCTAGGCCTGAAGCTGAATTCGTAGTAGCTATTGTTGTAGTGTAGTAGATGTTCGCCAAGATCGTTATCCCTAGATTTGCAATGAAGTTGAAGATCAATACCCACGTCCAATTCATTAGAGATTCTCAAATGCACTCGATCATGATATCCTGTAACCATATCAAATGTAGTTACAAAGAACACAAGCTGCAGCAGTACTATCAGAAGCAGAACATCATGAACTTTTGATCTCATCATGATCATGTTGATAATTTGTTTGCAAGCAAGGTTTTGATATGGTGGCGAAAACTTAGAATATCTCAACTTCTTAACATGCATGCAGGGTTTTATAATTTCTAAGGCTGCATGCGTGCAAGCATATAATATCCACATGCACATGGAATGTAATGCACAAAATTCCATATTAGAAGATCTGTATCATATTAATGTATATCTAATATACATATAATTCAAGTAATTACTTAATTAATTCCCAAGCTGGCCTTGAAAATACCATCAAAGTTTGATTGGAAAATATTACTCAGTACTTACTGAATTACTTAATTGATATATATAACATTTGAACATTTTTACTAAATGAGACATATTAATAAAAAGAAAGTGATCAATATTTATATGTCTAGATATTTAAATTAAATCTCGATTTAGGTTACTAATTCATCCTGGATATGGACATTTAACATTAATTTAACATATATGGGTGGGTGGGTATACTGGTAGGTAATGATATATAAGCCTTCTTTTTAAGAGGAGAAAGGAAAAAGAGTTCAATTATAAGAATCTGTGCCTTTGTAAAGATATATAAGGATTAATTAAAGAAAATTTTCTATTTTTTTGACAAACATACGTATGAGAGTTTTGCTATATACAAGTCGGTGATACCACTTATAGTGGGATCTATTATTATAATTTTAAAAAAAAAACTCAAAACACTAATTATTTCTTATATATTAACATAACTATTGTGGAAGGTTTCCACATCAACAATGTATTGAATTTGTAAAGAATGAGGCTTATAAATAGATTTCTGTATTTTGAAAGAGGACCAAATATATATATATATATATATATATATATATAGATCATGTGCCCTTATGAACACCCAAGAAAGTGAACTAATAGTCAAGACATGCATATATAGCCAACCACCAATTATATGTTTCTCAATATCTCAAACAAACAAATTACTAGCTCTTTAAGTGACTTGAGAATTATATTGAGACTGAAATAAATTAAATGAAAAAACAATAAACACATGAGTACTCATGATCAAGAAAAGCCCTAATCCTTCCAACCAAAAGAGCACATATATAAATTATCAAAAATTTTATATGCAGTCACTTTTGTGTTCTTTTGTGCACTCCATTGATATGATTGAATGTGTATTAAAAAAAATTGATCCAACCAATCATATCAGTGGAGTACGTAGAAAGTATACAAAATTGACTATATGTAGTATTATTCTATAATTATTATGAATTTGCAATTTATATTCACTACTCAGACTCTTGTATCGTGTATGCACCTCAATCTGTATGTCTTGAATCTGTCAAATCGTGTATACTGTTTGACGAATAATATTAACAAGTAAAGACATGTGACTTTAGTCAAATTTTAGCTCTGGCTTTATGTAATATTCCAATGCTGATGCTCTATTGCCATTAATGGTAAATGCACTACATATGCTAACTACTAGGTTTAATATTATATATATTTAGAAAACTAATTATTAATTACTTTCGAAATATGGATGACTGGATACTCCTGGAAAAAGAAATTACCCAAAACAAAGTATTGGGCGCAAGAGTACTAGTGCTGTAGGGTGATTAACATGGTATAAGGAAAATGATATTTAGCCCCATATTTTTGCATTCTCAAAGTTACCGCTCAGATATTTTATTTTATTTTTATCAATGTTCATGTTTAAAATTAAAATTTTACATTATATTAATTAACAATTTAACATACAAAATATATAATGTAATATAAAAATAGTTTATATATAATATTTTAGATACAATATAAAAATTAAAAATAAATATATACTGGTCCGATGAAGTTCAAACAAAATTTCAAAATATGAAAATTGGTGAAAAACGGGTGATGGACCCGTTTGGAATTGGACTGATTTCTAACCAGTTCTGGACTTGACTGATTACAAACCGGATCGAACACACTAATTCAATTGGTTTACCGGTTTCTCTTTTACACGCCCCTACTTCTTGTTGTATCTCTCTTATTACTCATAACTGCATAGGACGTCCATAGCATCAAAGTTGCGAGCGAATGAATAGGAGATAAGCTAGTTAATGTCGTCAAGAAGAACTCCAAAGCAAAATGGGATAAAAATGATTTATCTTCACCCAATTATGTGCAAAGGTCTTCTACGTACCCAGCTTCAAGATCTCTACCTTGAAAATGGGACCTCGGGAAGGACTTAGCAAAATTATGGGGATTTCAAAGCAAAAAAAAGGGAAAAATAATGTTTGATTTGGAGATTTCCAGTGCAACAAGCTTCTAATCCAACCAAATGGTGAGGATACACAAACATAGATCTGAGAAGATGTGGGTTTGTAGCTTGTTTTTATGGTAATGAAGCGAAAATTGAGGTATGGAACTTTTAAGAGTAAGAACAGGGAATGAATTTTTATGAGTATTGGGTTTCGAAGTCTAGATCATGTTTGACAAAAAGAGAATAAAAACTTGCACCACATCAGCATGTCACAAATGCCGCGTAAAAGAGTAAGTACGAGTAGCATTACCAATTTAAAAAAATTGTATTATCTTTTATTTTTTGTATGAAATTTTAAAAAGTTATAATGATTATATAATGATTAGATGAAAAAATTAAAAATTAAAAATTAAAAAATATTTTCTATTTTGAGGTTTGGAAATTATAAAATTATAAAAGCTTTTGAAATAAGATCGTGAGAGCATCTCATCTCTCATCTAAGAGTCAAAACATGGCCTAAGTCCTTGCAAATGAGCAGATAAAATGCTCTGGTGTAATTCTTCTAGCTAGCGGAAATAATTATTAGATATTCGTAGAGTATTTGAGTAGGAACAACCGTGAAGTACTTTCATCCTATTATATGATGCTATGTTCATTACAAGAAAAATAAATATTTGTAGTTAATTATGTGTGACAAGAATAATTATTTGCAATGAGAAGAGACTCATTCTGATAGAAAATAATCGATCATTTTTATAGTATATAACTGGCCGCACATAAAAGTTTTTCTTATAGTATTCGTTGAAAAGTAATAATATTAATGCAAACATCCAATTTTAATCACATGTAATCGTTGATTGGATGGAAGCATCACATCATCATGATTCATACTAATTTATCATGAGTACCTTATAATAATTTTCTCACTAACGAGCTTCGCACTAAACAAATTTACTTGGAAAAAGGAACGGTAATGGAAAAGTGGGGGAAAGGTCGATAAATCCTTGGATGTATTGATCGAAACAAATTTGGAGTCTCTTTTCAATTGTTATTTAATGTAATAAGTGACGATTTTCTCAAAAAATAGAAGAGAGGTCTTCATCCATTTTTTTGTCGTTTGAATAATTCTATTCTAAGAGCATTGTTAATAGATTATGCATATGTAAAGGACAATTTTGATGAATGTAAGATGAATTTAGATTTTAGCTATTCCATTTACATAAGTCTTCACATTGGAATAGCTCTTTTTTCATTATATAACAATGAATTTGACTTTAGCTATTCACATCAAATCTCTACATTGGATTATATATTTATTTATTATATAGTAATGAGTAATTAATAATTTAAAAAATATTTAATTTTTTTAATTATTAATTTATTTTATTTTATCATATTTTAATTATTAATTATTAATTATTAATTTATTTATTTTATCATATTTTACTATTTAATTTAAAGAAACTGACAGATATTTATAGATGTAGATGGATAGGAGAGAGAGTATTATAAAAAAATAATAAAATAAGTATTTGATATATGTACAGTTTCTATCAAATTTGGTTTTAGTTTTGGATTTACTGTAGCTAAAAGCTACTGAAGTAAAGCTTTGGATAATCCATGATTTTTTTTATGTACTATTATGCATTTAAAGATGTTTTTTGATGTTTGGCTATTCTATTAACAATGTTGACCTCTACATTACACATAATTTATATGCCATAATTTAATTTAAAGATAAATTTTAAAATTTGAATATTATAAATTAAATTATACCATGCACGCAAATGGTATGTACGTGGTGTAAAAGTCTTAGAATAACATTCATTTTTTCTTTTTCTTTTTCTTTTTTCCCTCCTGACCTCTTGGTAGATATATAATTTATCTTAACCTCTTGTTCCCTTTTGGAAATATTAAATGTGGTTTTTCAGTAATTGCAAACATGGACAAAAAATTTTAGTAGAAAATCAAATGATCATATGACTATATATAAGTATCAATTGTTTGTGCATGTTGATAATATATGGACTAATTGACACAATGAACCCATTTTATTTAAATTTGGCTTAATTAATTCCTCAAGAATATATAAGCTTATGAGGACTCAAAAGATCACTGACAAAAATAAGGTCGAGTACAATGTATTGCATGATTACTAGCTCATATCATGATATAAAGTGATCTTAGAAACAAAAGCAGACAGATTGTACCGCGCGCATGCGAGTCTGTCCTTTCTTGCATGTTTTATTGTAAGGAGAAAAGAAAGGGGAAAAACCATGCATGTAATCATGATCTTAGGAATTAATCGCCATTAATCGATCGTGATCATCATAGTCATGATCAATATTTCCAGTTGTAGCAAAGATCGTACTGATTATCATCATAGTTTAGCATACATGGACCACTTAGATGAACTTTCCAATAACACTCACTGCGCCAACGAAGATAGTCTGTACGAGCGTCGTAGATGTCGAACCGATGCAGTGCAGGACAGTCATCAACATTCCACTGAAAACTGCAATAGAACAGTGTTCCCCCAAAAACGGCAGGCCTAAAGCTGAGTTCGTAGTAGCTACTGTTGTAGTGCATTAGATGCTCGCCAAGATCGTTATCCCCAGATTTGCAATGAAGTTTAAGATCAATACCACATCCAATTCATTAGAGATTCTCACATGCACTTTGTTACGTCCTGCAACCATATCAAATGTAGTTACAAAGAACACAAGCTGCATCAGAATCAGAAGCAGATCAACTGCTTTTGATCTCATCATCATGATCATCATGTTGATAATTTGTTTGCAAGCTCAAGGTTTTGATATGCATGGGTTTTATAATTTCTAAGGCTGCAAGCTGCTGCATCCACGTACGGGATTTTGCAGTACACAAAATTCCATTTTAGATTCATTCATGGTTCGTAAAAGATCTGTATATATTAATGTTTGTGTATATATATAGTAATATACATACATATAATTCAATATTATTGGTAATTGCTAATTGATTCCCTGGCCTTGAAAATACCATCAGATTAAGTTTGATCAGAAAAAATTACTCGTGAGTACCTATTGAATTACTATATTAATCTTACTAAATGATCAGCTGTATTAATAAAAAGAAAGTGATCAATATATATTTGTCTAGATATTTAAATTAAAATCTCGGATTTACGTTACAAATTCATACTGGTTTAACAATTTAACATATATGGGTAGGTAGCTGATTTATATATATATATATATATATATATATATATATATTTATGTAAGGATTAGTTAAAAAAAATAGAATATATATATATTTATGTAAGGATTAGTTAAAGAAAATTTTCTATTTTTTTTTTACAATTATACAAATGAGAATTGGGCTTTGCTAGATGCAGTCGGCATGCAAACAGCTCTACGGAATTAATAAAAAAAAATTATAAAAATAATTTTTTTTTCATGGTTGTACGGAATGAATAAAAAAAAGTTATAAAAATAATTTTTTTTCATATAAATTCTATATTAATTTATTTTTTTCAAAGCGACTGCACGCCGACTGCATTTACCGACTGTAAAAATCATTTCTAATGAGAATTTGGCCACATACATGAAGTCCGTGAGTTAATCCACCACTTATAATGGGACCCATTACAATTTTAAAAAAGTTAAAACACCAATTATTTCTTAATTAACATGATAAACGATGTGGAAGCTGGTTTGATCCAGAGCACTCGTGATAAAAAAAAAAAAGCCCTAATCCTTCAAACCAAAAGAGCACATATATAATTATCATGAGTTTGCATGAATATATTTATATCCATCAGACTCTTGTATACACCTCAATCTGTCTTTAATCTGTCAGATCGTGCATAATGCTTGAAGAACAATATCAACGAGTAAAAAGTACTCCAGCTTATATGTCCTTAATTTATTTCATATACTAAAAGAGAAAAATTGTAAATGTTTTGGAGATGGAAGTTTGATCTCAAGACTTATTCCAAAACAAGCAAAGATCATAGTACTGTTTGGTTTTATAGTTCAGCAGGAATGCATAGTCCATGGACCATCCTGTCTGAGCCTCCATAAACAATTACCACATAGAGAATGATCCCCGGAAAAGTTATAAATTTTGGACTACTGGAATGCTCCAGGCCACTGATAATTGCATGCAGTACTATTTTTTTTTTTATAGTGAAATTTCTAACGTACTTCTGTAAAATCACGAAATTATCTACCAATTTCTTTGAACAAATAAATTAGGTCTCAATTATCAAGATTATGAAACGAATCACATACTTTAAAATGAATAATCAAACTTGCAAGACACAATGATTGGTTACAAAAGGAAATCCTTTAAAGAACTCTTTAAATGTAAAACCATACGGGGCAGCCAAACCCATAAAAGTCAATCTTATTATTTGAAGAACAATTACAAGCAATAATCAATTACAAAACCTTTGCAATTCGATTCTCTTACTTGCTTAGACAAACGATCCGTTTGTCTTCTACCGCAGTAGTAGCCAGAACCTCTGACGATCTTTAAATGTTGACTTCCCTTCTGAAACTCCAGACGCTGAAATCCAATCAATGTTACTTCACACTCAAAGCATGATCACACTTAAGAAGATATGAAAAATCCCATGAAAATTCTCAAGTGAATTTTCTCTCATAAATGCTCAGAATATCCTCTCTGAATTTTGTGGCTCAAAGTCCTTAAGAAGATACAAAACCGAATCCCTTTAAATAGAAAATCTGTAAAGTGTTCTAGTTACAGTAGGACTCTGCTGACGGTTAGCAACAGTCGCGAAAAAGTGTTTCGACGGATTGCTAACATTTCGAGATAACTTCTTCTATTATTGACTAAAATCTGTTCAGCTTTCTTCTGGACAAATACAAATCTACCAGAACTCAATTTTGACATCAAAGACTTATCTAAATAATACCTAAGACTTCTAGATAGACTCAACATTGTTTAAACACAAATCAATAATTATTTTTACATTCATCAAATAATATCAAATAATATGATAAGACAAGCCTTATCATCTATTCATCTAATTCTAGTCAATTTTTATCTTTACAATCTCCCACTTTGGCGGATTTATGAGGAAACCAGTTTGATGAATGTAAATTTCTTGAAAATATGTCAATTAGCAAATCACAAAAAAATATATATAAGATTATAAAGAGTTGTGATTTAATGAAAACAGAAATGGCAATTATCCTAATCATAATCAAAACACATGCCAAATTGTATCTACATTACAATGACAAAAAAACTAAACTGGAAAACAGAACATAAAAAAGATAAAGTTTTTCAGTTTTGTCACTGTTCTCCCTCTTTGATGCTGCTGCTCCCACCCAAACTTTTCTCCCCTTTTTTGTCAATAATCAGCCATAGAGATCTATATTTCATCATTAGAATCAGCTACACTTGCCATGATGTGTTGCACATCCAAAGAAAGTTAAACCAGTCGATCATTTGCTTGCACACAATCAGAGTGGACATCAGCCAATTGTTGCTCCAACTTGGACTGACTTGCCTCCCACTTAGCTGTGAAGCCATCAATCTTCTGAGATACCAAAGAGATTTGCCCAAGAACTTGAGAGACGCGGATGGAAGGTTCAGGTGGAGAAGATGCTGAATCAGTAGTTAGGGGCACTTCTTAGTGATGACAGTCTCTGATTTGACTACAGTAAAGCTGAAATAGGCCCTGGTAGCTTCATTGTAGGTTCATTGGCTCGAAGTGGAACTTTAGCAAGCATGACTAACTTAGTAATTGGACTTCCAAACGGGAGATTTAACTCCTTTTCCACATGTGAACGATGAATAATATCAATGACGTGCCGTGGAAAATCAATAGACACGCCAGTAGTAAGAGCATACATAAAATAAGCTCTTTTTAGAGAAATTTCTGTGTGACGACTAATAGGCCATAGATTGGTCAGCATTATTTTGACTAAGAGCCAAAACTGAGGGAGCATATTGTGGAGAGGCAGTCTGTGTGTTTTGGCAGTCCATTTGGGGCCAGTGGGACCAACAAATAGATTACGCATCGCAGTCTTTGTTGGAGCTCCCATGCCCTTGTATGGGTATAAAGGGGATTCTACCTTAGGAAGAGTAAATAGACTTCGGAGAATAGCAGGAGATACCTCAATTTGAATCCCTCGAACGATAGAGATGATGCTATGATCATCTAAATTGAAGTGAGCGATATTCGAATAAAATTTCCGGACAATCTCGATGCAAGGTGTAGGAAAGGCATGAGTAAGCTTCTCCAATCTTCTTTCAATGAATATACGGTGAATAATTTGGAAGTCATCCGTAAGGAAGTCATTTATGCTTACCTCCCGTTCACCCAACACGGGTCTCTTGGAGAATGTATTCCTATATGCATTCTCGACTTCAACAGAAGTAAAGCGATCAGGAGTGGCTTCTGTGGGACCAGTCACAGATGGAGATAGAGATGGAGATGGAGTTGAAGTGTCTCCTAATTGCATAGGTTCAAGTAAGGGTACATCCTCACTTGAGGAGTGCTCGGATAGTACAAGAGGAGTGATCTTTTTGCGCTTTTCCCTTTCTTTGAATCTCATCTGAAGCAGTACAATAATCAAGTCAGAAAAAAAAACATTTTCAAACTTATAATGTAAGAATCGATTGAGATTAAAAACCCATATGAATTTTTACTTAATAACTATTATATTAATTTTTTTTATTTTTTATTTTTATAATTTGTTTGTTGAAAACAAAAAAACTACTCATGCATAAAAGCTTACTATGTATATATAAAAAAAACTTCCTAACAATAGGCCAAAAAAAAAAAAAAACTGAGATGAGTCAAGAAATAATACAAACACTTGGCGTGCACCCGTGGAGAACAAAAACAAAGAGCCCGTGAGTGATATAGCTTTGTTCTCAATATATGTATAGAGTGGATAGTATCAACACAAACAACCCATTTATGGGTAGTGCAACTCAACAAAACAACCAAGACTTCTTAAAAACAGAAAACCCTCCACACATACTCTACTTATCCAAATGCCGAAATTGAAACAAAAAAAATAAATAAATAGACAGTGGAATCGAGAATACTTCCCTTGATGATGGAATGAGGAGGACTGAAAATGAAAGGGGCATTGTGTATTGAGGCTTGTGTGGAGGAGCCAAGATGCCGTGAAAATGGGTAAAGAGGAGGCTATTAGAGTCGGGGCTGGGTGCAAGTGAAAAGTGCTAGAGGTGAGGTAAAGGGTTTTAAAGGTAGACCCCTCCCTCTCGTGCACGTGCTGGACCAAAAAGTTTCACTGGAACTTATATACTTAGAAAAAAAAAAACACCCGGTACACCCATTTGACAAAACAAACTATAAAAATTTTATTTTTTTATTTTTTTATTTTTTATTTTAAGTTAAAAAAATCTGCATAGATCCGAAACAAAAAATATTATTATATATTTTTTTAATGTTTTTTTTTTGTTATAAGTAGGAATGTGACCAAAAAAAAAAAAGTAACAAGCCTATAATCACCTTAGTTTAATCAAAGCAGAATTTACAAAAAAAAAAAAAAATCACTAATCCTTAGCACACTCATATTGCAACAGTTCCTTTGGATGTTCACTCCTCATAGAATCATCAATGTCAAAGTTCATGTGAGTGTGTGAGTGAGTATACTTATACCATAGCACGTTATGAACTCCTCTTTTTTTTTTCTTTTTTTTTTTTCTCGTTTTGCTTCCCTTTTTTTCTTTTTTTTTTTTAATATATTTTTGAGACATTTTTTCAATGAAAGATTACATTTTATAGATGCTCTCAAGAGTTTGTTGCTTGACCTTAAAAGTCAAACTTTATGCTAGGGCCTAGATATTTGAGCATCTCCTCCAAATACTAGTTTGTACACCCCTTTTTTGTGTTCATGTTGGTTGCTCATCTTTTTTCATAATAATTAGAACAATGATTTTTTTCTGTAAGAACTTAAGGTGGTAGATCCATGTAGGGTGTTTGTTTTTTCCGCAATGAATTAACACCGATTTTTTCTATATGGATCAACTCTTTGTGTTTGGTAAGAGGAGAGCTCTTTATTGATGTACTAGGTTCAACTAGTATTAGTCAATTCAAGGCATGAACTCCCTCTTTGATGAGCATCTTAAAAAAGAATTTTAATGATAGGATGTTTACATATAGGTTCCTCACAGTGCATTGTAAATGAACTTTGCCAAGTTGATCTATAGGTTTAGTATACTTAAAGTGTACTGCACAAAGAAGAGCAGTGCATAAGATCAGAAATTTTTGAAGCAATTCCACACATGCTCAAACTTTGGTGTATCAAACATGCACCTTAAAAGAAAACAAACAACACAATTTTGTTTTTTTGTTTTTAAACTGAAACATACATGCATCAAATTAAATAAAAACTGGAAGAAAATATCCTAAACTAGTATGATAGAAAGCCTCTCACTTGGGATCACATATACCAATGGCTTTTCTGAAAAACTCAAACCTAAGACCATCCAAAGGTTTAATAAACAAGTCAGCCAGTTGATGTTCAGTGAGAGTGCTAAACAGGATTTTTGAAAATACTTATAGCACTTGAATTATTACAATATATTGTCATAGTATCTTGAGAAAAACCATAATCATCAAGCATTTTTTTTCATCCATAATAGCTGAGTACAACAACTCCCTGCAACTATGTATTCAGCTTCAGCAGTAGATAAGGAGATTGAATTTTACTTTATACTTATCCAAGCAAGATTTCCATCTATATAAAAACACCCACCCATAGTACTCTTCTTATCATCAGCATTCCTAACCCAATCAGCATCCGAATAGCCAACAAGTGTAAGATCAGTGTCTTTTGAGTACCATATCTCATAATCAATAGTTGCATTAAGATATTTTATGATTCTTTTTACTGCAGTAAGATGGGATTCTTTAGGATTAGCTTGAAATCTAGCACACACACCAACACTGAAAGCTATGTCAGGTTTACTTGCTGTAATATATAATAGACTTCCTATCATGCTCCTATAAAGAGTGTGATCAATATTTTGTACTTGTGGAGTCATTACTGATTTTCACTGAAGTGCTCATGGGAGTGCGAGCATTGCTTTTTCCTTCCATTCCAAATTTTTTCACAAGATCTCTTGCATATTTAGATTGTGAAATAAAAATTCTTTCTTTACATTGTTTTACTTGAATACCCAAGAAAAAAAATTTAACTCACCAATCATACTCATCTCAAATTCAGATTTCATTTCATTTGCGAAGTTGCAAGCAAGAGATTCGAGTGTTGCTCCAGAAACAATATCATCAATATAGATTTGAGCAATTAAGAGTTGTTTACCTGATCTTCTTATGAACAAAGTCCTATCAGCTTGTCCTCTAACAAAGTCATGATCAAGTAAGTAAGCTGTTAACCTTTCATACCAAGCTCAAGGTGCTTGTTTCAGTCCATACAACGCCTTCTTCAACTTGTAAACATATTCAGGGTAGATATGATTAACAAATCCTTTAGGTTGTTCAACATATATCTCTTCTTGTAACACTCCATTTAAGAAGGCACTCTTGACATTCATTTGATATAATTTGAAGTCTAGATGACAAGCAAGTGCAAGTAGAATACGAACAGATTCCAGCCGGGCCACAGGAGCAAATGTTTCATCAAAATTAATTCATTCTACTTGTGTGTAACCTTGTGCAATCAGCCTTGCTTAATTTCTCACAATAGTGTCATGCTCATCAGACTTGTTCTTAAAAATCCACTTAGTCCCAATGATGTTATAATTTTCTGGTCTAGGAACTAGCTCCCATACATCATTTCTAGTGAATTGATGGAGTTCTTCATGCATGGAGTTGACCCAACTTTCATCATTTAATGCTTCATCGACTTTCTTGGGTTTAGCCTGTGATAAATAACACATAAAAGAAAACTGATTTAATACTCTTCTTCTAAGCCTCATACTTTCATCTAGCTCACCGAGAATGTTTTCTTTAGGATGATTTTGAGTAACTTTTGAAGAAGGTTCTTTGTCTTGTGGATTTCGTGATGTCTCCTCTATATGATCTTCCTCATCTTGCACTTGTGGGTCTTCTCCATTGGTTTGCCCCAATTCCTTTATATTTTCAAACTCCTTCATGGTCATTTCAGTTGAAAAATCATCCACAACTACGTTAATTGATTCCATAACAGATTTTGTACGTAAGTTGTAAAGTCTATAAACCTTACTATTGGAGGAATAGCTAAGAAACAATCCCTCGTCACTTTTGCTTTCAAATTTATGATTATTTTCTCGGTCTCTCAGAATATAACACTTGCTACCAAAAATTCTGAAATATTTTATCGTAGGCCTTTTATTTTTCCACAAACTGTAAGGTGTTTGATTGGTGCTAGGTCTTAGAATTACTCTATTCAAGATATGATTTGTTGTATTCATAGCTCTCCTCAAAAATATAAAGCCATCTTCTTGTTGCTCAACATAGTTCGTGCCATTTCTTGAATTGCTATATTTTTCTTTTCTACCAGTCTATTTTGTTGTGGAGTAATAGATGTAGAAAATTCTTGATGTATTCCCTACTCATCACAAAAAGAAGTAAAATTAGTATTATCAAATTCTCGACCATGATCACTACGTATTCTAGAGATAGAGGTTCCCTTCTCTGTTTGTAGTTTCTTGAACAGCTTTTTGGCGAGATCAAAAGTTTTTCTTAAGAGCATTATCCATGTGAATCTTGAAAAGTCATCTACAATCACCATGATATACTTTTTTTTCTCCAAGACTCTCAGTTTGTGTTGGACCCATCAAATCCATATGCAATAGCTTAAGAGGCCGAGAGATAAGAACACGATAAATCTTCTTGTTTTGAGCTCTAGTTTGCTTTCCTTCTTGGCATGCTCCACACACTATTTTCTTAACCTTAATTACCTTGGGCAGTCCATCAATAATTTTTCTTTTTGAAATCTTTGATAAATTTTTAAAATTAATGTGCCCAAGGCTTTGATGTCATAATTCAGCTTCATCAAGTATGACTCTATGACATTTCTCCAATAATTTTGGAGAAATTTCATAACAATTGTATGAGGTTCTAGTACCTTTTAAGACCCATTATCCACCATGATCATATACGTTACATTCATCTTTTGAAAACTGCATAGAAAAATTATTGTCACAAAACTGACTAATGCTGAGTAAATTAGCTTTCAAACCATTAACAAATAAAACATCATGCAACACAGGTAGTCCTAATATTTCAATACTTCTTTTCCCTTCTATGATAGGCTTGCTCCCATCTCCCAAAGTCACGGTGCCTCCATGAGATGACTCAACCTTCTTGAATAAGGTTTTGTCTCTAGACATGTGTCTCAAACAGCCGCTGTCCAGGTACCACAAACAATCTTCTATTGATCTAAGTATTGTGTGAGCAACAAGACACACTGCATCTTTCTTTCTCACCCATTTTGTCTTGGGTTTTGACTTGTGTTTTTCTTTATTTTGAAGGCAAATATCTGCTAGTTCCCCAAGCTTGAGATTTATGAAATTGATTTGTTGGCTCATATCATTAACTTGAGTCTGTAGGCTATTCCCTTTTCTTTTTCCTTCAATTTTCTGCACTTGATACATGTTAAAACAATGTGGTCTTATATGACCTACCACACCACACTCATGACATGTAGAGACAAATTTACCATGCAGATTTTTTGAATAACTGGCTTAAGTTCAGTATGATTTTGAAGACTTACATTGACTTCCTTTAACAAAAACAATACCTTTGGAGGTTGTGGCAGCGGATGATGAGACTAATTTTTCTTTCCCTTTAAAAGTCGTGTGCCCTAGGCCAGTTCTATCACTACTTATTTTTTGAGAACTCAACATCTCTTCTAATTTTTGTGTTGATGTTTTTCCTTCAATCTTTTCCAATTCCTTTTCTAGTGCAATTTTTTGATTCCTTAATCTGGCTATTTCACTCTCACAAATTTTTAATGTCTCAGACATGTTATTTTTCTCACTCTCCATATCAGTGAATTTCTTATACAACTTCTTGTTGAGTTTCTTTAATTTGATCACTTCTTCACACACATCATTGTAAGCCTCCTGTAAACTCAGTTCTTGATCAACATCAACAAGTGATACATTTCAATCACTGTAATCACAACTACTTTCAGATTTTGTCAGTGTAATTTCAGGAAAATCATTCATAACAGTAGAGAAAGCCATAAAAGATTTTTCATCATCAGAAGATGAGTTTGAACTTTTAGAATTAGAAGTGTGACATTCAATGCTTTTCCTTTATTTTTCTTGAAATTTAGACACTCAATTCCTATATGATCATACCCAGAACATTCATGATATTGTACTTTATCCTTTTTCTCAATTTTTTATTTCTTCCAATTTTCAAATTCATTTTTCTTAACAAAAACATTTTTTCCTCATTTTTATTTACCAATTTCTTTATTAAACATAAATTTTCTAAATTTTCTTGCAACTAGAGCAATCTCTTCATCGTTCAGACTTTCTTCATCAGAAATTTTTTTATAATTTTCTTCTATAGTCTTTAAGGCAATGGACTTACATTTTCTTGTTTGAGAAAGTGAAGATTCATATGTTTGCAAAATATCTACCAGTTCTTCTACCCTTATTACATCCAGATCTTTACTTTCTTCAATAGCGGTAACTTTGGGTCGAAATCTTTCAGATAAAAACTTTAGAATTTTCCTTACAACTCTTGAAACTTCAACCTTTTCTCCAAGATTAAACTTGAAATTCACAATATCATTCAGTTTAGCATAAAAGTCATTAAAACTTTTTTCTTCCAGCATTTTAATCTCTTCAAATTTAGAAGTTAACAATTGTAATTTTGAGTTTTTCACAATTTTTGTTCCTCCATGTGTAACATCCAGGATATCCCATGCTTCTTTAGCAATCTCACATATGAAGATTCTCTTAAATTCTTGTAGAGATATAGCCATGAATATAGCATTCAGCCCCTTGCTATTCCAATTACAATTGGTGATTTCTTCTTTCATCCAATCATCAATATTTGCTTCTGGTCTGATTCATCCTCGTACAACCGAATACCATACTCGTTCATCCAATGATTTGAGAAAGGCTCGCATGTATACTTTCCAATATGCATAATTTTCACCATTGAAGTACAGCGGGGCAGTCAATGATGACATATTGCAGGGGCATGGATCACACTCGAAAGAGTGAACCACGCTCCCATACCAATTGAAATTCTCAACGTACCTATGTAAACCACGAAATTGTCTACTAATTTTCTTGAACAAATAAGTTAGATCTCAATTATCAAGATTATGAAACGAATCAAATATTTTAAAATGAAGAATCAAACTTACAAGACACAACGATTGGTTACGAATGGAAACCATTTAAAGAACTCTTTAAAGGTAAAACCCTACGGGGCAGCCAAACCCAAGAAAGTCAATTTTATTATTTGAAGAACAATTATAAGCAATAATCAATTACAAAACCTTTGCAATTCGATTATCTTACTTGCTTAGACAAATGACCCGTTTGTCTTCTACCGCAGCAGCAGCTAGAACCTCTGGCGATTTTCAAATGTTGACTTCTCTTTTGGAACTTCAGAGGCTAAAATCCAATCGATATTACTTCACACTCAAAGCACGATCACACTCAAGAAGATATGAAAAATCTCATAAAAATTCTCAAGTGAATTTTCTCTCATAAATGTTCAGAATATATTTTCTGAATTTCGTGGCTCAAAGTCCTTAATAAGATACAAAACTGAATTCCTTTAAATAGAAAGTTTGGAAAGAGTTCTAGTCACAGTAGGACTCTGCTGACAGTTAGCAACAGTCGCGAAAATATATTCCGACGGACTGCTAACATTTCGCAATAACTTCTTCTGTTATTGACTAAAGTCTGTTCAGCTTTTTTCTGGATAAATACAAATCTACCAGAACTCGATTTTGATCTCAAAGATTTATCTAAACAACACCTAAGACTTCTAGATATACTCAACATGTTTAGATACAAATCAATAATTATTTTTACATTCATCCAACAATATCAAATAATATGATAAGACAAGCCTTATCATCTACTCATCTAATCCTAACTAATTTTTGCCTTTACAGATAGAACGGCATGCAGTACTAGAATGTACAGTATAGTGTTCTTCCTCAAAAGTTTGGGTGGAATTCGAACTCATAGAAACCCTTTGGATAACTCATGATCATTACAAGGAAGCCAAGATCATTATCATGTGTAGACTTACATACAATGGATTGAAATTTCCAAGTCCTTGCCCAAATCATTGAACATTTGTACATGATGTCTTGAGCACGTACGTTGTCCTGCATTAACCAGATCAAATATTATAGTTGTAAACAACAAAAGCTGCATCAAAACTACTAACATGTTTTTTTTCAATATTGGTGTAGTACTCATGCATAATAATTATGAAAAAGAAATTACACAAAACATAGAAAGTATTGGGTGCAAGTTAGAGTAGTGCTGCATGAGGCTGGTTGACATGGTATAAGCAAAGTAATTACTAATTCCCGTGCATGCATATTGGATGCTAATTAGGGTGAAAAATCATGGAGTACTAACATGCATGTGTGTGCTAATATTCGACAAAATTTGAATAATACAAAAACGGCCAGCTCTGTTAGGGTCTTTCCAAAAGCTGATCAGATTCCGTATTTTATCAAATTAAAATCGGAAATAAGATAACTATTCTAAATAATATTAATCAAGTATGGTACGACAGTAATTAGGCTTCCGATTTTATTCATGAAAGCATTAAAATATTAAGATTTCAATTAATTTTTTATGCAATTCATAAATTGGGCCATTTAATGCATTAATCTATGTAGACATGAAATATTAACTAGGTTTTCATGGCCTGATTAGCCATTGATAAGGTCAAATATGAACTAATTAATTAGTTGTCAAGATAAATGTGCTAATCTTAGAAAACAATGCAAATAGAAATGCATACGAAAATCTAAGAGCATTCGCATCCACCTTGGAATATAATACACCCTTGCAATGCAAAATATGCCTTTCTATCTCTTTAAACCAGCGACATTGGACTAGATAAAATATGGGAGTTCTAACTTCTGAGCTACAGTACATCCAAATCATCTCCATCTTTGGCAAGATACTGTTCATAGCCAAATGATTATTTTATTCCAAAATCACTTCTCGTCCAACTGCAACGACCCATTTTCCTCGTGAATCCATTTCCTGAAACCCTTTCACTTTCTCTCCCTTTCTCCCTCGCTGAACATCCTCATCCCTTGTTGAAAATTTTCCCTAGGCTGCCTCTATTTCCTGGAACGTTGGGAAGTAACTTGGATTTTCCTTCCCAGGCAAGGAGATGATGGCATGGAGGCAAATAATCTTCAAAGCGAGAGCGATTTCCATCTCCCAACTGCCACATCCAATACCTAGGTTCTCTAGATTCTTCTCCAAAGCATCTCTATGTGCAGGTGAGGTTTTTTTCAGAGTTTACCACATACTATACCCATCACGCGGTATTCTCTCTCAGTTTCGTTGCTAAGAAATGTAAGAAAATTTGTGAAAGGAAAAGCAATTTCTAGGTGTAATGATTTTTTTTGGGGGGATCTTGCTGAAAAGAAACTTGAGTTACTATGCTAAATAGTTATACGAAGTAATATGAAGCATTTTTTTTTTCTTTCTTTTCTATAATAATTTTCTACTCTCGTCTAGTTTTTTAACAAACTTCGGATGTCATTCCAAAGATTTGATGTTGTTTATATTTTCGTAGAAACAAAAGACTTAACCCAACGAATGTAAATGTCGGGTGAGAGTAAAGGTTAGTTCTTTCTAGCGTCCCGGCGAGTGTTCGAAAAAAATGGAAGTTGCAACAATTTGATTCCATGTCTTTGAAACCAAACCAAGAATTGACCTTTTTGGTTTTTGAATTACTGAAACCAAAGAAGGAAATTGATCACGAAATTCTTTGAGCTGTCTGGGTTTTCTGAATTTTGTTTTTTAAAAACGTGCATAAGCTAAGCCGAATCGTTGGATTAGGCTCAATTGAGGAGATCAGTTCTTGTTTTTCTCATGCCTCTAATTACTAATAATTTTCACCAAGAAAAGGCCTCTAGTGGTTGAGGCCCTGTAATTGAGTTTGAGGCTCTGATTGTTGTTGCAGAAAAGGTTGGCATACCAGAGTTTTTAATGGAATAGGGAAAGGGGTTGAGTCCCACATGGCTAAGCTTGAATCTGAGATTGGTGTCGTTTAGAAGCTGCTTGTCACTCAATCTCAAGCTCAAGAAACTTGGCATACCATGCCAACAGGTAGCCACGTACGGTAAATTCTTCTTAGTTGTGCCTGCATGCATTCATGTTTGATATGCACAAAGGAGTTTCATGATGATCATCATAGTTGTGGCTATAGATATTTGTACACAGGAATGTAATTCTACACAGGAAATTAGGATTGTAAAATTAAATTATTAATTAACATATGGTTAGTGTAGTTGCAAAATATGAAAAAAATAATCATTAAAAAATTATTATTATTAAAAAATAATATTATATTAATATTTTGGCTTATAGTACATGTTACCTAGTCCAATGTGAGGTTATACTTAAATGGTTTTGCTTTTTAGGCAAAACATCTAGTTTTGGCCAAATTTTGGCTTTGGCTAGACCATTGCCAATCCTCTAATATTTTGTTTATTTATTAATTATATATATGTTAGAAGGTAATTAGATTTTTGGAGTAGTCATGCATGTATATATGATCTTCATAAGCTCGACATAATAATAATAATAATAATAATAATAATAATAATAAGAGTTATGCTATTCTCAAGCCGATGTATACAAAGCACATACACAAGTCACATCACTTGAATGAAAAAAAAAAAAAATTGATTTTTAATTAAGATTCAAATTTTAAAATTTCTCTTTTAAATCAAATTAATTATATCATGTAAGTAAGCACTTTACTAGTTCATGACGTGGTCTATCCACCAATTTGCACATAGAATTTTCTAATAATAATAATATGCATTTTTTTCATCCTAATTTTTGGCCGATTTAATGTCCTTTATCTCGAAGGCTCTAAAAGAGAGAGTCCATATTTAATATATAATTGACAATTGAAATCTTTATGAGCATGAGCTGGAAAATCATTCGCGGAATAACACTAGGGGCCGGTATGCTTGGATAAAAAGAATTCACAATATATGGACTTGACACAATGAACCTATTTTATTTGAATTTGGCTTAATTAATTCCTCAAGAATAAGCTTATGGCGACTCAAAAGATCAATGACAAAAATAAGATTGAGTACTACAATATAATATTATTGCATGACTACTCATATATCATGATAGTCTTAAGAACAAGAGCAGATCACAGACACTGCATACGAGTGATCTGTCTCTTACTGTGTTTTTATAAGGAGAAAAAAAGGGAAACCATGTGACATGTCATGATCTTCAAAATCGCCATTAATCGATCACAATCGATCGTCAATAATGCCAGCTATAGCAAATATCATACTGATTATCATCATGGTTGAGCATACATATATCAATTAGACGAGCTTTCCAATAACATTCAGTGCAACTAGTCTCCTCTCTATGATAGTCGTAGATGTCGAACCAATACTTTTTAGCACACCCATCGGTATTCCAACTAAAACTGCAATAGAACAGTGTGGAACCAAAATATGTAGGCCTAAAGCTGAATTCGTAGTAGCTATCGTTGTAGTGCAGTAGATGCTCGCCAAGATCGTCATCCCGAGATTTGCAATGAAGTTGAAGATCAATTCCCAAATCCAATTCATTAGAGATTCTCACATGCACTCGGTCATGTCCTGCAACCATATCAAATGTAGTTACAAAGAACACAAGCTGCAGCAGATTAATCAGAAGCAGAACATGAAGAGCTTTTGATGATGATGATGATATCATCATGTAGTACTTCATGATATATAATTTGTTTGCAAGCAAGGTTTTGATATATATGGAGGTAGGTTATACGTACTTTGGTACTGGTGAAAACTTAGATCTATCTCAACTTCGATCTTAGCATACATGCATGGGTTTTTTATATAATTTCTAAGGCTGCATGCATGCATGCGCATCCTCCATCCACGTATAGTATGTGATTTTGCAGTACACAAATTAGTTGCATTATTTTGGTAATATCGATCGTTCATGGAATGTATTAGTATATACAAAATTCCATATTAGATTATGCCTGTATCGTGGGTAAAAGATGATCTGTACGTATTATATACATATATAAATTCAATATTATTGGTAATTAATTACTTATAAATGCCCTGGCAGCCTTGCAAATGCCATCAAAGTTTGATTAGAAAATATTTCTCAGTACTTATTGAGTTACTTAATTGATATAATATCAGGATATTCTTACTAACTAAACAGCTATATGAATTAAGAAAAGAAAGTAATTACCAATATATATAAAAATATATATATATATATATATATATATCAGTGTGTCTCTATTTATTTAAATTAAAAGCTCGGATTTAGGTTATACTAAATATTCATCCATCCAGGTTTAACAATTTAACATATATGGACGGGTATACGTAGCTTATCATAAGCTAGCACCGTACTTTTCAAGAGGAGATCAAAATAAAAAGAAAAAAAGAGTAATGCTACTCATTATCTCATGATATGTCATTAGATGATTGAAAATTATTTATTATATTTTATTTGTGAACCTATCATCTAATGCCACATAATGAGATGATAAGAGGATGATGAAGAACAAATGATGAATAGATTTTTTTATTTTGACAAACATACATGATACAACATTAATGGCCTATTTTTGGCAATAGCATATATTATATATCTTTATTTGTTGATCAATGTTTTGTATAGGCCTCGATTAGTACTATAAAAATTTTGTGCGGTTACATTGTAAAAAATGGACTCTAACATGAAAAAATATAAAAATAATAGTTTTTTTTTTTAGGAGGCTCCACTTTTTACAAAGGACCTATAGGAGAGTACTTACACACCTAAAACTTATACGTAGCATATGATCATCTTTGCTAGCTACACGTACATTCCAGTTTGTTTTCAATTATTTTGTGTTGGCAAATTCCACCAGTTGGGAAAGCTGCCTGCAAAGTTAAAGATCGACCACTGTTGCCATGAATCTGCATTTAAATGACTTGTTCCATTGTAACTTCCTTGACAAGTTGTTAGACTCCTTGAGAGTTTCTATGCAAATTTAGTTAGAGTCCAATGTACGAGAAAAAGATATAATTAATATTATAGGATCCACCTCGCGTATCTCTCTAGCACTCTAAACCTTCTACTTGGCCGAATGCAAAACCTCCAGAGAATGCGAAACCTTCTACTTGGCTTTGGGTTTGTTATGCGCACAACCTTCGACCTTATGCCTGATCATGTCTTTTAGATTAGTTAAGTTTTCTGTACAATCCTTTGTTTTAATATGGTTATTTTTTTTCCCTCTCTTGCTTTCATAATTTCTTCTATGAATGTAATAAATTTGCCAAAAAAATTGCAAGCAATTTGTATGAAATAGGGATGTGTCGGGCTGCGTTCACATTAATCTCTTGCTGCCCGTGGTGATTGAACTAATTTTAGGCTTCCCTCAATGGTGGTTGGGCATGCAGGCTTTTTGGTTTGTCATGGGCGTGGTGATTGCCTTTGGTTTTTGCAGGGAGGTGGTGGAACTTGAACATGGAAGGCAACATGCTCGGTGTGAACTGGAGTTTGCAGTGGCTGCCACTTGCCGTTGGTAGACGATGGTGGTGGTTTGCTACATGTGGAGAGGCTACTCTACATTAGGTTGTTACGTTCGGCTTGCTGGTCGTGAGGGGGGGCTGGTCGGAGGAGATGTGTATGGTGCGGCCACTACAAGAGATTTGCCTTTTTTCGGGGATTAAAAGTAGCTGCAAAAAACCTATAAATCGCCGAGATAACTTATTTCTAGCGAAAATTTACTCGCCGAACTGTACTCACAATTGTCTAGCGCCAAAGTAAGTGTGTGTGCATATACATAATATATGTACACATATATGATATTAATTAATAGAGTGGCATCACAGTGCATGAGATTATTTTAAAAGCTGATTGTTCTGTCATCAACCTATTAGTTTGTCAGCATATGTGAGGGTTTCTTATTCAAAAAGAAACCAAAACAAAAGCAAAATTGATCTCAATTTTACCTCAAAAAATTTTCCCAAACTCGATCAGAAGTATTTTCAACCAACTTGGTAAAGAAGCCAAGTAGATCTACAACCTGAGGCACTTCCATCAAATTCACCACAGTCAAGCCCAAGAACAAAACAAAGCCAATTAAATGCCTGCAAATATATCGCAAATTAGAAAAATACATTGATCATCTACTAGTGAACAACAATAAAAGAAACCCTAGCCGGTCTAGATTTGTAGAAAAACACGAGGGCCTTGGACAAAGAAACAGTGAGTGAAAGAGATGGAGGGACCAAGGAGAGGAATCAAGAGAGGGAGAGTGCGAGAAAAGGATGGAGAGAGAGCAAAGAGACAGTGTGGGGAGAGAGAGAGAGAGAGAGAGAGAGAGAGAGAGAGAGAGAGAGACTCACTGGCTAGGGAGGTGCCAATGATGATGGTGCGGCAGCAACACAACGTGGGAAGGGGTGGTAGGGCACAGCGTGAGAGAGAGAGAGAGAGAGAGAGAGAGAGAGAGAGAGAGATGAACAGAGAAAACACTATCGGGATGTGGGAGGAAGAAATAAAAGGTGGAATTTTAAAATTGTGACTTTGGCAGCAACAATAGTCGCCGCAAAAGGTACCTCTGCACGAAAACGTTTTAGTGGTGGTCATGTGTCGCTGTAAAACGCTAGCTAACTTATTCTTGCTAGAAAATTCATTATTTCCACCCAATTCCCAACAAGCTTTGTTGTGGCCACAAAAATTTTCCATAAAAGGTTGAATTTGTGGCGTTCTTCCTCTTTCCCCGAAAAGAAAAACCCACTATAGTAAAAATCAGTTTTTACGGCTAAATTTCAATTACTAGAAATAAATTTAACCGCAAATGCCCATTTTTTCTTATAGTGGGCACATTGTCTCCACTTGGTTCCACAGTGCATGGGACGTGAACACACAAATTGAAGGGGTCTTCCTTAACCTTCTCTGGTTCAACATTTATTTCCTTAATCATTGGAAATAAATTTAGCCGCAAATACCTATTTTTTCTTATAGTGGGCACATTGTCTCCACTTGGTTTTACAGTGCATGGACGTGAACGTGCAAATTGAAGGGGTCTTACTTAACCTTCTCTGGTGGCGCATGGTAGTGGGAAAAAAAATCGATGGACATGAGGGAAAATACCTAGAACAGTAGCCCTAGTTTTAGACTGAAGATGATGTCCTCTGTGAAAGAGGATAACTTCTATACATGCAAGTCTGAATCTAGGGTTTCACAAGTCAAAAAACATGCACACGGGTTGGGCCTATTTCATGGGTTTTGGGTCTTAAGTTAGTCTCTAAACACACACATACACACACACACAAGCCAGCTAGGCTCAATTTTATGGCTAGGTCACTTAACAATTCCAAATGGCCGATCTCTAATTCTAAAATGGGCTCAACTTGTTCAATTAGTAGTTTTGGGCTTTATCAAAATTCCTGGGCCCACTTGTTCCATAAATAACTAAGGGGCTTTAACCTAATTAGAAATCTCCTAACCAATTTCAAAAATAATAGCTTGTGGGTTTATTGAAAGTAGCCCCTTAAATCTAATCTAGGCCTAATATAAAAAAATCCATATTTCACCATAACAAATTTTGGGCCCGTGGCCTATTCAAAATTATCCATTAAATCTCAAATGAGCTTCCCAAAAATATTAACCTTAATAAATGAATAGTTCTAGGGCTTGGGTTTCGGCTTTATGCTGGGTCTAGGTGTTATAAGAATGGTCCTTGGAAAAGTTATAAATTTCAAACTAGTGGTATATGCTCCAAGCCACTGAAAGCTGCAGTACTAGAACAATGTTCTTTCCCAAAAGTTTGGATGGAATTTGAACTCATAAAAACCCTTTGGATGACTAATTACATGGGCGCCAAGATAATTATCTGTAGACTTGCAATGGATTGAGACATCCAAGTCTTTGCCCGAATCATTCAACATTTGTACATGTGATTGAACACGTTGTCCTGCAACCAGATCAAATAGTATAGTATCAAGACTATTAATTACATGTTTTTGTTCAATATTATTGGAGTACTCATCATTATGTTTGTTGTGTACTTGAGTAACTACATGGATTTTATTAATTTATAGAGTCGTATGGGGTTCCCACATTTACTAAAAATTGCATTGAGAAAATCTGCTCAACCTCCAGTTGGTTCGCCGCACAACACACACTTGATGTGGCAAACCCAATTTGCCCACCCACGTCACGATTCTTCTCCCTCACCCCCGGCACCCCTAAGACTCTTCTCCCTCACCCTAGCACCCCTCAATGGATCCCCCTCACCCCAGCCCCCCTTACTCAAGATCCCCCTCACAAGAGATCCCTACAAGTCCCTTCGAATAATCATCTTTAAAACTCAAAGAAGCAATTCAGTATCTACCCGTCAGGCGATAGGTAGTGTCAAACACATGGTAACCCACTATGCATAATGCTAGAGAAACTCTTTATCATGTATAATACAATACAACACAAGCATTTACATCTCACTAAAATTAAATGTTGACCATTTAATACATAACATTAACAACTATGTAAATTCACAAAGGTTGTGTTTCTGATAACATTAACAACCAGTTATAGGTAGAAAACTAGCTAAAACCTAAACTCACATAGTCGATTAGTAGGCTGAGATTACCCATTTACATACACAATTAGTAGGCCAATTTTTGCTCAAACTCAGGGACTGATTTACACTAAGTCCCATGGAGCAAGCACAACATATCTTGAAGATACTAAAAATAGAAAATTAAAACAAAGACTTTAAAAATGGAAAATTTCAAGAAGATTTATAAATGTGAAAAGGGGATGGGGACAATAACTTCACACCTTGTCATGTTTGATAGCATTGGCTGTGTGACAGTATTACATGACTAGGTTGGGATAACAACCTCATCAACACTAGCACCAAGTTGTGATTCTCGGAGTTCACTATATTATGATTCATCATCAAATATTTTCTTGTAAGTTTAAATTGACAAAACAAAAATTAACATCTATTAGAAATGAATATGCACGCAATCCAATATTTATACAATTACTCGTCCAAAACATACTACATGTTTCTTCTTTCTCTTCGTTCTAGCCTTCTCCACCATTAGGACCTTTCTTTTTGTTGGTGGTCTCCCTTTCCCTTGAATAATTGGGGACCTAATATTTTCTTACCCTTGTCAATGACCAAGTTCTCTTTCACCTTGGTTGAACTGGACTCCAGCTACAATCTTGCAAACTTGTGCTCAAACTCATTCAAAAGGTGCAAGACAAGAATACATTGACATGGTCATCACACGTATCGCCAGTGTCAGACATCTTTTAACCACAAGATCATACTGTTGTGCATCTGTATTGACCCACAAGTCATCATAACTACTCTTGACTAGTGTGTATCTCCTCTTTTAAGTCATTTCTTCATTGATCCAAGATATATTTCTTTGGTATTACATGAATATTCTTCATCTGACAGGCTTTAAATGCGTACTTACAGATAATCACCCTCATCTCAAACAGGGTACACATGTATTTAACTTCACATTCCTCCTTATTATGGTAAAATAAGCAGTTGACTATTTTCAGTCGGGTAGTATGGATTTACAAGACTATAATATCCCTATAATGTAGAAATAAATAATGCATTACTTAAATGCTGCAATATCGGACACTACGACATTTTCAAATAATTACCAATGTGTATCACACCTGAGTTGATAAAATTGATGTAGAAAACTAGGTGTCCTTCCATCTTCTTCTTCGCCCATCACACTATTTCAACTAAGTTTTGAGAAAAACAATTAATATCAGCAACCATGCCAAAAATTAATATCAGCATAAGCAATCCCTCAACATACCCATAACATTTATCATGCCACTACAACATGATCACAACCAAACCAACTAAAATGTAAAAGAGTATAAAAGGCCAAAACCAAGCATGCATGTCTCACTCTCAATAAAAGGCTCAAATTAGATCTCAATCACACAATGCCCCCCTGAACGTGGCTTCTCTGAAAAATGTTTCCTCCAAATGTCCAGGTATTGCCAACACACCACCACAATTTCATTGTTGTGAACCTAGTTAAGTTCTTAAGCTTATTGTTGTGATTATTTTCAAGTATCCTTCTGGTCATGGCATGTAATTGACATCATGAATATGGCCAACAAGTTTTTTTATTATGCTAGGTTGGAGATTATCCATCTTTTAGATCTTCAATCCCATAATTCTATAGGTTTAAATTCATTGAAGTTTTAGTCAAACTAATCTCTAATTGCTTTTATGTTTTTACATACAAAAAGGTTTAGAAGCACAAATGAAGGAAGAAAAATCCTCTAGCTGCTTACAGCCAACAATCATACCTACAATCAAGGAAATTTGTAGATAATATCTTAGCATATCACCATCATCAACAACAATATTAGAGATACTACTTAGGTGTGTATATATATGCATATGTAAAAAGGGCAGATGCACTGATTTATGGGTTTCTCTCTTTCCTTGCTTTATGCCCAATCTCTATAGTGTGTGCATAAGAACGAATTTCAGTTTGATACAGTTCCATCACAAAGCACAATCTCATACAAGAAAAACTAACTAACCCATATAAACGTTTCGGTGTTGAACTAATTTTCAAGGGGAAGAAAAGTTGAAAAGCATTCTTAGATACTGCTTAGTTTAAGTATCTTCATGCAAAAGCCACAAAATTTTTTGACAGATCAAGAAAAGAAAAAAAAAACGAAGGAAAAGGTTTATGCCATTCTCGAATGAGAAAATACCCAAAATCATAATCCAAAAAACACATATCCAACAAACACAAAACCACAAATCCAAGAAACACAAAAGCACACATGATGATTCATGCTATAAATGGAGTGATACTGGAAAACGAAATGGAGAAAAAAAAAAAACTTTCTTTCAAGTTCTTACCCTTGTTGGTGACCCTAGACAATGGCGAAGTAGAAGACGAGCGGTGAGAAGCAAGAATGCGAGTTGTGTGACGAAGACGTGCGGAAGGAGAACCGAGCTGGGGGAGGGCAAAATTTTGGATTTACAAATGAGCTATTCTAAAACACATGTTTCATTTAAAAAACAAAAACAAATTACATGTAAGCTGGTTTTGGAGGTTGTGTAGAAGGACTCAATTGCATTTGGCAATTGCTTAGAGCTAGGCAAATGCCAATAAATTAAAAAAAAAATGCCTTTTTTTTTTTGTTAAAACTGTTGCATTGGATTAGCTAAAAGGAATTATGTAAACCTTTGAGCTACAGTGAATCAGAAGGAAAAGTTATATTTGGCGTGACACTGTTCACAAACCACATACATATAGTTTATTCTAAAATAATTATATCCAACTGCAAGAAATCTACCTTCTCATGTGAATCTGCTCCCAACACTCCATTTCTCTTTCTTTCGCTTTCTCCCTTCCCTCTAGGCTAACCTAACACTCCCTTTCTCTCTGTTTTCTCTATCTCTTTCTTTCTCTCCATTTTTTTTCCTTATTTCTTTCCTTGTCCTAGGATTGTGCGATTTCTTCTCTCTCGGCTTAGCTCAAGAATAGTTGGCAACTAGGACAATCGGTTTGGGGGTGAGAATCGACATCAAATGTGTCCCTACGATATGAGAGCATCAGTTGGATTTTGTTAAAATTATTACATGCATAATCTATTGTTGTGATTTTTTCCTTAAATAAAATGTCCAAGGCAATGAACTTCAAAGGGGTATCTTAGTTTATTTGAATAAGTGACAACAAAATTTAAGACTTTTGAGGAGAATAGCATTTAAACCTTCCAGTATGTACAGCTGAACAAAAAACTAGATAACATAATTTCCCCACGCAATCCACAATTTCATTTGTTTCCAAATTTATCTGCCTTTTGTGTGAACAATCAATATTATAGCCTTTTTTTTTATTTTTTTTTTTATTTTCTTTTTTATAACAAGTCAATCATTCATTCACATCAAAAAGTCCTTACAAATAGAATTTTTATCAAGCAAAATAGCTTGACTTACACAAGAAGAACATGAATCTCATCACATCACAATGTCATCAACCTCCTTTGCATATCTAGCCAATTGATGGGCAGCACCATTACCCAAATGATTAACATGCTCAAGTCTTGCTTTTTCAAATCCATAATCATTATGGACTATTTTCGGGAATATTTGTGCTTTCTAATAAGCCCCAACTCAACTTAAATACTATAAAAAAAATTAAAAAAATGTAAATAAATAAATGATCAGCCCTACTTTTAATAATGCCTAGAAGTGACTACTAAAGTTTTTTTTTTTTTTTTAATCATGAGAATGCCAAGTTATAAAGGGTGAAAGGCATGAAAATTAATGATGAGGTAGTGGTGTTTCGAATACCAGTCGCCAATTTCATTAAATTGAGATCTTTGAGATTTGGATTTGATTGAGTCAACACATGAGTACTCTTTTTCTTTTCCTTTTTTTTTTTCTAATCAACACAGTACTCTACTTGATCACGAAACTTCTAGATCAAGTAGAGCAAGCCCCTCTAGCCTTATTAATGGCATTTATGTTTTTCTTATCGATTAAGTTATACTTTTTTATTGGCATCGTGTATTTAAAATAGGGGTGGCTTACCGCTGAGCATACTGTCCAATGTTATTATTTTTTATATTTTTTTAATATTTTTTAATCACTTTCTTAATTATTAAATAAAATATATATATATATATATCAATATATTTAAAATCAGTTATTTAATTACTAAATATTTTTTTCCCAAACAATATACTTGAGTGGTACCGCGCGTGCATCAGTTGGCACATTAGCATTTCTCTTAAAATAGTATTTTAATTTTTAAAATATGAAAATCGATAATGGAATGAATTAGTTTTGGACCGGATTAAACACACCGATTCGACCAATTTATTGATTTTTTTTTTAATACCCCTAACTACAGTTGTATTTCTCTTATTCCTCGTAATTGCATATGCATCTCTTCCAACCGGTACCTTTTGGGAGACTAGGGACGTCCATAGCGTCAAAGTTGCGAGCAAATGAATCGGAGATAAGGTCAATGTCCGTCAAGAAGGCAGACTCCAAAGCAAAATGGGATAAAAGTGATTTATCTTCACCCAATCATGTGCAAGGTCTTCTACCCAGCTTGAAGATCTCTAGCTTGAAAATGGGACCTCGGGAAGGACTCAAGGTAGAATTATGGGGATTTCAAAGCAAAAAATAGGGAAAAAAAATTTGATTTGGAACTTGCTGGTGCAACAAGCTTCTAATCCAACCAAATGGTGAGACTACGCAAACAAAGATCTGAGAAGATGTGGGTTTGTAGCTCGTTTTTAGAGGTAATGAAACGAAAATGGAGGTTTGAAAATGGAGGGTGTACCTTGCACGTCAGCATGTCACGAATGCAGTGTAAAAAGAGTAAGTACAAGTTGCATTGCCCATTCAAAAAAAGTTGTAATGTATTTTTGTAGAGAGAAGCTTAAAACCGGATGGGTGTAAAGCTGAAATTTACACCCTCGAATCATAAATAAACACATCAACGGTCTCATAGGTTTTGTATATGCTGGAAAACACACGTTGTTTCCGTCAGTCACTCTATCTCTCCGCATTAAGGGCTCCTCTCTTCTTCACCCTTCTTCCAAACGAATCCCTCTTTGCGATATTTGCAAGGTATAGATTACCACAAATGTTAAAACCCTTATTTTGGCTAGACTTACATCTTCGTAGTTAATCAAAATTGTTCTTTTTTATTCCTTTTTATGAATATGTTTTTTTTTTTTTTTTTTTGTAATGGGACTTTTGTATTTGGTCATATGATTTGGGTTCCCTGTAGGAGAGAATAGCTTTTGATCTGTTATTAATTTTCTAATTCAAATGGCTAACAAGCACGCCCAGAAGCATAATAGGTTTCTTGTTTCAGGGTCTAAACTCTTCATCTGAGATCTACGACCACTCTCTATACATCCTCGGCCTTCTCCTCTAACGTTGTTTTAACAACTATGATTCTTTTCCTGACTACAAGTCTCAGCCTAGGATCAAGAATCCCAGTTCTTGCCTCTGATTGCCTTCATTTTTCTTGAAAATATCTATTACGGCAATCTAAATTTGTTGGTCTGTTGGGCTGCTTCTATCAATGATGGAAAGGGAGAAGAAAAAATTGTTACATAAGATGATTGAGATGGAGGGGATGGGGTGAGGTCGACAAATTTTTGGATGTATTGAAACAAATTTGGAGTCTTTTTAATTGTTATTTAATGTCGATTTCTCTCAAAAAAAATAGAAGAGAGGTCTTCATCAATTTTTTTTTTTATGGTCCGAATAATTCTATTCTGAGACTTGATCTATACCACATACCATCTACATAACATAATTTAATTTGAAAATAAGTTTTAAAATTTGAATCTTACAAATTAAATTATGTTATGTGAATGGTTTGTATAAGAGCGTTTTAATAATATTTCTCTTTTTTTCCTCGATCTAATCTATCGGTAGATATATAATTTATCTTAACCTCTTGTTCCCTTTTGGAAATATTAAATGAGGATTTTTTAATAATTGCAAACATGGGCCAAAAAATTTTTAGTAGAAAATCAAATCATATGACTATTAAGTTTAATTTATCAATTGTTTGTCCATCATGTTCACGATATATGGACTTGATCACACAATGAACGTCCCATTTGATATTTTTAAATTTGGCTTAATTAATCCCTCAAAATCAATAAGCTGCTTATGAGGACCCAAAAGATCAATGACAAAACTAAGATTGAAATACGATATATTGCATGACTAGTCATATGATCATAGTCTTAATTAAAAACCAAAGCAGACAGATGCTGCCCGCGTGCGAGTCTGTCCTTTATTTCATATTGTTGGATCATCGTCGTGAATCTTTCCAGGGATAGCAAAGATCATACAGATTAATATTATGATCATAGTTTAGCATACATGAACCATTTAGATGAACTTTCCAATAACATTCACTGCAACGAGGACTGTCTCTATTATGCTCGTAGATGTTGAACCAATGGTGTGTAGGACAGTCATCAGCATTCCACTCAAAACTGCAATAGAACAGTGTTTCCCCAAACAGGTTAGGCCTAAAGCTGAATTCGTAGTAGCTATCGTTGTAGTGTAGTAGATGTTCGCCAAGATCGTTATCCTCAGATTTGCAATGAAGTTTAAGATCAAGACCCACATCCAATTCATTAGAGATTCTCACGTGCGCTCGGTTACGTCCTGCAACCATATCGAATGTAGTTAGGAAGAACACAAGCTGCAGCATCAGAAGCAGAACTACTTTTGATGATGATGATGATCTCATGTTCTTGATCATGATCTGTAGAATGCTCATCATGATCATGTTGATATATAATTTGTTTGCAAGCAAGGTTCATGCATGGGGTTCATATATAATTTCTAGGGACGCATGCATCCATCCACGTATAGTATGGAATTTAACAGTACATACATGACTAATTAATTGCATTATTTTGGTAAAAGATGATCTGTACTTATTATATACATATATAAATTCAATATTATTGGTAATTAATTACTTAATTCCCTGGCGGCCTAGCTTGAAAATGCCATCAAAGTTTGATAAAAAAATATTACTCAGTACTTAATGAGTTACTTAATTGATATAACATCAGGATATTCTTATTAAATCAGCTATATAAATTTATATATATATATATATATATATGGGCGGGTAGGCGCGCGCTGATCATCATAAGCCTTCTTTTCAAGAGGAGAAAATAAAAAGAAAAAAAGATTTCAATTAATATAAGAATCTGCGCTAGTTTTTGTAAAGATATATAATGATTAATTAAAGAAACTTTTCTATTTTTTTTTTTTTTTTTATAAACATACGTATGACAAATGACAAATGGCCTTTTTGTGGCAATACCATATATATCTTAATTTGTTTGATTAATGTTTTTTACAGGCCCCAATTAATGTAAAACAAAAATGGACTCCGCCACGAAAAAAAACATAAAAAAGTAATAATTTTTTTCTAGTAGGGAGAGCTCCACATTCAATTATTTTGTGTTGGCAAGTTCCACCAGTTGGGAAAGCTGCCTGCAAAGTTGAAGACCACTGTTGCCATGAATCTGCATTTAAATGACTTGTTCCACTGTAACTTCCTTGAAAAGTTGTTGGAAAGACTCCTTAGAGTTTCTACTCGAATTTAATTAGTGTGAAAATATATAATTGATATTATAGGATCCATTTCGTGTAATCTCTCTATCACTCCAAATCCAAGAGAACTTTTAAGAGATTCGAACCCGTCTGGAGAACGCCGAAACCTTCTTACTTGGCTTTGGGTTTGCGATGCACACAACACGGCCTTCGACTGTACGCCTGATCATGGCTTTTAGAATAGTAAGTAAAGCTTTCGGTAGTCCTTTGTATTAAGAAGGTTATTTTTTTTTATCCCCCTCTCTTGCTTCTGTAATTGCAAGCAAGTTTATCATCAGTACTTGTCCTAACCGATACAAATTCCAAATAATTTTGACCTTATAATGCATAAAAGGGGAAAACCCAATGAGGAAGAAGTAACAATGACATTAGAATTAGGAAATGATCGCAGGAGATGATCACTGGAGTTAAGTTTGTGATAAATGCTCACAATTTAACTCCATTCATGTCCTATTTAATATACAAATATTCTATTTACAAACTAATGTCGAAAGGATAGCATGTCAAATTGAAAGAATTGTCTCTTGCAATGCAAGGAAGTGAATATTGCACATTTCTGCAAAGACCAATAAATCGAGACATTAAGAGACTGAACCAACTACAATGTCATTACTTCACATGGGTTATTTCTTTTTACAGATGATTGAACATTATTTCAATGTTAAAAGCCAGAGAGAACATATTGTACAAAGGGACATCGAGTTTAGAGGCCCGGCTTAGATACCTACACAAATGGCCTCATGTCCGACCCAACCTCACCAGACGCTGCTGATGCTTTGCTGCAGCAGCTTTGTCAGCGGCTTCACGCTTAAGTGCCCTTTTTGCCCGACGTCCAGTTGTACTTTTTGCAGCATCCTCCTTCTTGGGCTCTCGGGATGATGTACTGGGACCTGAGTCTTGGAAACTTGGTCGATATACCGGCCTTGCTTCTTGCCGTCCTGCCCTAACGAATCCATTATCACCCCACCGACGATTACCGATACGAAGACGTGATGAACCATTGAAGTAAACTTCATCTAGCTCATCTTCCTCTTCGTCCTCGTCCTCATATGGGTTATAATCTTCAGGATCATCATAAACGTCTTCCCGTTCCTCCACAATCAAAGGCTTAAACCAGGTTGCTCTAAGGAGTAGGCAAACACTCTCCTCAAACATGTAATCATTGACACTGCCAATAAAGATGTGTCACTGATAGTTTCTGAAATTAGTAATTCAATCAAAGAAAATGCCAAAAGAAAAGATACCAGCAAATCAAGCTTCTTCGTTCATTTAGGGAAGAATAATATTTGACAAAGTAACACGATTATAATAGGGGCAATATTGCAACTAACAATTCGAAATCAAGTGATAACTTGGTTAATTGGAATGCCATAAAACAAAAGATTGGTAATTTGAGAAGTAAAATATAATTTTCCCATAGGTTAATTACAGCTACATCCAACTTAATTCCACTCTTGGCTTCTCTTGCTTATCAATCGACCTTGATTCCCAATCAAATTTATTTTGCCACAATTTCATTTCAATCTTTTGAGTGTATTTTCCCTCTTTTAGAATCCTCAAAACAAAATTTACTCATCACACCAGCATATGTTCTTGCAGGACCACATGTTTTCTCCTTATTAATACATGTGACAGAGTGAGAGAGAGAAAGAGAGAGAGAGAGAGAGAGAGAGAGAGAGAGAGAGAGAGAGTCAGGAGAGGGGTCTAGACATACTACCTGCCATCAAGAGAACGATGGACATTAAGGAACTCAAATGGATGTTTACATTGAGGGCATGCTGGTTTCTGACTATATGTGGCCCATCGAAGGATGCAAGTCACGCTACAAAAAACAAATAATCAACCATAAGAACACCATAATTACTAGAACGGTATACCACTCTTTAAGGAAAACAGAATTACGAACAATGACTAAGAAATCCATTTCTAGTTTTCAATTTCTTCAAACACTAGAAATCATAGCATCAAATTCTCCAAACTCAAAATCCAATAAATTACATCAATAGACAATGTATGAATAAAATTCAATCCAATATTCAACCCCCAATCCACATGACACAATTTTACTCATACCACAACTAGACTGGAGCTTGCAATAAAATTAATTCAAAGTTTATTCAGCAAGCATAGCGGGGTGGATATAGACAGCAAGTTTTGTGTAAACAAAACAAGAAACTAGCAAAATACCAATCCAGGATGTTTTTTCATCATTTATCGAAAAGAGATGGCACAAAGTTACAAACTAACTACATACAAGATACCAGCACAGAATTCATTGGCAATGGAGGATCTGGAATTCTAAGTTCCCAAAGAAAAGCCACCACGATAGGATCAACAGTGACTGAAGATAAGAAACTTAAAAGTGCAAAATCTTTCTTCATATATTTAAGCCAGCCAAGCTATTTTAGAGCTCATTAGTCACATTTCATCAAGGGTCGAGATCTAACATTCAAGAATCAGTGGAAAGGTCCAACAAATCTAAATCATTGACATAACGAAAGGGCTACCAATCACTTCCTTCGAATTGAATGTTAACAGTCCATGTATGCTTCATGACATTGAAACCACAAGATATTTGTACCCAAAATGACATCACCAGAAAAAATAACTAGTTAGAGTTACAAACATCATGTTAGATAATCAATGAGACATACCGACCATATGAGCCAGATCTCAGAGTAATATTCCTACATCATTCCACTACTCTGTTTAAGATACCATTTCACTACTAGTGCAAAAATGATTGCATGTGTGTATCGAGATATGGAGAGAGGTAGTGTGATGAACAGGACAACATAAAAAAGTTTTGCTTGGAGTGAGCTAACTGGGCTGCTAACCCACAGACACAATATGCATGCAGGAAATCTCAGATCATCTTGGCAAGAGTGCTTACTAGTTATTACAACCACAAAAAGAGAACATGAAAAGTTGTCTAATTAAATAGAATTTAATGACGAGTGTGTATGTTCCTAAAATTACTAGTTATAATATAAAAATTTGAGTTCTTGCAGTGTGAAATTAATCTCCACCTTATGGACGGACCCTTTCATGCAGGTAAAAACAAGTTCAATACTTTTTAGAAAATCAAGTGGTGGGAAATTACTGGAAAAACAATGCCAAGTGATCAATATGTTCATTTGATACCAGTTTGCATGGTACAGATTAACATACCTCTTATCAAATTCCAGCAACCTGATGAGTACAATTTTTAAACCACGTCCCAAAAAGCGATACGAAAGCAATGAGGTTTTTTATTTACTCCCCAATTTGAGGTAAACTGTAAGCCTCAAGGATGGATGCAAGTCATCACAAATTCTTAGAACAAAAGGGAAATAAAAGAAATAAAATGAGAAAACATACTTTAAGAATTATATATAAAATATTTCAAAGATTAAGCATAAAAACAACCGATGTTTGAAGCAGAACATGTAATATCTGTGTCGCATGAACTTTGTAACTTTGATTGACCAAAACAGGTAAAACCAACGCTCAAGATTTCCATCTCGTACACAAACCTATGTGTTTTTTAGGTTTAGCAGTAGAAACTGTTAACAGCATGATAGGCTAATATTTTTAACCAGAGTCGCCACCATGTAGAACAACACATAGGTTTTCCGCATCATAGATCAAGAAAACATAATACTGTTCAAATGTATAATCTGTTACTTATGATAGGATATAAACTGTAGCCTAACAAAACCCTCTGTATTTGCTAACATAAAAAATAGCACCCATACAAGAACTCCTTTTTACATGAGTAACTTTTTTTTCTGATAGTTAATAAAAGAATTTGATTCCAAGTAAATTTCTAAATGAGTACTTTGGCATTTATTACCAACGTTCTGCCAATAGTCCTAATCCCACATCCACAAATCATAAAATTTTAATACGCAACAATCAAGCACTTTACTAGAATTCTGCTATCACTCATAACCAGACTTATGCTTTCATTGTGTGAAATACCAACATTCTTGTTCATGATTGTCCTCATAATGCCAGAGCCCCTAGTTGTTCAATTGAGACAAGAGTATTTATGACATTAGCCTTTTGGATCAAACAATCTAGATCTATGAACTGAGGTATCATCCACTCCAATGTGGCATTCAAAATATTCATCAGTAATTCTCCCATTTAGAAACTATGATTACAGATTCCAGTAAAGAATTCCAGCATGAATACAAACAACCATAACCATAATTTCGTAGGCCCACAAAAAAGTAGTATCAGCTCAGCAACGAGACAATAAATCCACAATACTTCAGACAGAGAGATAAAGGGATTGTTTAGACAAACCAGTAAGCATGCTCGCAACCTTTTACAAGAGCAGTCTCTTGAAGCACTATTTTATCCAAACATATCGCGCAGATCCCACCATGATTTTCACACCCCTTTTCGTCAATCTCTGCTTTAATCTGCATTTTACCCAGTAATTTTAAACACACGTGAATAGTTTCTATTGGATGCAGTTTGCATTGAATAGTTTGTTTGCATTCTAACTATCTTCCATAATAAGAATGTGTTGTTAAACTATTGTTTTAGTTACTGAAACCATGCAGGAAAACAAAGGACGAAACTAAAAAACCTCCATCTTGGACTTCCTATCAAAGTAGCCCCGGGAAATTTCTAAATTAAGCGAATAAAAAAAAAATCAAATATCTACCATACAAATGCGTGCATCAGATCTATCCAAAGCAAGGTTGTTTTTTAATTTTCCTTTCCTAAATTTCCCACCGTTTGGTTCCAGAGAATATGTTTTTATTTTCTTCCAAGAATTAATCAAAGGAAAAATGCACAAAGGGAAATGGTAACAGGAAGACAACGCGAAATCAGGCTCACTGTGTCGCAAGAACTGAAAATAATTCTATACATGCTCTTCACACAAGGTTCCAGAGGATATGTAAGAAATTTTAAAATTATAAAAATAACAAAGACTAGGTGAAACCCGAAAATCTATGGGCTTTCCCCTATTTATCAAAAAAGAACCAAAACACAAACAACAGACCATTCAGAATCCAGCAAGTTCTTTCGTTTTATTTTCCCAGCAACCAAACACATCGTAATAGACCAGAAAAATACCTAAAAAAGACATCTTGGCTCTTTGAAGAAAGAATACAAAGAGTAGATTGTCTTCTGAAAATCGCGAATCTCAATCTCAATGCACCGATCAAAGAAGAAACAATCGTAAAAAGAACCGAACCTGAGGGTCCTGATCTTGGATAGAAAGGCCGCGAAGACCGTTGACTAAGTGCTCACCGTCGATCTCGATAACCGAAGAAGCCATGGAGCGGAATAAATAGAATTTAAAATCGGAGGACGCTACGGCAAAATGGGAATGAGAGAGAACGCCGACAAGAAAATTTCTTGATCCAAAATCTCGCTATTTATAGAGAGATTGGTGGAGAGAGATAGAGAGAGAGAGAGAGAGAGAGAGTTGTGAAGGAGAAGAGATGCCAAAGAGAATAAAAAAAGAGAGATCCTGATTCCACATGTGAGAGGAGGATGCATGGACTAGAAATGCGAAGGTGGCAGCATAGGAGAGTATAGAATTAATTTTATAAAAAATTTATTTATAAATAAATTTTTTATACACTGATATAATTAATTATATATTAAAAAATTAATATAACAAATTATATTAATAGAGTATACAAAAAATATATAAAAGTGACTGAACGTAACATTATTTTATTTTTTATTTTCATTTTTTACACAGTACAATAGGTGAGATTTTATTTTTATTAAGTTTCTTTTTATAAAATATTTTTTATTTATTAAAAATTTCTCTTAAATTAAATTAATAAGCATGCTCATTTTAAATTTATATAACAACTAAATTTGATCTTTATAAATTGGTGTAGAAAATAAATATCTAACTTGCTACAAATAATTTAAAATTTGAATTCTAGTCCTAAATAATTATTTTATTATTTCGAGTAAATAAAATATTAATATGTCCCATGAGTTTGTCTATTCATTTTTATTATTAATTTATTTAATTTTTAATTCTTTTCTTTACTTAATAGTTAAGAAAGTAATTTTTAATGTATTAATATATTTTAATTTTTTTAAAATTATTTACATATGTTAAAAAATATAAATAAAAAAATAAAATTTGTATTATTAGGTACGTCTAACAGTTAAAACTGGATTGCATACTAACACCACCTTTTCGGTTAATGTTTTATCCTAAATTTTTTTTATAATTAAAAAATAAAAGCATAATAAAAAAAATATAGTTAATATATAGAAAATGAATTTACATTATTTTCTTATAATACTTAATATTATACCATTTAATTACTCCTTTTTTATGAAATTAAAAAAAAAAAAATGAAAAGAAAAGCTAGACGTTGACAAGTGGGTCAAGGCGTGGATGGTTACGAAAAAAGGGCTCCATTTTTGTGTGGGAGGAATGCATTTTTAATGGTGCGGTGACAGAAAGGGTTGTGTTATCGAGGTGGGACCCAACACGTTTGTCTCCCATTTGCCCATTTCTTCCATGAAGAATGAGCAGGCATACGCGGATGTATACATTTTTAAAAGATGTTCAAAGCGTGACGTTATTGGGTAAGTTTGTCATCTTTTGAACGTATTTGAATAGTATTTTTATGAAATGTTTCTGTGATTAAAATATTTTTTAATAAATAAATAATAATTATCCCTAAAAGGTGTAATAAATTTTTTATTAATCTGATATTTTGAATAGGCTTAAAAAAGGTTAAAGTTTATGTAATTTATTTTAAACATTGTATTAAAAAATGACTTTTGGGTCTATTTTTCATTTAACATTTTTGCGCTATTTTTTTCAATTTGGATATTAGGCATAGTTTGATTTGACAAACTTTTAAAAATATCCGATCATATCTTATCTCATCTAATCTTAACATCTAAAATATCCTTCAAATATAAATATTTTTCAATTTTTAATTTTTAATTTTTTTTATCTAATCAATATAATTTATTACAACTTTTTCAAAATTTAAAAAAAAAATTAATATTAAAAAATTATATTTTAACCCTCTTTTAACTTTATAATTTTTGTATTCAACTTTTTTCTCTCATTTTTTTAAAACTCTATAAAAATCTTAACTCAAACTATTTTATTAATACTTACAAATTATCTCATTACTATTTATAAATTTATCATCTTATATGTAGAACCAAACGATGCCTTACAATTCTTGACCAAATTCTAAGGAATCCAAATTTTTTTATTCTCTAAAAATTAATCAAGATACAGAAGAATGGATAGAGGGTCTCTATCTAACACTCATGTGGAATAATTTGTATAACAAGAGACAATTAAAAAAATAATAAAAATTAAAAGGGAGATGAAATGGGGCCAAAAAGTTGTCCTTTTTCCTTTATTTCTTGTATTGAAGTTTTCTTCAATGCAAAGAGAAATGCCTCGCTAGAGAAAATCAACTTTATTTAAAAAAAAAAAAATTCAAATTCGTTAAAAAAAATACTTTTTTATCATTAAATAAAAAAATAAACAAACAAAATCGATCATTTTGAAGATCATCTTTCTTGATGGCCCAAGCATTTTCTTTTTAGTGTTAGAGAGATGAGAATCGAGATGTTAATTAGGCATAGGCAGATTTGGGGGTAAACTCTTGGAATCCTTGACACACACAAGGGGAAGTTGGTGCATTGCATTTTCTTGGAAGAAGGAGTTTGGTGCAAGAAAAAGACAAAGTTATAGGTTGGTAACATCTACTTCGTCTCTTCAAAGCAATAATGAGGAGAATGGTAAAACTATAATTTTGATATTCAAATTGACACATATGTGCCGGATAAAATAAGAAAATACGAGTTGGATATGATAATTATTAAAATAATTGTAAAATACGGTAAATACCACTATGTTGTAGTGTGGCAAATTAAAAATAAAAATAAAAAACTCTTTCTAGAGCTGTTAAATGTTTTTTTGCCTCTTGCTTATTTATCGAAATAAATTTATAAAAAAAAAAATCTATATAATTCAATAGGCTATAGCATTAAAATACATAAATTCTTCCTCTCTTTTAAAGCTGCTACCCGGCCTATGCGGGCAAGTAGCCAAACACTCTATTGTGCACTCACATTGGCGGGGATTGCATATGAGCCCCAGTTCCAACCCCATCCTACAAGGGTGGATGATCTCGCTAGACTATCGAACGGAAGGATGGCCTAGTCCTCCCATTCAAAATCTGCCAGACTCCTCAAATCTATATATATTCTTTCACTAAATCCACATAGCAACCCTCAAATACACATATCTAACCCCCCCTGCGAGTTTGCTCAAAGAACCACAATGGGTATCTAATGTAGAATCACCTTGAGATGAAAAAATGGAAGAAGGGAAGAGAAGAGAAAAAAGATGAGGAAGAGGAGGAGGAAGATAAAAGATAAGTTGCAAGGCTGGGCGCAGTGAGAAAGGACAGGATGAAGAAGATTGGGACTCCAGACAGTGGGGGGGATTGAGAGAGAGAAGAAAGAAAAAAAGAGATGGGGATTCAGTCTAGGGTGTTTTCCCCTATATACTCTTGTGAGAGAAAGAGAAAGAAGATGCTGGGAGGGGGGTAATATACCCTAAAACGAAAGAGTTTTGCTACATATAAATACAGTCGCGCACTAATCTATGTACCAATACTAATTTATTCATACTTAAAATTTAAATTAACACTGTTATTAATAAAATTTACTTTTTGACCAATCACATCATATTAATGCACGTATATAATTATGCTTGCAATTATACTTTTCCAAAACGAAATGACTTTGTTTCATTCTAATTTTTTAAAAATATATATGATTGTGCATAGAGAAAAGCTAGAGGCCGGACAGGTTTAAAAAGCATTTTTACACTGGGCCAATAATAATGTGCCATATAGGCACTTTATGAAAATTCAAAGTAGAGCCGCACACATCCAAACCCCTCTCTCCCCCTCTCCCATCCCTCAGTAGCCCGATTCTCCCAAGTCATGCCCTTTCTCTCCCAGCGGCAACAATAATAAGCATAATTTTATTGGCAAGCCATGCCCTCCTAGTGACCCTTTCTCTCCCAAACCACGCCTTCCCCCATCCCTCTGTAACAAATTTTATTGGCAACAATTAACAAGCATAATCTTTGAAGATTAAAACCAGGGCACAAACCATGCAAATAATAAGAACCCCAAGCCTCAAATCAAAACCCAACAACATGAATTAGGTAATCATGCATAAAAACCGTATTTCAAAAATTTACCCCAAGCAAAATCAGCTTCTCGAACACGTGATGGGGCTCAGGCACTCAGCGTACAATAAAAGATGATTCCAAACCCAGCAAAATTATTGCAAAAGCATTCATAGCTCTGTTTCTGAGGTTTTTTTTTTTTTTTTTTTTTTTTTTTTTTTTTTTTTTTTTTTAAGAAAACATTATAATGGATTTACCTCAAGAAAAATGTTATCCCTAATCCAACTAAAATCTATAATCCATCAATTAGATCATGAATAATTTACTAACTGCGGCCAAGACGAGAGAGAGCTTCAAATAGAATACTCGGACTGCCAAAAAAAAAAAAAAAGAGCTAGAATGGAGATTTAGAGAAGAGAAAGGGAGGGAGGGAGAGAATCAAGAGATAGAGAGGGAGAGAGGCTTACGGAGAGAGAGCGGCGTAGTGTTGAATATTGTGAGGAGCAGGAACGGTGTTTGGGTTGCTACCTCTAGCTTTGTGGTGTGGAATTGTTAGGAGAGAAAGGGCGTGGCTTGGGAAAATCGGGTTACAGACGGAAGGGGGAGGGGCAGAGAGGGGTTTAGATGTGTACGGCTCAATTTTGGATTTTCATAAAGTGCATACGTGGCACATTATTACTGGCTCAGTGTAAAAATACTTTTCAAACCCCCGTCCGATCTCTAGCTTTTCTCTTGTACATGCATATAATATACGAGCTTTGCTAGACGTAGTCGGCATGCAGTCGGCTGTACAGAATAATTAAAAATATGGTGGTACAGAATGAATAAAAATTTTTTTTTCATATAAGTTTTATATTAATTTATTTTTTTCAAAACAACTTCATACTGACTGCATTTATCGACTGTACAAATCATTTCTCATAATATATATGGGGCACATGGATGAAACCCATGCAAGGCGAAGGCCAGGCATGGCACTTGCCTAAAGCCTTTGTGCATGGGTAGGTACCTGCCTGTCTGATGTAGGAGGATAACTCTGCCTGCCCCAAGTAGGGTTTAGGCTGGCCGAGTATGTGTATCCAAACCGAGGCCAATTCTCTTTCATTATTTGCAACATATTTTTATCAAATTATGAATGTACATCTTTCTCCAAATCATCTTATCAATTGTTGACTATTTGAGAAAAATAGAGCACATATGAGATATGCATTTTTTTTTTTTTAAAGTTCATTTTTTCAAGATAAAGTCCATATTTTTTTTTTTAAAAATACTTCACAAGAGACATCCTGAAATTCATATAACATTACTCATTTTCATTTTTGGTTTCGTTTGCATTTTCAAAAAATAAACTGTCACCTTTTTGCTTATTTTATTGGAGAAAACACTTGGAATGACTCGGGCTGAGAATTGTTGAACCATTGTGTCGGATTCGACCAACCCAAAATTGGATCGTACGTAATATATCCATTGGGAATGTGGTCAGCTTTTTCTTGAAATTTAGTACAGCCCCACTTGGGCCTTACAGTAAGCCGAGTGGATATGGGCCATGTCTAGAGGATCAAGGTGGATGAAAAGTTGGGTGGATTAGCTAGCTGTTGTTGTTCTTTTCAACGTTTTAAACACCGTTTTGATAGTTGTTACGATTAAAATATCGAAACGAAATATTTTAAAATCAGTATTATTTTGAGTATCATTTTAGAATAGTCTAAATTTAATAAATTAATTATATATATATAAATTATGTTTTAAAATAATATTAATATAAAGTCTTAAAAAATTAAAACACATATTTATAAACCTTGATAATACTTTCAAATTAAAAAAAATAATCTTCCAATGTGAAAATTGAAGTAAAATTTTGAAAAAATCAAAAATTTTACATTAATTACAAAAATTCACTAACTTCAAATAGTACATCAAAAATCAGCCGATATTAACCGAAACGCACTGGTACGGCAAGTATTTAACCTGATATGAAACAAATATATTTTTTGTATTAGTCATTACTTCGATACGATAAATTCTAACCGTATCGACTAGTATGGTACGAAATTGAAAATATTGGTTCTATCTACCACAAAACAAACTACATTGGAGAGAGTGTTGATAAAAGGCATACGAGAGATTTGAACAAATAAGATTTGAATTGTTGTACATTTGAGAAATAAAAAAAAAGGCTTGAATACCAAATTTAAAGGTATTTGGCTTTGAATATTTCTCAAGCTTCATACAAATGCTTTAAAAAAGGAAAAAGTCTAGTTACAAGCATATTTGTGCACTAATATATGTACTAATTTATTACGATTGGTCAAAAAATAAATTTTATTAAAAACAATACTAATTTAACTTTTAAATATGAAAAAATCAGTATTAATACGCAGATTAGTACGCGACTTTGCTTATATGTAGCAAAATTCTTAAAAAAGATTGTGATCTAATATTAAGAAATTAATTTTCTTTTCACGTAGATCTCATATTTATTCATTTTTTTCAAAGTAATTACGTGACACTTAAACACTCACAATTATAAATATCATTTCTCTAAAGGACATGGCGAAACTCAATGAGATGTGGCTTATAACTAAGAATGAGAAACGTTTGGTCCTTTTTATCTTGCAAAACAAAATTCAAAACTCCCATAATTTATTATGGTATATCATATCATAAAACTCATTTTGTTGTAAAATAAATCTAACCTATTACATCTACCCACGCCATTTTGTCAGCTTTGCTTTTGCGAAAGCTCTCTGTGAACCCAGCACTTCTTAACAAGAATAACATCATCTAAGCAATACAAAATCCATTGACTTATGCTAATAATGTAACAGTCTACACAATTCCAAGCATGCATGATGATCATAGGCAGTTATCCATTACACACAACACAGACCTCTATTTTGAATGGTTTGGGGGTGATCTCTGCACTCAATTCACAGCCCTCAAACGGTGATAAGCCAGAAAGAGAAAGGGCATGCAACTAATTATATGAAACAGTCAATGCAAAGATGAAATGCTAGAGCACAAGCACAACTCTAACAAGAATTATAAAGAGCTATCCACCTGCACGATACATGCAACATTGCAGGAAGACAAGAACCATTAATATCGATCCACCATTACCACCATCTTCACAGAAAATACAGAGAAATGCAAGCAAAACAAAGATCACGTACGCCCAAAGGATAGATAAAACTCACACCAATCAAAGGAAATCCACACGAGGGATTATATATCTAGAGTTGTAATGATTACTTCTCAAGAATTCCGCACGAAGCTGCAAGAATGATCACCACTCAATGAAAACTAGCCTATAGATGCATACCACCCAGAGAAATTATGACATATTCTACAAAGAAAGCAATAGGCTTGAAAGTTTATTCTCTTGAATTTAAATGAAAAATAAAAATAAAAAACACCCCTACAACTTGCAGATCAGAAGAACAAAAAATAAAATGACCAAAATAATCTTGAAACTTGAAGACAACAGAAATTTATGCGTCATGTGTTGTTTACATATGAGGACAAGCATGTGTTTCAGCTGCAACTTCTACACATACGTGAAGTACCACATGCAGTCATTAACTCAGTTTCTGCCTTGAGTGAAGACTACAGATGTAAACAAGAAGAGGCATACCATAACCCTGGTATAATAGACAAAAAGTAGCAGAATGATTTAGAGAAGGCTAGCGTAAAACTCTTGAAATTAGCGAACTGAAAAATTAATTTTTAGTTTTTTTTTTTTTCATTTTTTTTTTCTTTTTTGCTGATGTAGTCAAGTTTTTAAAGCAACCCATATGAAGTCATGGAATGGCCAAAACTACTGTATTTCAATAAATCTTATCTTCAGTTTTCGTATATACTTCTGCTCTCTGTTTGCAATACAAAATAGGCATGAGATAATGTTCGGTTACTTTTGTATACTTCTTGCGCACTCCATTAATGTGATTAGCTGCATCACTTTTTTTAATATAAAATAATTATTTTAGTCAATCACATCAACAAAATGCATAAAAAATACGCAAAAGTGATTATATATTGCATAACTCATGAGATAAACCTACCAGAACGACTAACGATTATAATCCATGACAAGATTATATTAAAATCTAAGCATCAAAAATAGGAGGAAGAAGAAATCCATTTTCATATAAGCTATGTTATATATCACACTTTCATTTCATTTTTATCATATTTTGCTGATGTGACAATATTGCCACTCAATCATTGGATCAATTCTTCTTTTCCTACTTAATTCATTCAAGTATTAATATATAATATCACGCCAATACAAAAGCATATGAGTGGGATGAATGTGGTATACAGCATTTTTCTTTTCCTATAGATGAGCATATAAGAATAGAAAATATTGCTGGATGAATTTCTCACTTCAATGGATTGGCCTAGTTTACTATAACAATTCAGCAAAACACTTGTCCTCCCTAGCTAGCTCTCTCTCTCTCTCTCTAGCAAAACTGCACCCTCCCTCCATCCCTCCCTCACACACGGCCACACGCACACAGTGACACAGCAGCCAATGAATTCATGACCTAATATGAAATACCAAGTTGTAGTGGAGATCTATAAATGGGTAACATCACAACTTCGTGCAACTGGGGAAGTAAGCCACAAAAAAATTTTAGCACCATTGATATTAAACCAAAGAACATAATTCCTCAGCTCCCTCTGTTTACACAGATCCAACACCAGCATGGCATCTCACAAATATATGACAAATCGAGAGAAAAGCACCCGAGCAGTACTATTGCTTAGTACAGAAGAACTATGATCTTGAAGACAAAAACACAATATTTATACTTTTTTCGCCAAGACATCTTTCTTTCTGGACGCAATGTGTAGGAAAGATGCATCTGTTTTGGGGCGCTGGGCTCGAGAAATATTTTAAATGCATGTGATTATCCAATAAGTTAAAAAAATGAAAGACATACAAACAGTACATGTGCACAAAGCATCTGATAAAGCAAAGAACAAGATAATGTGAATGTCCTTAAACAGAAGACGCGTACAAAAGTGGAATGCAGCATATCTAATGTAACAACACCAAAGAAACATATAAAAAGAAGTGAATTATAATGCAATCCACATGATAAAATCCAATACCCATTTATAATTAATTTGCAGACATCCAAAGGGGGACAGCATGTGAGGTAAAAAGAAAACCCAAGCAAGCATTGAATTCAGATTCCTCTCAATTTGTTTAATCCAGAGAAAGTCAACATTTGCATGCTAGATCATAGCCAAAAAGTTTGTCACATACACCTGCAGCATCTGAAAGAACAAATTAAGTATACCAAAGAGAAGCCACATGCACATCCCAAACAGCAATTATCCTGGTAAATTCCAAAGGAAGTAATGACCAGATGATTAAAAAAAAGCATACAATAACAACAAGAAGCATGCATTGACAAAAAGAAAATTAAAACGACTCAGTACATTGCACATATAGTTTTCACCCACGTTAAGGCATACACTAAGGACAAGACAAAAGAAAAAACAAAAACATCCATCAACGGCCACAACGCAGAATAATATCTATATATCAGTATGTTCAGTAATAGAAGCTGTGCAAGCACTGAACTAATGCATTATAAGTAAATTTATTATTGATGAAGGTAAGCCATGAGTGCAGAAATATCCAGTGTCAATGATGACAAAAATCTACGCAAATATGTGAGATTAAATAATATTTTTTTACTATAAAAACCTGATATATACGAAGGCTGGATGAATGGTCCGACATTTCTGCGATTCAAAGCTGAATACAGTACTATCCCAAACAAAGGAAACAGCATGCAGAAGGAAGTACATCAGGCGTTCATAAACGATCACAGTAGCAGGGTTGTCCACATACTGCTGATCAAATGTGATAAACGCATCATGAGGTTGATGTGCCTTGAAAAGGACGTTCATCTGATGTCATGTTTTCTTTGGCAAACAATGATGGTGACATTACAACTTCTCGTGCTAAAGTCTAAAGCAGCGCTATAATAATGATCGATATTCACGTTTTCTTCTAGTTAGTACTGAACAAAACAAACCTAACAGAAAAGAAAACTGTTGCTATATATTGTTCAGTGCCAACCATGAAAGTATAAATGATTAGAATAATGAAAACGAGGAAGGAAAAGGAAGCACACAATACACTTTACAAGTGGGAGCGGAATTTCCAAACCAGAAAAAAATTTACTTATATCTAGCAGCACATGATGAAGGCAAGTTATAATACCAGCAAGAGAAAATTGGAAAACATATAAATGAAAGGTTGAGATCACAATTTTCCCTGTATGAAAACCTTTACCCTTTGCACTGTACCCTTCCCCTTTGAAAAATAAGAACAAGCATGTAATTATATTATATAATAACCTATTTCTAAAACAAGTAATTACTATTAGCAGCTAGAACAAGCTGTTTCAGTCTCCTTTTTTAGTTTCCATTTTCGCTAATCTGGTTAAGAAAATACTACAGTCGTTAGAAAAATGTATCATTATTAGCATATAATGATCCTCTCATTGCGATGGCAAGAGGAAATAGGCCGAGAGAAACAAAGAAAATAAAATCCAAGAAGCTGAAAATATGATAGCATGACATGATATGTTACTAAGACACAAGAATATATAAATAATGAAACAGTTTTTGCAAAAGCATATGAAAAAGTGGAAAACAGAAGAAGATGAAGAAGAAGAAGAAGAGCTGCATTCCTTCCCAGTCCCTCGATCGACTACCTTATTCTCGGAGAAAGAAAACGCTTCAATTTATTGGATTACCATAGCTTGAACCTCCAAGCAGTCCCCGGCCAGAGGCTGCATAAACATCAGAAGGGTCAAGGATTGGGGAAGACGAGGAGGCCCCATTTCTCCCCCCACCTCCACCACTACTACCGCCACCGCCGCCGAGATGCAATTCAGATATATTAGGATACCCATCTCTATTTTCAATCCCTTGATCATATAGAAACCCTTTGAACACATGGCCGCCGATCTTTACAACCGCCTGATACGCGTACTCATCATCGCCGTCTTCCACAGCCGTCACTCGTACGCACTTGAAAACAGCTGGTGCACGTACTTGCCCAGGCAATGCCTCTTTAAAAGTCCCATCTGTGCAGAATTCAGCAAAAACTACAATCATGGTTCAAACATCAAACACCCTAAACCTCGCCTAAACTAACGAAGTGTGAATATTTAAGAATGTTATCCATGTGTAAGGCGTAAAGAGAGATAGAAGGAGCAAATCTCAAACCTTGGTGACTGGAACTAGTATCAAAGCTTCTTGGGGGAGTTGTATTAGAAGTGGAAGTATGAGAGGTGGTTTGCGAGGTGATGAGTCTAGGTTTCTTGGCACAAGAGGTAGCCCCAGAAGAGCCAGCGGCTGCAGAACCGGACGCAGTCATGAGCTGGCGTTCCCTTCGCCGAGCGGCTGGGACCCAGGTGCTCTTGACATGGGTGACGCAATCAAAACCGCGACTCTTGCAACAAGTCCTGCACCTTCCATGGCTGCAATCTTTCTTGGCCTGGTTACCGCAGTCCTGGCATGTGACTGTTGAAGACGTCGTCGTTGCCGACCCACCGATCCCACCCACACCGTTGCCACCACTTTGCAACAAATTCCCAGAACCAACTTGATGATCAAGAATCGTGGGTTTCTTGAAATAGTGCCCATGCTGGGTTTGCTGATTATTCTGCCAGAACTGAATCCCTCCACCACCCCGATTTGTGTTACTCAGCGCATTGTTCTCATCTTCGACACCGATGTTCGGGGGAGCGAGACACGGAGTAGCCGTGAGAAGGGGGATGACGCCCACTCCGACGCCCATGCCGAGTGCAGTGGCGGGGTTGGAGCCGTTGATGGAATGAGGATTGGACATGATGGGGTCGTGCTGGTGATGGGGATGGCCGTGATGGTTGTTGTGGTGGAAAGACGAGGCGGGCGCGACGACAAAGAGATCGCGCAGGCCCACCATGCCCATTTCGGTGGAAGCGAGGCCGTAATTGATGGACCTGGAGGACGCAGCTTGCCACATTCCGGAGGTGGGGCCGGTGCTGGTTCCAGCGGCGGTGGGTCCGGCATTAAAGCCGAGGGAGAGCTCATCCGGGGCAGCGCAACCCGCGGCGGAGGAAGACGCAGCCCCCCAGTCTGCGAAAGCTCCGGAATCTGAAGGTAACCTCCTTGTAGTAGCCACAACTGGTGGTCTTGTTAACAGAATCCACTCTTGACTGGAAGTGTATATTTAACACAAACAAACACAGACACATACATATATAGTGAGAGAGATTTGTGATACTGAGCTCAATCTATGGATGTATCTCTGTAGGTGTTATGTAAGTGGGGTTTCTGAAATTCTCTCAGAGAGAAGTTATGAGTTAGAGATAGAGAAGAAAAAAGAGTTAAATTTTGATACGCGGAGAGAGACAGAGATCTTGTTTGTTGGGTGGCTTTCTAGTTTCTGTCTGTCTTGCTCTTAAGAAGATCACTGCTGCTGCTGCTCTGTTGGTAAGACGACTATTTGCTGCTCTGTTGGTAAGACGACTATTACTGTCACTTTGGCTTTTCTGAGAGATAAAAAGTTAGCTTCTGAGGTGGGGAAGAGAGAGAGAGAGAGAAAGCGCTGAGTTTCTGGGAGATGGGGGGGCCCCAGAATTAGCAGAGACTGAGCAGTGAATGAGTCTAGCTCCCTCGAAAGAGAGAGAGAGAGAGAGAGCAATAACGACCTTTCTTCAGAGCCTTCTGCTCCTTTGTTATTTTTGCCGAACTTTCTCTCTCATCATCACCATCATAATCATCTTCGTCGTCGTCTTCTTCCTCTCCTTTCTTCACCAATTGATCCTTCTTTGTCTCTCAGCCTCTTTTATCTCTCTCTCACTCACTCTCTCTCTCTCTCCAATAATAACACTAACTACAGCTGCAGCTACAGGTGGGGAGATGGTAATAAAAAAAGACATGTAAAAATCAATAAAAAGGACACTCTCCTCCAAAAGTCGCACCACATTTCTCCTTCATTTGTTTTTAAGCAAATTAATCAAACATATGCATCTATATATATATATATAATATTATATATACGTTTTTAGGAAAATGACAGTATCACGCTAATTATATATTTCAATTGATATATATTTTTATTTTTTAATAATTAAAAAAGTGATTAATAATAAATTTATATTTGTTTACTTTCTTTAATGGTTATGAATGTTTAAAAATATTAAAATTAAAATTAAAAAATTAAATTATACTAAAAAAGTGACTAATAGGCACATTTGGAATTGCAGTTTTAAATTATTTTATTATTATTTATAAATTATTTTATTATTTTTTATTATTTTTATTTATAAACTATTTTAATAATATTTATAAATTGTACGAGATATTCTTACCAGATATTGTTCTTAAAACAGCAGGCCTTCCATTCAATTCCATCGGGGCAGCTTGCATTGGAGCTCCATCGGCCCCACCACCTTAAACTTAAAAGGACCCATCCCCATGATTTTAAATTTTAATGGAGTACTGAATACTGATCGATCGATCAAAAAAAAAAAAAAAAAACTGAACGATCAGGAGCGTGTAAAATACGCGCCGCGTGCATTATCTCATGATAATATTTTCGCATTTATCGTTAAATAAACGTGGAATCATTGCCATTATACAAAAAGTAGGTTACAATATCCTTGAATGTTATTCGGATAATAAAATGAAATAAGATAATTTTAAATTTAAATTTAAATTTAAATAAAATATTATTAAAATATTTTTTTAATATTAACATTATTTTAAATTTAAAAAAATTAAATTATTTATTATATTTTATATAAAAATTAAGAAAAATTATAATGATAAAAAAAGATGAGATTAAACACTTTTACTATTCTAATGGAGGCAATCGCCATAACCTCACTTCGTGTTTTTGTCTGATATTGGATTATTAATAACAGCAATAACAACACAACCTCCTCCAACTCAACTCCACCATGCCATACGACTCGACAAAAACAACATACACACGAGATCATCTCGAGCTCATCAAATGCTACTGTACTCTTGTCCAATTCTATAAATACACATTTGTGATTTTTTGTTTATTTATATTGTAGTGACGAATCTTCTATAACTGTTTATGTCTTAGTTAGCTCTAGAGTGCCAGTGCACAATAGGTGTTTGTTATAGTGCCCGAATGTTCTGGGCCCTTTTATTTTCTATATATACAACACTATACTGAACAAAGATTAAAAAAATGAAATGAAGTATATTGTTCATGTGCACTGTGTTTAGCAATGTATCAGAGCCAGTTAAAGACTCACATCTACTACCATGGCGAACGAAACGCCTAAGAAAAATTCCCCACCCTCCTCTTCTCTTCTTCCCAATCTTTCTCATCTTGTCACAGTCAAACTCACTCATGAAAATTTTCTACTCTGGCATGTCCAGATGGTACCTTACCTTAGGGACAGTGTCTTTTTTATTTTGTCAATGGTTCGAATCCATCTCCCCCTCGTCTTCTTTCTGATAACACTATCATCAATCTAGATTTCTTGACTTGGACCCAGACTGACAAAATGATTCTTATCACCCCTCATTTCTTCTCTTTCGAATAACCTTATTTTCCAAGTTGTTGGCTACTCTACCTCTCAGTAGGTCTAGTATGCTCTTGACAGATTGTTTGCCTCTCAATCTCATACTCGAGTGATTCAAATACTGTTGAACCCAAAATTTCAAATTTTATATAATCATATATCTACACATGGATTTTGATAATAATAAATGAATTCAAAGAATAAAGAAGTCTCAAACTCAATTGTCTACACAATAGAGTCAAGCACATCAAGAAAACAGGCATAAACAAGAAGGGAACAAATTCACATTAAAGTCATAGAATAATATTGTTTGAGAGCTTTACATTCACAACATCTAGAACATACAACATTCATTCAAAACTTTCATTCTCTCTTCTCTAAGTATTGAGCCTTAATCATTATTCATTTTGAGAGAGATATAGTTTGCACTGTATTGTTCTTATTTCACTCATTGAGGAGTATTTTCTGATAACCTACCCACTATCAGTTTTTGTATCAGTAAAAGGGTGTGTATAATCCTTGTGCGTGTAGAAAGTATTTTACACAGGGAATAGTTGAATCACCACATGTAAGGTGATTACAAGTGTAGAGGGTGTTCTACACGGATCCTTTGTAGCGGTGTTGTTCAAATACGTAATAGGTTTCTATCTCCATCTGAAGGAGGTTGAATAGTGAATTTGAAAATTCTCAAGAGGTAGCTTAAGGCGAGGACGTAGGCAGTGGGGCCGAACCTCGCTAATATACTGAGTTTACTTCTCTCTTACACTTACTCTTTATATTTATTGCTATTTTGTATTTTGTTTATATTTTATATTGTATATTTGATTTATAATTGTTATTTTTTTTAATAGAACTCAATTCACCCCTCCTCTTGTGTTAGTCATCTGGGTAACAATTGATATCAGAACTAAGAGTTCTATTATAAGATTAACTATCTTTTGAGTTAAAATCTTATGGCTAATATTGCAGCTTCATTTAGTGAAGGTCAATCAAGCAATCGACCTCCACTCTTTTGTGGAGACAATTACTCATTCTGAAAAGTTAGAATGAGAATATTCCTTCAAGCTCAAGGTCGAGAAATCTAGAAATGTATTGTAAATGGACCTTATATTCCAACAAAAGTGATTGATGAAGTAAAGTTCAAAAAGGAAGAACAAGAGTTTGATCATGAAAACAATAGACTTTATACTTTGAATTTAACTGTTATGAATTTATTATTTAATGTTCTCAATGGAAATAAATTTAATAGAATAATGATTTGCGCTACGGCAAAAGAAATTTGGGATAACTTAGAAATTACTTATGAAAGAATTTCGCAAGTCAAGGAATCAAAAATTTATATTCTTACTCATGCATATGAAACGTTTAAGATGAATGATGATGAATCTATTTCTAGTATGCACACTCATTTTACTAATATCATAAACAGCTTGACAGTTTTTGGCAAAATTTATTCCAAGGTGGAGATAGTAAGAAAAATTCTAAACTCTCTACCAAAACGCTGGAAATAAAAAATGACAACGATTCTTGAAGTTAGAGATCTCAAGAAGCTCAAAATGAATGAACTCATCGAGTCACTTATCACCCATGACTACACATTAAAAAGAGAAGAAGAAGAATGAAAGTCAAAGAAAAGCTTGGTACTTGAACCTGTTCCTCATGAAAGTGAAAGTGATGAACATGAGGAAAATGACGATAAAGATGAAGAAGTTACGATGATAACAAGAAAAATTCAGAGGTTCTTAAAGAAAAATAAAACTCTTTCGAGAAAATCATTCAAAAAGTTTTTCAAGAAAGATTCAGGTAAAAATGACACTTTAATTTGTTATAAATGCATTAAACCTGGTCATATCAAACCAGACTGTCCTCTGCTAAAGAAAGGTCGAAACAAGGGTAAAAAAATAATGAAAGGTACATGGGATGATGATTCAAGTAGCTTAGATAGTGAAGCAAGCAATTGAGAATCAGCAAATCTTTATCTTATAGCTAAAGATGACATTGAGGTAACAAATCTTGATAATATTGAAGATCATTCATATGAAAAATTGTAAATTATTTTAGAAGAGGTATATGAGGAATTTGAAAAATTGGGTATCAAGTATACTGCTTTGAAAAAGAATTTTTTTTTTTAACAAATGAAATTGATATTTTAAGAAAAGAAAACATCGTTTTGAAAGATGAAAATCTTGAATTAAATAAGAAGAAAACTGGTTTAGAAAATATTGTTGAAAATTTTAAACTTCTTGGTAGTCAAAGATGTGCTTTTGACAAGGCAAGCTTAAGATATATGCCAAAACAAAAATAAAAACCTTATAAAAATTTCTTTGATAATCCTTCTACATCAAAGTCCAACATTCAAAATTCTTTTCATAAAAATAATTTTGTCAAAAAAGATATTATTATAATTACTCAAATTCTTTAGATAGTTTTTAGATAGTAGATATTCAAGACACATGACGGGAGACAAGACTAAGTTTTTTGATTTTAGATCTAAAGAAGAAGGACACGTGACATTTGGAGATAACTCGAAAGGGAAGATCGTGGAAATAGATAAAATTGGTAATGAATCTTCTCTCATAATTGAAGATGTTCTACTTTTTGAAACTCTAAAACATAATCTTTTGAGCATAAGTCAATTATGTGATAAAGGATTTATAATTACTTTTAAAATGGATAAATGCATCATTTTGAATGATCATGATTGTAATATTTGTTTTATTACTTTTAGAAGCAACAATGTTTATATAATTTATTTTGAAGAAATTACTTCACAAGATACAATTTGTTTTTCAGCTCAAAATGAAACTAATTGGTTATGACATAAAATACTAGGTCATGCCAACATGGAACTTATTTCCAAATTTTCAAAAAATGATATTATGAGAGGTTTACCAAAAACATATTTTCTTAAAGACAAAATTTGTGATGCATGCCAATTTGGTAAACAAACAAAAACTTCTTTCAAAATCAAGAAATATATTTTCACTACTAGATCATTGCAACTTATATGCATGGATCTTTTTGAACCAAATAGAGTTGTAAGTTTAAGAGGAAAATATTATGCATTTGTTATTGTTGATGATTTCTCTATATATACTTGGGTCATCTTTCTTGCTCATAAAGATGAGGCATATAATTCTTTTATCAAGTTATGCAAAAGAATTCAAAATGAAAATTGTTATATTATTTCAAGTATCCGAAGTGATAGGAGAAAATAGTTTGTTAATAAAAATATTGAAACATTTTGTGATAAAAATAGTTTTGTGCATAATTTTTCTGTTTCTCGAACTTCTCAACAAAATAGGGTAGTAGAGAGGAAAAATAGATCTCTTCAAGAGATGGCAAGAATAATGCTCAATGAGAACAACGTGCCTAGTTATCTTTTAGCCGAAGCAATAAGTATTGCATGTTATGTTATAAATAGAGTTATGCTAAAGTCTAAGTTAGATAAAACCCTAAATGAGCTTTGGAATGAGAAAAAGCCCAACATTGGTTACTTTCATGTATTTGGATGCAAATATTTTATTTTGAATGACAGGGATAATTTAGGCAAGTTTGATTCAAAATCTTATGAAAGTATCTTTCTTGGATATTCTACTAATAGTAAAGCTTATAGAGTATTCAATAAAAAGATTTTGACTGTACAAGAATCTATACATATAGTATTTGATGAATCTAATTCTCTACTCTCCAAGAAATCTATTGATGAAAAAACAGGAGGTATAAATAACACGGAAAGTCGCAATCTCAACAAAGAGAACACAATAGAAGAATTCAACATAGAAACATCATGAAAGACCATCAAAATTTAATATAAAATGTAACCAAATAGTGAAAATTTGTGAAAGATCATCCAGTAGAATAAATTTTGGGAGAACCTTTACGAGGTGTAAGTACTCGATCATCTCTTAGAAATATTTGCAATCATACTGTTTTTCTATCTCAGATTGAACTCAAAAATATTGATGAAATACTTCTTGATGAATCTTGGATTCTAGTTATGCAAAAAGAGTTCAACAATTTGAAAAAAATGATATTTGGACACTTATTCTTACACCCAAAAATCATACTGTTATTGGAACAAAATGGGTTTTTAGAAACAAGAAAGATGAGTCTGGAATCATTACTAGAAATAAGGTTCAACTTGTAACTCAAGGTTTCAATCAAGAAGAAGAAATCGATTATGATGAGACATATGCACCAGTCGCAAGATTAGAAGTTATTCGAATGCTACTTGCATATGCTTATTATAAAGATTTCAAACTTTTTCAAATAGATTTTAAAAGTGATTTCTTAAATGGTTTTATAAATGAAAAGGTATATGTTGAACAACCTTCAGGTTTTGAAAATCATATTTTTTCAAACCATGTTTTCAAAGTCGCAAAAGTACTATATGGACTCAAACAAGCTCCTAAAGTGTGGTACGAGAAACTCAATAGTTTCTTGATTGAAAAAGGTTTTTCAAGAGAAAAAATCGACGCAACTCTTTTAATTAAATATGAAAATGATGATATTCTTTTGATTCAGATTTATGTTGATGATATAATATTCGGTACTACTAATGAAAATATGTGTCAAGTTTTTGCTAAGACTATGCAGGAAGAATTTGAGATGAGCATGATGGGAGAACTTACATTCTTTCTCGGATTGCAAATTAAGCAAGTAAAAAGTGAGACATTCATTAATCAATCAAAATATATTAAGGAATTACTGAAAAATTTTGGGATGTAAAGTGCTAAGGAAATTGGAATACCAATGAGCCCATCAACTAAACTTGATAAAGATGAATCAGGTAAACCAGTTGACTCGAAGATATATCGAGGTATGATTGGTAGCTTATTATATTTAACAGCCAGTAGACCAGATATTATGTTTAGTGTGTGCTTATGTGCACGCTTTCAATCATCCCAAAAAAAATCACATTTAATTGCAGTTAAGTGCATTCTTATAATCTTAGTGGTACAATTAACCTAAGGTTATAGTACCCTAAGTACACATATTTCGATCTAATCAACTACACAGATGCAGATTATGCTGGCTGTAAAATAGATCGGAAAAGTACTAGTAGAGCATGTCATTTCTTAGGTCATGCCCTAGTTTCCTGATTTAGTAAAAACAAAATTCTATTGTACTATCTACTGCTGAGACAGAATATGTTGCTGCGAGTAGTTGTTGTGCTCAAGTTCTCTACATGAAGCAACAACTTGAAGATTTTAAACTCATGTATAATCACATTCCAATCAAATATGATAATACAAGTGTTATAAATCTTTCAAAGAACCCAATACAACATTCTAAAACTAAGCATATTGAAATAAGATATCATTTTTTTCGAGATCATATACAGAAAGGCGATATAGGATTAGAGTATACAAACGCACACGATCAGTTAGCAGATATTTTCACAAAACCTTTACCAGAAGATAGATTATGTATAATCAGAAGAGAAATATGTATGATGCATGTTATGAATATCTCTTAAAAGATAGACCAGAGTCAATAAAAATAAAGAGAGATTTTTTAAATACTTTTACATAAACTTGAGATTCTTAACCTCATGTTTGAGACGCTCATTCTCTTCATACAATATCATATCATTCTTATCCATGGAAACTGGCAAGCGGAATGAAGAATCTAATAAAAATGTCAACTGTTTATTCTTCTTCCAAATGATTCATTCCCTTGTATGAGACTCTTGAACAATTTGTTTAAGTACAACAATTTGTTCTTTAAGTTTTTCAACTTCATGATTTCTGATTTGTAGCCGCTGAGAAAAAACAACAATAGAGGAGGAGTAGCGAGTTCCAAGACTCACAAAGTCGTAGATAGCATCAGAATCTGACTTATTAGTCAAATTATTATTTTCTTGCTGCAACATGGCACCAATGGCAGTTGCAGAAATGACAAGAGGTTGAGGTGCAGAATATCTCATAGATGGATCCAGAGAAATGTTAGAAGAATGAACCATTGAGAAAAGAATTGAGAGTTTAAAGCGAGAATGTTGAAAGAATGCAGATGAGTTATAGAGATGAAAAGAAAACTTGATCCAGATTGGATGAACTTTAATACTGATTTTATAGAGATAGCAGAAAGAACAAGACGAGCTATCATCCAAGTCAAAGAGTAATGTGATTTTTTTTACCGATCTGTGAAAATGACATTTTTTTTAAAACTCAGAGCCTTCAATCTCATTTGTCAACAACATCAAGCGATTTTTTCAAATCTCCAGCCACATTTGTCGAGTCACGAACGGATCCATTTTTTCAACTATCTACAGTTTCTACTAACGCACCGTTTTTTTTAGTCCATTTACTTGCTGCGGATCATTTTTAATGATGTCAAAAGGGAGAAAAGTGTTAGACTGGAACATTAACATTGTTTGAATTGCTAAAGTTGTTATATATGCTTGGAATTATATTTATACTTTTGCTTAAAAAACTAACGCATATTCTTAGGGGGAGATTAAGTATTAATACATGCTTCAGGTTCTATCAAGTATTTGTCATCATCAAAAATGGGGAGATTGTTGAACCCAAAGTTTCAAGTTTTGTGTAATTATATATCTATACATAGATTTTGATGATAACAAATGAATTCAAAGAATAAAGAAGTCTCAAACTAAAGTTGTCTACACAATAGTATCAAGCACATCAAGGAAACAAGTATAAGTAAGAAGGGAACGAGTTCACATTAAAGTCATAGAGTAATGTTGTTTGAAAACTTTACGTTCACAACATCCAGAGCATACAACATTTATTCAAAACTTTCATTCTCTCTTCTCTAAGCATTAAGCCTTAATCTTTTACCAATATGAAAGAGATATAGTTTGTGCTGTATTGTTCTTATTTTACTCATTGAGGAGTATTTTCTGATAACCTACCCACTATCAGCTCTTGTATTAGTAAAAGGGTGTGTATAACCATTGTGCGTGTAGAAAGTATTCTATACAAGGAATAATTGAATCACCACGTGTAAGGTGATTACAAGTGTAGAGGGTGTTCTACACGGATCCTTTGTAGCGGTATTGTTCAAAGGTGTAATAGGTTTCTATCTCCACCTAAAGGAGGTTCAATAGTGAATTTGAAAATTCTCAAGGGGTAACTTGAAGCAAGGACGTAGGCCGTGGGGCCGAATCTCATTAACATACTGAGTTTACTTCTTTCTTACCCTTACTCTTTATATTTATTGCTATTTCGTGTTTTGTTTATATTTTATATTGTATATTTTATTTATAATTGCTATTTTTTTTAATACAACTCAATTCACCCCCATCTTATGTTAGTCGTCTAGGTAACAAATACACTACCAGTTAGCTACCATTTCAAAGAGCGCTAGCTCTGTTTCTAATTACTATCGAAAACTCAAACACCTATCTGATACCATGTGTGCTACTGGCACATCACTATCTCAAGCTAAGTTCACCTCTTCTTTACTGGCCGGCCTCAGCAGTGATTATGATCCTTTTGTCACCTTTATGATCGCACAACTTGAACCTATGACTTCTGAAGAACTCTACAGCTTACTCCTTACCCATGAAAGCCATTTTGCACACTCAAATCATCTTCCTGTGACCACCGACCTTTCGGCCAATCTAACCACAACACCTTCCTTTCATGGCCGTGGTTCCTGCCGAGGCAATAATCGTGGTGGTCATCGTGGTCGTAGCAAAGGTCGTGCTATTCTACCCTATACCCCTTACCCACCCAACGCCTCCCTCCATCACTCAAAACCAACTTGTCAAGTCTGTGGAAAGATTGGTCATGTTGCCTTGAAGTGCTATTATTGCTTTGACCATGCCTACCAAAGTGACCATTCCCACTCTCTCATAACAAACTATAGCAGCTCCTTACCTTCCCATGACCAATCTTGGTACCCTGATACTGCCACAACCAACCATATCACTTCTGACCTAGCCAACCTCAACATCACTTCAGGCCCATATGGTGGTAATGAACAAATACGGATTGGTGATGGCAAGGAGCTACCTATTGCCAACATTGGTGACTCTAAGTTTTCAAACTCTTCTCATTCTTTTATTCTTAAAAATCTTCTTCATGTTCTCTCCATAACTAAAAATTTAATTTCAGTTTAGAAATTTTGTCTTGATAATTCTATTGTTTTTTATATTGTTCATGTGCACACTGTTTAGCATGGAAACCAAAAAATCAAAAATATGTATTTACAGAATTGGACAAGAGTCCAGCAGCATTTGATGAGCTGGAGATGATCTCGTGTGTATGTTGTTTTTGCTAAGTCATATGGCATGGTGGAGTCGAGCTAGAGGAGGCTCTGTTGTTACTGTTGTTAATTAATAGATTGATAAATGCTTTACTATATAAGTATTTCGTAAAAGTAAACCTATAAAGATTATCCCGATGCTTTATGTTATATTGCAAAATTATTTTCATTATAAAATAAATATCGTGCACCACATAAAATTATACAATATGTGAATTTTTTTTTGTAAAATTTATTCATGGTTGTAGTACTCTTCTAATGCATTTTGTTAGATAGACATTTTTTAAATCCAATATGTTAGATATAGGATGAACGGGCCTAACCAATTGGAAGGTCATTACCAACAATAAAAGGAAGAGATATAAGACAAATAAGAGAAAAAGCCAAAAGAAATCAACTAACATACAAAAAAGTGAAAGTGATGTAATGTAAGTAGGACACAACTACCCTAAAGAATGAATGAGACCTCTATAAAAGGAGAGAACCACTGCAAGAGAAATATTAGTCCCACAAAAGATTGCCTACTCAAAATTATATAGAATGAGGTGGTTTTTGCCATCTGGTAAGTTATTTGGAAAAAAAAAAAAAAAAAAACAGACCAAAGAATTGGTCTACGCCTCGCTAGTCCCTTTCCACTCTCCCTCGACTCCCTCTCCCTCTCGCAAGTTCGCAACCCCTGTCTCCTCATGCCCCTCTCATTGAAGCTTAAGCAAAAAAACTTCTTCAGTGATTTGAAAACCCTATCTTCGAATGAAAGCCCTAAAACCTCTCTCTCACTAGGTAAAAAATTCCCCACCCACCCATTAAATTCAAATTTTCCATTAATTCTTGGTTCAATCATTGATCCTCACTTTAAGGTACAACACTTAGGTTTTTTTTTTTTTTTTGTTTTTCGATTTTAAAGTAATAATCTTTTATGTTGACCTTATATGGTTTTCTTGTTGCTGATTTGTGTTATAGTTCATAATGAGGGAGCCACAAAATGGTATACATATTTATACTTAGCATTTGTTAGTTTATTATATTCTGATGAAATGCATGTACCAAGTGCTCTAAATTGGAATATGATGACACGCTAAGAATTAGGGGTGGGCAGCGGGGCCCCGGACCCCGCTACCCCGCCCCCGCACGACGGGGCAGGGTACACCGCCCTCATGGGCCGGGGCTGGCACCCCCGCCCCGCATCTAGTCCCCCTAGCGGGGGTGGGGGGCGGGGAGGTCCTAACCCCGCCTCGCATTTCCCCTGCCCCGCCCTCACCTATATATATATATATATATTATATATAAACATAAATATTTATATATACAAAAACATAAATATATGTTTATATATATAAATATATTTATATTTTACAAATTGTGTATATAAATATATATATATATTATAATTTGTTAGACTTGTTCACAAATTATGCATTAGTAAATTTAAAAACTATATAGTTTAAAAACTACTACACTACAACTTACACAAAATATGCATTAGCAAATTTAAAAATTACATCATTTTTAAATTATAGTCATATTTATAAAATTTAAATTTACAATTTAGATCTGAAAATATATTTTTTTATTACCTTTAGGAAAACTCCACCCCCGCACTATGCGGGGCGGGGTGCGGGGAGAGGGCTACCCCGCACCGTATGGTGCGGGTAGCACCCCTACTAAGAATGGTGTAGGGGGAGGGAGAGGTGGAGGAATTTGACTTAAGTCAGAAGGAGTGAAGGGTTAGACAAGTTTTACACTTTTGACTTTTGACTTTTTTTTGTATTATGTCAATTGGTGTTTGCCACATAATTCTATGGATGTTTTCAGTACACAATTTCTGTAGCCGTAGAAGCACTTCCACTACAAACATGGAGATCTAGCAATTCAATAAGGAAAGACTATGCTACTTATATACATGAACTGGACTCTCACCAAAGGGAAAGAGTCTTCTTCAATCTCTCCTCCACCCAATCTTCTCTATTGTATTGAAAGTTAGGTGAGGTCATAAGAGACTATATAATCACCAAACATAGTGGATCTTGCCTCCAAATGATCCGTAGACGTAAAATTTTATGCTAAACGACGTAAGTCTCTCTATCTCTTTATTTATAGTTTATATGTTTTATTTGTTTGTTATTTTATAGATGAGTACCTAAGAACCTTATAACGACTAAGCTATCATGGTGGGCCATTTGACTGTGTTGTTGTTCTCAGCCACGCTACAAAGTTGCATCAACAGTTTGGCGACATATGTGGAATCCAACAAATTACTCTTAGAACAACGGGTTGCATTACCCAACAAAAGCTAATTCAATGCAAATGAGGTGTTACACTCAATGAAGCGTTATAGTGGGGGAAGAGGAAAAAAGTCCCAGCCACATCCTAACTTGTCCATTGGAAACTATTCCATGCACAACTAAGGGCAAGGGCCACCATGAACAAACTTTATATATCACCCAGGAGATCCCCTGTGACCACCAGCGAAAGCTACAGCAGCCTTTGGTTTAAACACCTTGGAAAATTAGCCCAACAAATCCTTCACTGTGGACCCCAATCCACATCGAGCACCTCCGGCCAGGAAGCTCCCTACACCGCAACATCTCAAAACTAGTTGCATTGCAACGCTATTTTACATGATAGATTCATATAAGTTTCATTGTTATTGCTCTTTATCTTTCATTTGCATTATCTTGTGGAATCTTGGGCCATCACTCGGAACACTGCACTCACGTGCTCAAAAAATCCCTAGTGAGCAATGTAGCTCACCAGGGCCTAAAGCTTGGTGAGCACCAACCACGTCAGCGATTAGACATCCTGGCCAAGCATTCAGGAAATCCCAGGCAAACCACATTTCTCCCACAGCAAACAAGTCTAGTAGGCACTATACCTGACATCACTTGGAACACTTGGGCGAGCAATGCATCTCGCCCAAGAAACGAGCACTAACCTGTCAACATTAGGAGAGTCATAGGCAAGCAATATAGTATGCCAAAGAGACAAGCAAGGCGAGTGCTTAATGAGCAATGAGCCCACCCTAGCAATGATCAAGCCTAGTAACCATGAACTTTGCCTAGGCTTTAAATGCGTAGCCTACCCTCGTAAGGATGAGCAAAGGCAAGCAAGGCGAGTAGTCAATCAAACCCATGCATGGAGAGTTTTGGGAGAGCAATGAGCCTACCTGAGCAACAATCAAGGCGACCAATGGAGTTCACTTGAGTCATACATGACTTACCTAAGCTATCAAATAGGCAAGCAATGAAACTCACCCAGGTTTTTCACCTGAGCCAAGAAGCCAGGAGTTTGCATAGCCTGCTTCAGCATTGAATACAAAAAGAAAGCAATGAAACCCATCCAAGCATGGCAAGCCATGAAACTTGATGCTCACTACCAAGCAACCAATACTCTAAGTAACCCAAGCAATGAAGCTCACATTCGTTTGCTCACCCCAAGTACAAGATCTAACTTTCCCTTGTGCTAACAAGTTTGAATTTTGGATATTCTTCCCATGAAGTTCCTCATGTTTCTATGAGGCTCTTAAAAGAACGCACGGATGGACATGCAGGAACTTAGCTTGAATGAATGTACATATGAGCATGCAAGCACAATTGCTTGCCCTGAGCAATGAGGAAACTTCGAGTGAGCAATCACACTCATCTTGAAAAACAAGGAAGGACAATTGTGAGTAAAAACAGTCACCCTCAAGTGAGGAGCTAGGACAAGCAACAATGCTCACTCTGAGGAATAATGAAGGATCATGCTTAGTAACAATACCCACCCCCGCGACACAAGGAAAGACTTGACTAAGCAACAAGAAAAGACCTGATAGAGCAACAATGCTCATCTTGAGAGACAAGAGACTTGGGGGAGCTTGCTTGCCCAACAAAACGTGTTGAACCCAAGGTTTCAAGATTTGTGTAATTATATATCTACACATGGATTTTGATAATAACAAATGAATTCAAAGAATAAAGGGGTTTCAAACTCAAGTTGTCTACACAATGGAGTCAAGCACATCAAGGAAACAAGTATGAACAAGAAGGGAATAAGTTCACATTAAAGTCATAGAATAATATTGTAAATCTCTTAAAAATTTGAAATTAGAATTAAGGCTCAAAATTAATATTTTATCATAAAACATTAAAATATATTTTCTACATGTGCATGAATATTTTGAAAATTAAATTTGAAAATTTTGAAAGATGATTGATTGTCATCTTTCACATGTGATGTTTTATTTGAATATTTTCAAAAGTGATTGATGCTTTTTTTGACTTATGCAAAAGGTAGATAATTTTGTTTGAAATATTTGAAAAGTAAAATGTTCTCCTTTTGTCATATGCAAAAAATAAAAGATTAGGTTTAAATTTTTTGAAAAGTAAAGTGTGCTCCTTTTGTCAAATGTCAAAAGTAAAAGATTAGGTTTGAAGTTTTTGAAAAATGAATAATGTTGTCTTTGACAATTGAAAAAGAAGAACCTTTTATTTAAATTTTTTGAAAAAGTGAATGATGTTGTCTTTGACATGTGAATCTTTTTAAATTTGAATATGAAGTCTCATATGCCTATAAATAGATCATTTGAGAGCTCCATATTTACAACATCCAGAGCATACAACATTCATTCAAAGTTTTCATTCTCTCTTCTCTAAGCATTGAGCTTTAATCTTTATTTATTTTGAGAGATATAGTTTGTGTTGTATTGTTCTTATTTCACTCATTGAGGAGTATTTTCTAATAACCTACCCACTATCAGCTCTTGTATCAGTAAAAATATGTGTATAACCCTTGTGCATGTAGAAAGTGTTCTACACAGGGAATAGTTTAATCACCACGTGTAAGGTGATTACAAGTGTAGAGGGTGTTCTACACGGATCCTTTGTAGCGGTGTTGTTTAAAGGTGTAATAGGTTTCTATTTCCACATGAATGAGGTTGAATAGTGAATTTGAGAATCCTCAAGGGGTAGCTTGAGGCGAGGACGTAGGCAGTGAGGTCGAACCTCGTTAACATACTGAGTTTGTTTCTCTCTTACCCTTACTCTTTATATTTATTGCTATTTCGTATTTTGTTTATATTTTATATTATATATTTGATTTATAATTGTTATTTTTTTAATACAATTCAATTTACCCCCTCTTGTGTTAGTCATCTAGATAACAAAACGTATGGGGAAAAGGAAGAAATAGCAAACACTTTGCTCACCAGCAAAAGTAATTGACAAAGGCCTCCTAAGAAACAACACTCTTCCTGATCAATACACTTGTCCTGGATGACAGTAGTTGCTCATGCAACAATACTCACCTGAGCAACAAAGGATTAGACCGAGCAACAAGGTTGTCCAAGCAACAAAGGACTATGCTGAGCAACAAACAAAAATGCTCTCTCAAGAAACAAAGGACTTATAGGATTTTATATCATTCTTTTTCTTCTTCTCATCTTCTCTTTCCTTTCCTTTCTCATTATGACCTACAAAATTCAAGCAAAAAGTCCTCAGACAATAAATTATAAATTCTGCTTCTCATAGTTTGCTAATGTATTCGATCAAGATAATTTCGCCTAGCTAATGAGGATCTCCCTTTGAAATTTTAACAAGTGGTCACTCTTCTTATTAAGAAGTGTCCATGCATCTTTAGATGTTTAAAATTGAAGGAAGAACAATTATCAAACTTTACAAATTGATCAAAGAAATAGTAAGTCCTACCGTCAAATCCTATCAAAGAAACAAAGAACTTATGATGAGAAGACTCCAAATTATGAGACCTTGTTAATTAATTACATAAGGAAATTATAACAAACTTTTACTTGAATGTGTTAAATATATTAACCTTCCACATATTGCATCAAGGCCTTACTTTCTGATCACTCCCTAACTTGTCCAACTGCTAGCTAACTCAAGACATGAAGAATTCTACTGATCATTATCTCTGCACGCACGAACACTTGCTTAATATTATTGTACACTCCCTGAGGTTGGGATTAATTAAACTACATATTTTTCAAGTTTGTATGTATGTGAATTTCAACTCCCGTTCTTGGTATATATCGCAGGCCTTCCATGCATGAGTCCGTCTACATTGCCCATGCATGAGCTATTATAGCTCATGAAAGAGCAAAAGAAAAGAAAAGAAAAGCTATTCTGTTGCCGCCTAGCTGTTACCCTTTAATTTGCCTTGCCCTTTGGGGCCCTGAAACCGCTCACTGATCATCAACCTCTTATTCTGATCTCTAGCTAATTAAACTGGCTAGGTAGCTTAAAGTGTAGCTGCTTAATTAATTTGTTAATTAGTGTCAAGTTGATGTGCGTGCGTTCTTAATTTACAAGTATTAATATTGGCCCATAACGAATCCTTTTCACAACTTTTGCCTTTTCATGAGGATTTAATTAAAAAAGAAGAAGAAGAAGAAGAAGAAGAAAGCTAGAGAGGATCGATTAGAGATGGCTGCTGTTCTGGGTTCTGCTTCTAATTATAAATATTATATATACCATGGCCTGCCTTCTATATTTTGTGTGCATCATTATATATGCATGCATGCATGCAGCCCGGCCACTACTTTCTTTGTTTTTTTTTTTAAAGAAAAATTTTATTCTTCATCATATTTCTCATCATCTCATAATGTGATATTAAATGATAAATTTACAAGTGAAATATAATAAGTAATCTATAATTATCTAATACCTTATCATAAAATAATAAGAAAATTATGAGAATTTTGATGATAAGTAGCATTACTCATAAGTACGTACGTTCCTTCTTATGACATCACTACAACAAAAATAGGTTTTAGTGACAGATGAAACTGTCACAAGAAATGGAAAAAACGTCACGAAATATATTTGGTGACGGTTTCTGACCGTCACCACCACTGTCACGTAATGTGCGTCACGGATTACATTTGGTGACGGTTTACTGTACAAGCGTCACAAAAAATATTTTTAGTGACGGTTGGAAGTCTTCCGTTTGATGTAACGTTCAAACGTGAGATTTTTTGTAACAGTTGAAATCTGTCACAAAATATCACGTTCGAACGTCCAACAGAATGTTCGAACGTTAACCCGACTGATTGACATTCGAATGAGAAAATTTGACGTTCGTTGGTTATAGTTCGAACGTATCATATTTACGTTAGAACGTAAAACAAAACGTTTGAATGTAAATCATTTAAACATTCGAACGTTGTATTCATTTTGAAGGTGAACATGTTCGAACGTTGGGTCGTACATTCGAACGTTATTTCGTAATTTTGTGTAATTACATTCGAACGTTAGTTCTAATGTAAACCAACATTCGAACGTTTGTTATATACATTAGAACGTATAGATCAAAAATACTATTTTCATAAAATTAAAAAATATACAAATTGTATCATCATATTATACCATCAAATTAGCAGCTAACAATGTTTTATATAGTTGCAAAATTAGATATTAAAAGTTCTATACAATGAGAAAACTTAATTGATTTCATTTCTTCTTCTTTTCTCGCCCACCACGATTCTACTACAGTGACATAACACGCCCTATCTGGACTCTCATCTCCCTCTGCACTTGTTCTTAAACTTCACTGCACATTCTTTCCTCCTGGTCTCTATGTTGCTCCTGCAAACGCATTTCTAAATCAGACTGTTGCTCCAAGAGAGACTCCAATTCTTATTGTCTTGATCTCATATACTCATTTGATAAAAAAAAAATGCTGCAAAATAAGTAACATTTTAAAAGAAATACAAATAAAAATTAAATTAATGAAATGTTGCATAATTTAATAAATTATTCCTAACATATTCAATAAAAGTTCACAAATTTTTTCAAAATGATATTATATATTTCCACAATATATAAACATATTCACAACTAAATTTATAATATTTTACATATTCCCAACAATTTTAATAGATACTGTAATATACAAATTCACAATATATAAACATATTCCCTATAGAATAAACTAATTCACAAATCACATATACATATGCACAATAATAACTAATTCACAAATACCAAAACATAGTCACAAAAAAATAACCATAACATATGCTTCAAATTCCCATACACAATTATAAAACATATTCATTTTAATCTATAAATATACACAAATATTTATATTTTCATTTTAAGAATAAGCATACACACAACACAAATTTTCATTTTAATTCATCATATTACATAATCCATATCACAAAGATTTTTTTCTAATTCATTAACATAAACAATTCAATTCCTTCTAATTCATCAATAATATTCAATTCAAAACATATTCACAATATATACAATCAAAATTCACTACTCAATTCACAATATTATACCCATATCTAATCCTTCAAAATCCACAATCAACTCACATTATACACATCAAAATGTTCATCATTATCCACAACAAAAGCACAACAAAATATATAAACATATTAATAAAGTTTAGAAATATACCTATCACTCACAATATCCTCTTACAAATCACAAGTTTTGAACAAGTTACAATAACCAATCCTTCAAAAAAATCACAACTCTAGTTAGTTAAAGACATATATATAAAAAGACACAAAATAAATATCATAAAATTGCAAAACATTTAAAGGAAAAAAGAGTTTTTCCTTACCAAAATCAATGGAGAGAGCAAAAATATTAATCATCTCTCACTCTACTCTCTCTCTCTAACCCTCTCTCACTCTAACACACACTCTCTCTCTAACCCACAACCCTCTCTCACCCTCACTCTCTCTTTCACGCACGGGAGAAGCAGAAGAAATGATTCTACTTCCTCCCGTGCGTTTATTCATTAAAACTACTCTGATTTGATATGACGTTCGAACGTTTAAAAAGTAACGTTCGAACATTTAAAAAGTGACGTTCGAATGTTAAATTTTAACGTTCGAACGTTATTTTAAAAATGTGTGGGAAATTTCCCCCATTTTTTCACGTTCGAACGTATATGCATATACGTTCGAACTTTTAAAAAGTAACGTTCGAATGTTAAATTTTAACGTTCGAACGTTAGTTAAAAATGTGTGGGAAATTCCCGCATTTTTTCACGTTCGAACGTATATGCATATACGTTCGAACGTTTAAAAAGTAACGTTCGAATGTTAAATTTTAACGTTCGAACGTTAGTTAAAAATGTGTGGGAAATTCCCGCATTTTTTCACGTTCGAACGTATATGCATATACGTTCGAACGTTTGAAAAGTAACGTTCGAATGTAAAATTTTAACGTTCGAACGTTAGTAGAAAATGTGTGGGAAAATTCCCGCATTTTTTCACGTTCGAACGTATATGCATATACGTTCAAACGTTTAAAAAGTAACGTTCGAATGTTAAATTTTAACGTTCAAACGTTAGTTAAAAATGTGTGAGAAAATTTCTGCATTTTTTCACGTTCGAACGTATATGCATATACGTTCGAACGTTTAAATAGTAACATTCGAACGTTAGTTAAAAATGTGTGGGAAAATTAGTATAGTATATAGCACTAGACTATATATATAATATATATTATATACTTAACTAGTATATAATATAGTGTATTATATATTATATATATAGTATATAATATACTGCAGTTAGCTTATCCAATTTTAATATTAAATTATTGCGCTTCAAATTTCAATCTCTTTAAATTTGTAATAATTGTTCACAAATGATGCATTATTTTATTTAAAAATTACATAAAATTTAAATTATAATCATATTTACCAAATACTCTATCTAACGTTAGAACTACACCCACTAACGTTCGAACGTATGTGAAAAAAATATACTCTATTATTATAAATAATATATAATAATATATATATATATAGTATATTAACTATATATAATATTAACTATATACTATAATATATACTATATATATTAACTATATAATATATTATATATTATAGATTATATGTAATGACTATATATATAATATATAATGAGTATATATATACTATATATATTATATAATATATACTAGACTATAATGAGTATAGTATATAGCACTAGACTATATATATAATATATATTATATACTTAACTAGTATTTAATATAGTGTATTATATATTATATATATAGTATATAATATACTGCAGTTAGCTTATCCAATTTTAATATTAAATCATTGCGCTTCAAATTTCAATCTCTTTAAATTTGTAATAATTGTTCACAAAGGATATATTATTTTATTTAAAAACTACATGAAATTTAAATTATAGTCATATTTACCAAATACTCTATCTAACGTTAGAACTTCACCCACTAACGTTCGAACGTATGTGAAAGAAATATACTCTATTATTATAAATAATATATAATAATATATATAGTATATTAACTATATATAATATTAACTATATACTATAATATATACTATATATATTAACTATATAATATATTATATATTATAGATTATATGTAATGACTATATATATAATATATAATGTGGATATATATACTATATATATTATATAATATATACTAGACTATATATAGTATAGTATATAGCACTAGACTATATATATAATATATATTATATACTTAACTAGTATTTAATATAGTGTATTATATATAATATATATAGTATATAATATACTACAGTTAGCTTATCTAATTTTAATATTAAATCATTGCGCTTCAAATTTCAATCTTTAAATTTGTAATTTCACAAATGATGCATTATTTTATTTAAAAATTACATAAAATTTAAATTATGGTCATATTTATGAAATACTCTATCTAACGTTCGAACTTCACCCACTAACGTTCGAACGTCACGGATTAACGTTCGAACGTTGGCGCCAAAAAATATTACGTTTGCACTTAAATGAACGTTCGAACGTAAATTTTCTTACGTTCAAACGTCATGCGAATTCTCATCTAGATTTAGTGACGGTTTGTATAAACCGTCACAAAAACTGATTTTTTGTGACAGTTTGGAGACTGTCACCAATTCTAAAGCGTCACTAAATCTCAATTTTGTTGTAGTGCATGTAATTCTTTAATTTTACTGTATCATGTATTTATAATGAACCCAACTTAAAGACATTTCCCTCGCTAAAGGGGGCTAAAATTATATATATTTTAAATGTGCATTAAACTTTGGGTAAGAACATTTATAAACGGTAATTGGTGTTAATTTTAACAGTTCTGTTATATATAATTATTTTTGTGTATCTAATTGGTGTTTTACATGCAGTAATGTACGTACACTACTCACTCGGATTTGATTATTTAATTCATTTAAGTCCTAGTTTTGTCCGTAGCTTACTGAAGAATATATACATATATATATATTTATACTGAAAATCCTTGTATTGGCGTGCACGTAATACCAGTGTACGTACAGCGCAAGCAGTACGGATACTACTGGAACAAGAGTAGGAGTACGTAGCTAGCCCAGACTCAATTTAAGCCTCTTTTAACACGTAGTTTACTGATCAGCGATTATTGGAACAGATGAGGACAAAGTCAGATGCGTTTATAATTATATGCATGCATGCGCGCATGCATATTTGCGTGTTATTTATAGAGCACTTACCCAAAGTACATTCTACGCATGCAATAACTCTAAACACATGAACACCACACGAGCTCGATCTACGTACGTACGTATGTACGCCCATTAGACTGGCCAGGAAAGTGTTATAATTAGTACTGTCTCCTAATTCATCAGAACTAAGCACACGATTATATATAATTTGCACGCACTTAATTCCAAGTTCTTACAATTATATATATATATATATTAGTAGTGAGAAATAATTTAGTCACAAAGAAATTTACGCATACAAAAGTAAACTTGTGTAAACTGACATGATCACTTAATGTTGTATTGTATGAAGTTATATCAATTCGTAAGTTTACTTTTGTATAATCTCTTTATGACTATAATGCTTGTCACTAGCGTAATAGGTCGGTCCTATATTATATTACTTAATTAGGGTCAATATTAATTAATTTAATCTTAGTTTGCCTCCTAGACAGGATGCATGCTGGCTCTCATGGTTTTCAATTCTGACTATGTAATCCATAACTATCAAATTAAAATAGCTATGAAATCCTTGGGTTTAATTACTTGTACTATCTCAGCAGTGGTATCTCATTAGCGGTTCCTTCAGATATTTTTCTTTTCTTTGAACAAATATAGTTGGCTTATCAAACAGGTAACTTTTCTTACTTCAACTGTGCATTATAACTTGCATTAAATATGGTAGGGTATGTAGTGCATGAAATTCAATATTTCCCGGAGAAAAGAAGACGTTCTTATGTACATTTTATGGATTATGATGATTATAATGAGCTCTGATTGTAATGTTAACTAGTTTTTTCCTAGAGAGACGTAGTTTTAATTTAGACTGATCTCCTAACTAGATATATGGTTACATGGTCCTCTTGATAAGATAAAGTATAGAATAATTTCTATATATACAAAAAGATTTGGTGGGGTTAATTGTTATTATTTTCCGTACAGCATTATCTTATATAATATTAGATTGTAATGTAAAAATAATTAACATTATAATCTAATTCACTACAAGAAAAATAAATTTTTGTGATTAATTTATTGCAATGAAAAGACTATTTACAACTAATTTATTAGAAATATATATAGTCACTACAAGAAAAACGAGCAATTGCGACCAATTTATAGCAACGAAAAGACTATTAGCAACTAAATAGTTGCTAATAGTCTTTTCGTTGCTATAAATTGGTCGCAATTGCTCGTTTTTCTTGTAGTGAGTACTAATGATTATAGGCAGGTAAGATTCAGGTAGTGACCCCCAAGTACTCCAGCAATATTCATAATCATCATGATTTTTTGCCATGTTCTGTGGATCTTGCTTCTTGTTTGTTGTTTTGCCAAAGACCCAGACGAAACATCGGAAGATGATCATGAATATGAGAAAAGAAATTAGTTGGATGATTATCTTAATTGATATAATTAAATGGCTCTGGCACTTAAGCCAGTAATTAGAGCAGCTACCTAGCTAGCCCGCCCTTAAACATGGAAGAAAGCCTATTATATATATAGAGAAATAATATTTACAATCGCGAATATGTAAGTACTGTGTAATTACTTTAAAAGAAGTGAATAAATACGAGATCACTCACATGAAAAAAAAAAATTAATTTTTTAATAATAGATTCTATTATTTTTTAAAACGACTGCATGATACTTACACACTTCACGATTATATGTAATATTAAATTAATCTTTTATATATATATATATATATATATATATATATATATATATATATATATATATCATGAGTTGGACTGAAATAATGCCTTTTCCTTTGCTAATCAATTAATTATTGCAAGGTCATGATCATAGATAGATAGAGATGATCGCAAGACGGAGACCATTAGAAAAAATTGGGAAAAATTATGGTGTGAGGAAAGCATGCACGTAAGTTAATTACTTGGTTAAACCAGACGTGATATATAGATAATAATGAATTAAAAAGTATAATAATTATAAGCATGCATGATGAGATGGAGTACACACAGATGATATATTGCACCAACCACGGCATGATGGATACCGAGCATCATCATCATCATCATCCACTTGTTTGTACGTACAAGCTGTTGAGCACTCCAGATTTCATGACCAATAATTATGGTACATCATACACCCTATTTAAAAAGTTGGGTGCAAGTAAATTCATGGTCAATTGACTCCTTCCCTTGAAGGTCGCCTTAATATATAGGAAAATGCTGCGTTACAAGAGTTATCTATTCATATTTTATTTTATTTTTTAATTTTTTTTACTTAATTGTTAAAAAGTGTTTTTAAATAAGTTTGTGATTTTTTTCTCTCTATTTTTTTTTTTAAAAAATATGATTTAAATAGATTTTAAAAATGCTTAAAAAAAAACATAGAATACAAAAGTAGTGCATTTTGCACTGGTAGGATTCCTCGGTAGGAATTCTCGGTAGCCCTAGCAAGATCCTAATATATAGTTAGAAAATGTTAGTGTGTCTGATCATGGGTTTGTCCTCTCATTTTGACTGTTTATGTGTTTAAATTTATTTTTTAATTTTTGCTTGAAGATTAAGGAAGTGACTTTTAATATATTAATATAGATGTTTAAAAAAATATAAAAATAAAATATAAAATTTGTACTAGTGGACACACCTAGAGATTGAAACAACTAGACAACACACTAGCACTACTTATATACTAAGAATAAGTCTTTTAAGGTATTTGACATTACACCCATAATTTTTTTTTTCCTTTTGAAGTGATCGAAAGAATATACAGTACTTGTAAGCGTAACTCAAACTTATGACCTACTACTATAAAACCATGAATCGACATCAATCGTTGTTGAATCCCTCGATCCCTCCAAATTTTTGATGTACATAGAAGTGAAATTTAGGAATACTTGCAAATAAGAAAAGAAAGTAGAAGAAGAGACAAAGACAAAGACAAAGGGAGAATATTGCTCAAGCTTTAGTTTTGGATGAGGGCTACAAGTTACAACTGTAGTGTTATGGACCAAAATGTAATAGATATCAAGATGTTGACACTTCATCAAAAGGAAGACAGCTTGCCGGCTATCACATTCACGTACCATCATCTTCATCTATTCGTATCACACATTATTAGTGTAAGTACCACTCCCATCCTCACCGTCCAATGCCCACTCATATATAGTTGACCATCGCACAGTACTTTGCCCCAACGTAGTACTACAATGAGAAAATATTTATAGGATTTTAAAAATACATTAAAAAAAATATAACAAATTTACTGTTGTCAAATTTGGGTTCTGAGTCGGTGGCTGTAGAGGCACTCTACTACAATTCCAGGAACAATTACCCGTAATTACCCCTAACAATTCCATGTTAACGTGCCCGATGTGTTTGACCGATGTCAGTGATTGATAGTGTATTTAAATTTTTTATTAAATAATAATAATAATATAAATACACTATCGATCAATAGTACATTTGACCGATAGTGCAATGCCCAATGTGTCGGTCAAATGCATAGGGTCATGTAGCATGACTCATATATATATATATATATATATATATACATATATATATTTGCACACAGGTAATTCATACGTTGATTCTGTTTTATGTCTATTTCTATTTAATTTTTTTTTTAACTTTGATTAATATTATATACAATTTTAGAATGCAATATTTGAAAAAAAATGTGATTCACTATATTAGAAAGATAAATTTTGAATATAAATTTTAAATTTAATTATTTTTTAAATGGAATATGCGAGACTTACATATCCCATATCTGCAAATATCATTTCTAAGAAAATTATTAGGAGTATTTTTTATTACTTAATTTCATATAATTTTCGAATTCCAAGTTTATTATAAAGATGATATTCGAATTAGAGATCTAATTTATTTGTTTTAAACTCAGAATATAATTTATTATATATATATATATATATATATGACATTATCTAAATCTCCCTCCATAATTTTGGAAAATTTGTCATCTTTCTCAATTACTCAGTCATGGAAAAGTCCATTACGAGAACGTTTTAATCACCATGCATGAGTTTTCCTTTTTGGTAATATTTAAGTAAGGTGATTAAAAGTTGCAGAATATATAATTATTATTCAAACTCCTCAGCACATTCTAATTGTAATTCGTATTAATTTATGGATGCATACGAATATTGACTTACGAGTCCCATTCATTGACCAAATTCCCAAAGGTATCCTATATTTAATTATCAATTACCATATATCTGTTTGTATGCATACTTGGGCATTAAAAAAAGTTAGCTAGCCAGCTAGAGTAAGGTTAAGGATTATGATTTTCTATCGTGCAAGTACTACTTTTTGTCGCACTGAGTTCTTGAATAACAATAAGGGCTCATTTGACACTTAAAATATCTCATAATATCTATGAATAGTAGTAAAATTATTTGAGTTAAAATATTTTATTAGATTTTCAAAAAGAGTAATGCTACTCTTCATCTATTTTACTATCATCCTCTAATCATGTCCTGATCCGGTGTTATATATATGATTGTAGACTATTTATTTTAATTTTTATATTTCCCTTGTGGACCTTTCATTTAATTCCATATCAAGGATGTTGAGATGATGATGATAAAAAATGATGATAAATGAATTTTTCCTCTAAGAAATGAGATAGAAAATGTTGAATAAAAATATTATAATAAACTTAAAAAACTGATTGAATATTATTTTTTAATATTATTATTTTTTAAATTTGAAAAAGTATTATTTTTTGGGTTTTGGTTGGAAGTATGGAAAAGTTATATTGGATTTAGTGTTTGAATATTAATGATTAAATAATTAAGAATTTGAAGATTTGAAATTGACAATTGCTAAGGAAGTGTTTTTTAATGAGTTTGTGATTTTTTTTTTTAAATGTTTAAGGGGTTTAAAAAAATTTTGGATGTTCATTGGCTTCCCTTGGTGGGTGTAGCAGCACCGGTAAAATTTTTGAATAATGTTACATACAGTCACTTTTGCATACTCCCGCGCACTCCACTTATATCACTAGAATGAACAAAAGAGTAAGCAAAAGTGATTGTATATAAAATTTTTGAAATTTTAAATCCAACTTGCTGATTTTTAACTATTTCTGAATTTTGAATTGATAAGCGTTGACAAACGGAAATCTCTATTGGAACCAAGAACTAGTTGATGCATTGAAACTAAACTTATACCGATTAGTGCTGGTAATTAATTAGTTGTAGGTCGATTATTGGAGAGTATATTTTTTTACAAATTTCTAACCCGAATACTTTCTTAATTTAGAGAGAGACAGACTCACGTGTAGACCCGATGCATTTAATATTTAGGTCCATATTACTCACGCACAACATTTAATGCATTGAAATCCATATGGTGTATCTATCTATCTATCTCTCTTTAAATTGTTAAAAGTGTGTTTAGGTCAGAAAATGTATCTACCTCTCTCTAGATTGTTAATTTTGGCCAGGGTCATTCGATCAAGCTCCAACTCCATACTCAATTTTGACCATTAGACAAATTGAAAAAAAATAAATGGGTATTACATATGAGTTGATCAATCGATATTGATCGGCTACGAGCTTGTAATTAGTTCTAGGACAATGCTAGGGTCATCGATACACTGTATTGAAATATTGTATCGATCAATTAGTGTTTTTTTTTTTTTTTAAATCAATTGTTTGTGTATGTTTTTTTAGTATTAAAAAAAACACACGGTTTATAAGAAAAAAATACACATACGATTTCTTTTTTCGGTGGGACTATCATTTTCCTTGGACCTTAGTTCTAATACACATCGTCGAAAGCTGAAAAAAATGCATTAATTAGTTTCCTCCATTTCTATAATCTGCCAATGCATTGGTCATTTCTATATATGATCGGATCGAGTTGGATGTTCTGAAAATTTGCTTATCTTTACTCATATATTTCAACCAAACAAGTATATAAGTATAATATATATATATATATATATATATATTTATATGCTTGACCTGCCAGGAACCAAACAGTACGTACGTGCTTATACCCAGCTCCCAATTCCCAAAACTCTGATCCAGCAATATCGCCAGAAAATTATGATGCCAACAAAAGAAAGGATACAAATTACTGGGATTCACTTCATGATTTCATGCATGAAAGAGACATGATCCCAAAAAAAAAAAAAAATTACAGACAGTAGAAAGTTTTCCCTAATCTAAGATCATGAGCTTAATTGTTTGCCAATTATAAATATCTAATAATATCTTTGAGTTTGGATTTGAGTATCAATCATGGGAGCAGCTTCAATTCTACTCTCTCAACTTGACCTAATTTCCAAATAAATTAATATAATTAAGCATATATATATATACGAATCAATTATTTTCTGAACTACTTATCCGAATTATTTACAAATCATTTTGTTAATTTGTTCACAACTCTTAACAATTACCAAAATTATATTACTAATAATATTACCAAAATTATTTATGACAAAAATAATTATTTACGATTTTATTTTCATTAAAAAACATTCATTTTTATTATCAATGATTCAATAGTCAAATTTTCTGTGCTAAATACTCTCGATGTTAAATCTAGCTGGAGGTCGAATATTGATGATCAGAGTACTTCTGTTTTAGTACGTACGTATATGATTCAGTACTAGTACTGAACCCGTAGCAGGAAAATGATCCTCACGTTGGATTCATTGGGCACTGAAATGAGCAAAATGGCTCATATCTTTCCCTTCTTTTCATTCCACTGACAGCCTTCTTTGACTAATTGGATATTGTGTTATATTAACATGTCTGTATATAGCAGTAAGTACGTACGTACTAGATCAGAGGGAATATATATGATCATTCTAATTATGACTGATCATCTATTTTTTTTATTTGATTTCTTTACTGAATTAATTAACTATTAATGTTCTTACTGTTATTATTACTGATCGATCTACTCCTGCATGCATGCATGCATGCACGCAATCAGCTGATCGATTTAAAAAACAGGTTTGGAATATATTGCAGTCGACAGATCAGTTCATGAAAAACAAGCTGCTAAAAACAAGACCTAGTTATATGACTAGGCTTCAATATGTCCAAGCTGCGATTATAGGTAAACATGATCATCATTACTTACTTTATTTTGATGTCTGAAATTTGAATAATATTAAATACAATCGTGAAGTATATACATACTATATAATTTTTAAAAAAATTACATAATGTTGATACATTTTACTATTTTAAATATCATTTTTCTTAAAAATTAAGTTATATATATAATTTTACAACAATATTATGCATCATTCTTTGAACTGAACTGAGTAATTTATTAGAGATTTTAGATTCACAAGACGACAATAATTACTTGATTTGAAATCAATACATAACATCAACAAGTTTTCTGGGTTAATTAGGTTACTCCTGATTCCTTTATAAGGTTAGCTCTATCGGCCGGGTGCATGTATTGTTTCAGTTTGCATTGCTCCACGTTTAGAATATAATATAAATAATTAAATATAAAAATTCTCATTAATTTGAGCTTTTGGAGTAATATTATAGTAAAATCATGAGTTTAAATTCTGACTTTATATTCAGTGTTATTTAATTAAATACTTCACATATTAGACCACCAATTGAGAAAGAGTCTGATCCATATGTGAGTGGAAGTGTTTAGAATATAATATAAATAATTAAATCTATATTTTTTTTATCAGTTTAAACTTTTAAGATAAATGGTAATTTCATAATAAATGACCAAATATATAAAAAAATTATAATACTATAGTTATATATAAAAAGATTTCATAAAAATAAATTAACGTAATTTTATGTGATATATTATATCTATTTTATAATTTATAATAAAAATATATTTTTAATATAATATATCACATAAAATTACCTTTGGTAATTTATAAATTTATTTTGCTAGAGTTTATATATTTACTTACGCGTTCTCTAGCTTCTTTCTCTAGGTTCTACGTACCTGTCAAGAAAAGTAAAAAAGCAAGCAAGCTAGTTCTCTCAGCTAGCTTTCATCCTCCATAAAGCTGGGACTTGAGTCTACGTATACCTCTATATATATAAATATCCAATCTGATCTTAGGATTCGGTTGGTAGATATATCGATCCTTACGTATGGCTTTCAAAAGTCACATAGTCGATCTCTCTTCTTCCAACAACTGATTAAAGGTTTGGTGGCCAGTTATCGAGAGGTGCATGCAGTCAGGAAGTCCATATTGCCAATATACATATTCATCAGCACTTCATTTCGGGTTGATTTGGCATTTAAAAAAATAGAAATGCTTTACGTAATTAATCTTATAATTTGATTTAATTTGCCTAAAATTATTTGTATTAAAAAATAAATATGACGAATTATATTAAGACATGTTAGTTTATAAAATTATTTCTGTATAATTACTTATACTCAATATTAATATTAACATTTCGTTAGTTGTTTATTTCATGCATATTTTAGCTTGTAATTAGCATGCTTCATTCCCTTTCCTGGCCCCCCATCTAGGGCATTAGGGGCAGGCAAGAGCTCGACCACTCTCGAGTAGTAGTACTGGTTTATACGTACTACATATATAATTTGTTGCATGCAATTAATCGATCAAGACTTGAAAAATGAGATCCCTAGAGCTAGCTGTCTGTAATTCATTGTCATCAGTGAGCTTTCAGAAGTCAAACTTGTACAATCTACAGTATTCTACCATGATTTCCTGGATTTTACAGCTGCAAATGCGTGATACAGGATTTCTTCGAGAATTATTGGACACAGAACTGCAAGATTTGGGTCTCCATGATTCGCTACCTTATTGCTTGGGTCACAAAATCGCAATAACTTTTCAAATTTTTTGAAACTCTTATACGAGAGTGAGGTACTGTTTGACTATTCGAATTTTTTATTTTAAATATAAAATTTTTATATTATTATTATAATTTTTTTAAATTTTTATATAAAATATAATAAACAATTTAATTTTTTTTTAATTTTTTTAAATCTTAAAATAATAATAATCTTAAAATATAATATTTTAATATTTAATCTTAAAACTCAAAATTTTTATCTGAAAATTCTCAATGATCAAGCAGAACCTTAAGAGTTTTTTATGAAGCATCCTCCTAAGTTCCTTTTTGGCCCCTCAAAGTTAATCTTGATGATCATGATCATTATTTTTCAATATAACTTCCAAATTGATCTCAAAATTTGTATACATGTGTGTATACATGACATACGAGAAATTAATGTTATACACCATCTTTTTTGCCATGATCTTCCTTTTATCAGTATTTAATGTGACATTAAATAATTACAAAACTATTTCTCATTCGTTACATATCAACCAATTATTGGTTGCCAAATAAAAGTATTCAGAGGGATGATAATTAAGAGAAAGGTAGATAGAGTTTTATATATATATATTAGAATATTATCATGAATATGTTCTATATATTTTATTTTTATTTTTCTATATGATATATGAGTCATTGGCTAACGTTAAACTCGATTTTGTTGACTATTTCTTTTAAAAGTCATCTGCTAGTTTTATCTCTCACAAAATTTTTTCAATTATATATTTTTATCAATATAGTTTTTCTCATATTAGACCACCAATCTATAAGAGTTGTGGTGAGCATTTTGGCATAAGATCCATCAATTTCCTATTGTTTCTTGCAACGTTTTTTTTATTCGTCATAAATCTCATATTCAACGTGTTATTTGGTACTCTGTCCTATTTATCACATCACATGTTCTCCAAATGCTTTATATGCACTTAATAGATCGCCATTCATAATAAATCTCATATTAAATGTGTTATTCTACGTTATTTTATATTCACCACATATTTTTTAGAAATTTTCTACGCACTTAACGAATCTTTGCTCGCGAGTCTCTTATTAAATGTGTTATTTGATATTTTTTTCATTCACCATTCAAAGACTTTTTATGTACTTAATGAATCGATGCTCTACTTTTCATCATCAATATTGTAAATCAGTTTGTTTCTGCCCACCATCCACCTGCACCAGGCACCACGTAGACACCTTTTGTTAGATTTTCATTTAGGTCCTCAAATCTCATCCACCTGGTCAGCAAAGTGATCTTATTAATTTACAAACTCAAAATGAGATCTTCATAATCATAATATTTTCAAGGGATGTTAGAATAAAGAAATGATATATATAAGCCATAAATACACAAGTCTCATGAAAGCCCTTTATAAAAAAAGTAGACTCCACCATAAAAATGTTTAAAAAATTCACTTTTCAAAATAGAAACCACATTTTTACACAAAGTTAATGCAAATACTATATACGTACAAATTAGTTAACCCCCTCTACCCCATGCACCGACTCTCTCTAATTTAAGAAATGATATTTACAGTCGTAGTTGTGTAAGCGTTGTGCAGCCTATTTGAAAAAAAAAAATTAATACAAAAATTACATAAAAAAAACTTTTTAATCATTGATCTCATTCTTTTTCAAAATGATTACGCGACGTCTACTATCTATATATATATATATATATAGTATTACTTCTCTAATTTAACTCTTTGTTTAATTAGGGTCTGTCGGTGTTATACAAGCATAAAAGTTTAAAACCGAAAGCTTGTGTGCAAGTAAAGGGCTTTTCCCCATAATTATTTAAAGCAATAAAGAAAATTATGGTGGAAAAAAGGTGGAGGATTGATTGGGGCATTAGTGTGGGGAAAATTATTGGAGGACCCTACTCTTAATAGTCTTATGTACCCACTCTTTCAGACAACACGCCACCTCCGTTAATTTAGCTTTGCTTGTCGTCCTCCCCCTCTTCTACCCCCCCTCCCCATCATTTATTCTTCCTATTTATTTAACTTATTATTTTTATTATACTCTTTCCTATACTTACTTTATTATCATTGCCGTACATGGTCCTTCCACACTTTCTCAACCTTTTTAATTTTTTTTTAGTTTTTAATTAATGTGTTTATTTGTTTCTGGAACGCAGAAAGTTCATGAATCAGTACTACTCTCTCGGCGTCACGTGCAAAGAGGTTCTTTGTATGTTTTTTCCCATTAAATTATCGCCGACCAACGGCGATGTTGTCGACATGTCGCTCTCATGGCAAATCGTGTGATCATTTCCAATTTCTTTTATATTTCTCTGTATTTTAAAATATATATATATATATATATATATATTATGTTTAGGTCTCGTTTGATTAAATAAAAGAGATGACATCATTAGATAAGATGTTTTAAATAGTAATTAATAAAATATTATTATAATATAATTTTTTAATATTAATTTTATATTAAAATTTGAAAAAGTTAAATTATTTATTATATTTTGTATGGAGATTTAAAAAAATTATAATGATAAGTTGAAATGAAATGAGATAAGATTTTTTGTTTTGATTAACTATGCAAGACTATGACTCATGCGTTTTTGGTAGCTGTTGCTAGGCCTATGTACATTGAATTCTTAATTTCTTGCTCTATATATAGAGATCGATCGATATTCTTCCTTTCAATAGAAATTTTAATTAATTTGTGGAAAAAAATGAGTATTTGGTAAAAGAAGAAAAAACATTGGGCTTGATTCATGTTTTAAATTCTCAAATATAATTAATAAAAAATTTTATGTGCAGTCACTTTTACGTATTCCTATTAATATAATTAACTATATTAATTTTTTTGATATAAAATAACTATTTTGACTAATCATATCAGTGAAGCACGTAAAATATACGTCAAAATTACTATACGTAATAAAACTCTTAATTAATTAAAAAAAATAGGCATATATACTTTCTTATTCACTCATGCGAGACTGGTGGATCGGATTCTCTCCCACGATGCCTGCAGACTATATTATCTTTTGGTTTAGAGGGGAATTAAGTAGAAGTGGGAGAATATATTATAATGTTACAGGGAAAAAAGGGTCAATTTATAAAGTTGATCAACAATCTATTTTTTATTCTTCGTAAAATATTATGCTAAAAATAATATTTTATATTTTTTTTTGTAACACCAGCGAGAATATTTCCAAAATGAACGAATATAATATATAATAAACATTGAATGCATCGACGTGGCTGATCTCCCAACTCAAAGAGAAGCATTGCCATTAGTCCATGCATACATTTATATTATCTGATATTCTGATGATCACCCGTACGTAGATTGTTGGAAAACCCATGCATGCATGATTAATTCATCTACGAATGCATTCACGAATCATGTACATATATATATATATATATATATGCATGTCGATCTGATCATTCAGTACTACATCATTGTTGTATATACTGATGATCACTACGATGGAGAATCTGATCTGTGCATGCATGACATGAACTAAACCAAGAATCAAACCCTAGCTGTGGCTTATGTTGTCAGTTCAAACATTAATTATATGATCAAGACCCTACTTGAGTACAAACTTGATCTTCTTCGAGTTCTAGATCGATCTCAGATGATCTCTCTGCATGCTAATCATGTTGTCTCGATCTGTAACATAGTAATCAATAAATTATTTTCTGAAATCTAAACGAACAAGGTCAGTGGAATCTGTATAAGAAAAATATTATCTGTGACGAATTATTTTCTATAAAAGTAACTATTTGGGGTGAGAAAAGACTCGTTTTAATAAAAACTGGCAACGAAGAAATAATTTTTTTGTAATGATTATTATTTATAAAAAGAGTGAAATACTGTGAGAGAGTCATGAATGCACGCAACATAGAAACGATAGACTCACTTTGCTTGATGTAGTAGATTAGATTGTAAAACTGTTCTTATTATGAGGTAAATCTAGCATATTATAGAATTTATGTCAGTTTTTGAGTTTTACTTTTATAAGATTACGTTATGACTATAACAATTCTCTTTCTATAATTTTGTGGGATTTTATAAGAGGAATAATTGCTCATGTTCCATATATAAGAATATTAAAGATTCCTCAAAATCAAGAATATATGAGAATAATAACTATTCATGAGGTGGAGGAATAAATCTTTTTTTATTATTAATATCACATATTTAGTTAGATATATTATATATATAGTGTGTTTTATATAGAGTTAATTAAATATATTTTTAAAACTTAATTAAAAAAATTAAAAAATCATATCCTAATATTTTACTGAGTTCAAGGCTGATTTATCTTTCTGCTAACTTTTTTTTATCCCAGATTTGAAAATTTAGATTTGTTATAAAAGTTTAATTTAATAGAAATATAGATTTTATTTTATTTATTTTTATTAATAAAAAATGAATCTACTTATAAAAATCGAATAGAAATAGATTAGTTAAACTGAATTAAAAAATTAGAAAAATAAATAAATTGATGATTTAAGGATCGAAGGCCACCGACTCAATGAGAGAAAAATAAAAATCTAGATTTTAAGGGAGGTCACCCTTAAGCAAGAGTTATGTCCCTTTTTGTACAAGACTCTGGATCTCTTTCTGTGGATACTTCAAATCTTTAGGCTTTGCCTCTACCATTAGGCTCTAGCCTTCCTTTAGTGCTGATAAGAGAGGCAGGACAAGGCCACATGAGCAGTTTGATATTTGTGTTTGTGGTAGAGTTATATATTGATCAATTAGCCAAGAAGAAATTAAAGCGTTGACCAGATTAGGTGTTTTTTTAAAATTTGATTTTCACATCAACTGAAATTTTAAGAATATAATTATAAAAATGTTACAACTATAAAAAAGTAAAAAATAAATAAATTTATAAATTAATATAGATTTATGTGATTAAAAATAATTTTATAATTTAATACATTATATCAAATTATATTTAGATTAAAAATTTATTTTTATAGAATTTTTTTATTATAATAATTCTCTCTAAATTAATTTTAGATGAAAATAATTAAAGAGTTTTCAACTTGAACATTCATTAATTAATTTCCATTAAAAATAGAAGGAAAGTTGCAGCATCAATAGCAGTAATTAGTTAAGACCTGCAAGCACTGATGTGAATAGATATAGGGATTTGGGGACAGATAAATGTTCCTTATAGGGATGGAGGTACTGGAGGGCCTGAGGCAGGCAGCTGGCCTAGCTGTACGTACTTAAAATCGTGTCAACACAGACAAAGACTGCCCCTTTGCTTTGCTTGCTTGCTTTGTTCGATGTGATCAGAGGCCAAAGTCGAAAAACAAAGCAATAAAAACAATTCAGAAGTAAAAACCAGCAAGTAATTACATTTAGAGCAGGAGAAGAGGAACTGAGGTCCCCTTCTATAAAGCAACGTGTATAGATATAGATACATAGGCCGGCCTCCCTAAGTACTTAAAAGCTTAAGCTTTTTGTCTATCTCTATGCAATCTAAGAGCAGGAGCTAGACAGCTACATCCAGCTTTTATAGCTGAAAGCTATTGTGTTTGTGGGTGACGTTCTCTAGGAAGCTGGAAGAAAGCCCATGCTCATGAGTCATGCAAGCTGCCTTCTCCTCCTTGCCTTCGTCTCCTCCCCGATAGCTCTCTAGCATTTAAAGACCTCATAAACTTCTTTATCTTTTTCTTTGAAATTTTTTTATATATATAATAAAGGCAAGCCGTACGATCATAAAGCTCTAAATTATTGACACAACGAACGTGTGTAGCCGCCTGTTTGTTTCCAAAAATCCCAACAGTCCAACACCCATTATCATTTACCAGCTGAATCCCATAAAACAAATTTAAACACCTTTTCCTTTTGATCAGAACAAAGCTATTTTACTATTCTCTGTAATATTGTTGTACAGTACATGGCATGTTTGTACTGTACTCAAGTTTATTAAATACGTTACAGCTTTGCTTTTATTTAATGCATTGCTCTTAATTAGGGTGGAAAAAAAAATACAATTAAATGCCTAGCTCCTTTACTTTTTGTTGGAAAAGTCTATGCTTGAATTTGTACAACTTCTTGGACATTATTGCTTACAACAAGCCCAGAAGTAGAAACATAAATTTTTAGTCTAGGCTAAGCCATGAAAGATGTGAGTGTGCTTTGTACTTCAAGCCCAAGCCATGGCATGCATGGACTCCAAATCTTGTGGCCCATAATCTCATGACCTTAATCAAGTGAAAGATACGTATATGCGCATTGGCAACTTCAGACTATAACTAGCATATATATATATATGTATGGCTGATCCTTGATTTGGAGCTTGAGGTTGGTGAAGACAAAGGTTCGCGCATGGCTTCTTTAGGTTTTGGATTGATGTCCATGTGACGAAATTAATTTCCCTTCTTAGGCATTAATTATAGATATTTTTCATGGACTAATCTCTAATATATAAATTCTTGATCATCTTATGTTGAAAGGAGCTATTAATACGGGTAAGAGTACTCGAGAGTATTGAGACCATTGATATAAAGAGAGAAATACTTTAACCACGAAAGGATTAAACAAAATTAAACCCATAAAATGATGTGGCTTGATATATATATTGTTAGATATATAAGTATATTGGTCCAATTAAGAATTGGTTTCCTTGGCTATATATGTTATAATTAAGAGTGTATAATTAATATATATATATATATATATATATTAAAATGAGAGAGGGGATTTAGTACTATAATCTGCATGCTCATCTAATTAATGTCTTGCAAATTAAACTACAAAATGATCTTATTTGTGGCCTGGGAGGGAGAAAAAGAGTAAATATTTATGTGTTGATTATCATATATATATATATATATATAGATACATTATATATGATTCCAAATTCCAAGTATGGCTCTGTATAGCATCAGAAATATTAGGGTGAAGAATTAATTGAGGATACCATATATATAAAGATTTTATTGTACATAAGAATCCAGTACGTACTTATAAATATATATTTCCAATGAAAACATATATGCATGCGAGATATGAATATTAAATCTACACATTGAGATCTAGAAAACGTGATTTCATAGAAAACAATTAAGCACATTAAAACCGGGATTAATTAGCATTAATTCGCTGACGAGCTGCTATATCAAGGCAAATCTCTTTATTTGATTTGTCCATATGATCATCATTTCCATGAGTCATGAATTATTGGCCGGAAGTAATGCTATGTACAATCATAGAATACGCAAATGTTATGTAGTCGCTTTAAAAAAGAATAGAATTTACTATTAAAAATTAATTTTTTTTAAAGTAAATCGTGTATTTATTCACTTTTTTCAAAATCATGATATTTTTACGGCGCTTATACAATCATGACTGTAACTCTCATTTATATTTCTGTGTAGGAATTAGTATGCATCATCCTGTATGCAGCTAGCTAGCTAGTGCGTACTTGTCGACTGATTAATTTGTTAATTAAGACATTATCAAAATAAAAATGAAGGGAATTTGGTGCATGCAGCATGCCTTTGCCTTGTCATTTCCATATATTTAATACTCTACCCACTGAATCTAGCTGAAAGGTTCAAGTTTGGATGAAACCGCAACTTTTATGGAAAATTTTCGTGCAGATGTCAATAATTGTCGTCCTTGCCGATATGATAAAGAATGAAATTTATGTATTAATCCAATCCCAAGTGAAATTCATAGCTATACTCGCGAGAAATGATTCAGGCTTCACGTTGTAAAGATGAAGCAATGAAAACATACAACAATTGACTGAATGAATGAATGTATCTGTATGAAACCATTTGCATGCTGCAACCATGATCAGGGGAATCTTTCGACAATGAACCTGATATCACTATTACAACAAAGAGTACTTAGAAAATTAATCGTAAAATAAAAAAATCTATGATCATTATATATGTTTTACACATGCTTGCTAGCTGTATCTTCTTCCACCATTGACACAAACTCTAGATATATAGAAATTACTTTTACTAGTTTTCATTGATCTCTTTCTGTTTCCACTCCAACCCTATAAATCTGCAAGGTGAGAACCTAATATTCTTGTGCTCTGCAATGGTTTCAAGCTTTGGTGACCATACTTGTTCCTTGGACGTCCCAACAAGCTGTTCATAGTGCTTCTGCAACTCTGGCGTGCTACAAAGAATATAATTATTACTAGGACTAGTACTAATATTCGATGATCCAACATCCTTACCTCTTGTTATAAGCCTTGTTATGAACTCCGGTACGACCTTAATCAAAACTCTTCCATCCGCACCCTTTAAGTACTCGAAAGGCCGCTGGCAGTCCCCAAAATTGATGGGAGAATTTTTAGGGCTTGACCCTAAGGCTGCAAGAGAAGAAGCTGAGATGACATGATCGCATGCAAAGGTATCAATGGGAAGTACCAAATAGGTTTGGCCACTCTGAAGCTCATCGTCTATGGCTAAGGCAGGGACCCGGTGTCCGATAAAGAATGAGTCCGAATGACAGACCATTTTGTCTGGGAACTCGAACATGATCTCCCCTGCTATATGTTTTCCCCTGAGGATTCTTGTTGTTCCCTCCCAGAAGATTAGCTTCACGGGGGAGCTAGGGTTTCCTCTGAAACATTGAGACACTGCATTTCCCATTATAGATCAGAGAGAGAGAGAGAGAGAGAGAGGAGTTAGGATGATTGTCGTTGGCTGTTGGGTAGGGAAGATGGAAGAAAGGTTGGTTTTATATATATCTATAGATGTACAACAGGCCGGCAAGTTACGTATTGACTTGGAAAAAGTCTTGTTGTTAGTCGAGTTTAAGCATCGGTGGGTCTGGTCAGCCATACCGGCTTCATGATTAGGTTGCCCTTTCTACATGCGCATTGCCGATATGTACTGATCAGCAAGTACAGCTAGCTCAGAGACAAAATCATGTTCATTTTGACTTAATTTTTTCTTTTTTTTGATCTGTCATTGGCCTTAAAATTGAATTGCTTCAGTTAGCTAGTATTTCATTATCAATGGTTTCGTGGAAAATATGAAAACGTTTTAAGGTTAAAATTAAGATATATAGAGCCAATATTTCTAAGAGTCAACACGTATATGACTTGTTTATTCACGCAGCGAATTATTGCATCCGTTATATCTATTTTACAATCTGAGATTTCATATCAAACTATATTAATTTATGAATTTATTTTTATATAATTCTTTAAGAACTAAAATATTCTTGACCATTTGATATTTACAGTTCTAATTATTCGTAATTATCAAGAGATTATGATAACTTAGTTTTTGTACACGCGTATTTTTGTAAATTATATATATAAGAACATTATCCAATTATTGACCTCAAATAATATATATGTACATACACACACGTATGTGATTGCGGACACGTGATGAAAATAGAAGGATTATCGATCGGTACTGCGATCATGTCATGTTTGTACAATGTTAAACAATTAATTATAACTTGAAAACGAAACTCATGTTCTTTTTGACAACTTATAAATTAAGTGACAACCTTTCTTTTCATAATAAATGTAAAACTATCAAATCAATTAATCATATATATGCGATTTTCATTTCCATATGTAACGTATAAGAAATGTGCGGCCGCCTTCATAATTAATTAAATACTATTTTAATTAGTTCCATTAAAATTAAGTGTATATATATAAATTTTTGCAGCCATTGATCTCCAATTAGGTTTTGTTTGGTCATTCAGTTCAGATGAGATGAGATATTTTATAAAAAGTAAAATAAAATATTATGATAATATAATTTTTTAATATAATTTTTATTTTAAAATCTAAAAAAATTAAATTATTTATTATATTTTATATAAGAGTTTAAAAAAATTTTAATAATAAAATGAGATGACAAAATTTAATTTTATATAACAAAACCAGACTGATTAGTCACCGTACTCATCTTTCTTAGCATTAATTTCGATCCCACGTTAGTGTAACAAAGATTTGTCACCACTACTACTACTCAAAATGATATGGTTATAATTTTGATCCCCATTTTACGATCATTGTGATTAACAATATTATAACGAAAACTCATTCTACATTAATAAAAAAGTAAAAGAAAGAAAGAAAAGAAGTTAGAAAGTATCAACAAAATGTGAAAATTATAAAGTTTAGGGGAATCGGTTTTGACCAGTTGTTTAAAATAACTGGAAAAAAAAAAGCTCACTTTTTGATCCTGCATGTCTCACATGCATGCATCACGAGCTTAATCAAACGATCGAGAACGTCTGAGATTTTGAATTTGTCAAAGACCGATACGCGTTTAAATAATCACTTCAAGTGTCTCATATGAATGCATATTATATATATGCCTATAAAAAAAAAGTGTCTCACATGCATGAATATATATCAACGTACAGCACCAACAATTTGAAATAGTCATGCATGCATGCCGCACTGTACATATCGCCACCACGACAATTAACTTAGTTCACATGAATTATTTTGCAGCTTGACGATATAGACCAATATTATAATGAGAAATAATCCAGTTCCTTAATTTTAAGGTACTAGAGATCATGTTTTGAGAAATAATCCAGTTCATGTTTTGTGTTATAAGGTTTTACTATTTATATTATATGAAGTTGTTTGAGAAATTAGCTTTCGAGCTTAAGATCATATGTTGTTTGAGAAGTTGTTCTACAATGATGGCAGTATATATATAGTATCGGAAATATTTTACATATTATGCATCCCTTATACCATATATCAACATGTGATTTATTATTTTATCATTCTATTTAAACACACATATATTAATGTGTAAATATTTATATTTGGATTGAAAACAATTTTAAGTTATGTATGTTTTTATATCAATGGTGTTTATGAGATGTTTTCATATACATGTTGGAATCAATCTGCTTCATCAATCACATAATGAAGATACTATACTAGGCGGCTTATACACAGGAAGCCAAAGGCTATACACAGTAGAGTACTCAAAACCAACTTGAGTTTGTTAACGCGATCAAGAAGTGTTAGTATTAGAATCTCATATTACTTGAGAATGTATTTTAGTCTTTGGTCTCCTATATATAGGTCACGCCTTGAGAATGTTATACAAGCTGGTGACCTATATAAGCTATTCTATTATCAAGTCAGTATAAAACATACTATTCACATAATTTAAATGGTAAAATTTGATTTATAAAGTTTAAATTTTAAAATTTATCTTTTAAATTAAATTATGATTCGCAAACAATATATGGTGTAAAGATCTTAGAAGAACAGTACTCGGCCCATATATAGCTAGCAAACACAAAAGGATAGAGTGAATCTAGAACTTCAGTTTTTTTCTTTTTATATTTTCGAACCCCATCCCTAGGGATAAAGGCTTTTTGGTTTTTATTTTTTATTTTTATATATATATGTATACAGTTTTCTTAAAAAGCTACGTGGTGGTGTCGTAGGTGTCAAGAAAGTCATCTGAGATATAAGTTTAAGATGACCCAATAACAGTATTAGTCTTTTTAAAATATTTGATCAAAAGGTGGTACATATGGTAATGATAAATTAAAGTAGTGATGCATGATCAAAATATATGCAGTACTGCATGCATACATATGCCGGCCTGCGCGCAAGTATTAATTAATTTGCTGATCATCTAATTTATTAATATCATGATCGATCAATTTGCTGCATGCATGCTCATAAGTGATCTCAATGACTACTTTTGAAAGCCAAGCCAAGCCAAGCCTGACATCAATTTGCTGATGAAGGTGATGACGAAAAACTTGCTAGCATGCAATTACTGATTGACTGCACCTCCTAATTAAACCCATTCAAATACGAAGAGACGTGTGCTGTGTGCACATGATCACCACTTCGTTCTCTGCGGCCATATCATGATCACATTGCTCTCTTCTGCATCCTCCCATATATATATATATATATAATAGATGATGGATGTTGTTAAAGAATCTGATCAATTAATTAGAAGCAATGTGAATGAACCGGCCGGCCGCCGGTGGAATCGACAACTAATTTCTTCCATACGCGTGATTTACCTTTATTATATATATTCTTTGGTGTTTTTCACGTGTTCTTAAGTTCATTATAATCAGTTCAACTTATCCTCTTAATATTCACACACACACACATCTTTTGTATATATCTATATATATATATATGCAGGTTTCACACCTTGTCTTTTTAATTATATATAATTCTTACTTTGTTATTTTATGAGTAGTACTGAGAGATTGCCTACATCATTGATACTGAAATGAGCTAATCTGTGGTACTTATTTTGGCTTTAATTTATTCTTCAAAATGTTGATTGATCAGAAAACAAGGATTATAAGAAAAACTGCATGTACGTATACGTAGCCAGTTATTTGCAATAAAAATAACTATTTAATTTTTTTTATGAAGATAAATCCATTTTCGTCCCAAATAAGATTTTTTAACGTATAATTTTATATAGAGAAATGTTTTAGCCATAAATAAGTTCTACAAAAATAAACTGGCCTACAAAATAATTTGACTTGATATGATATGTTAGATTATAAAATTACTTTTATCATAAAGTAGATTTAAGGTATCATATAAAACTATGCCAATTAATTTATGATTTATTTTTGTGGAGTTTCTTTATTACTGTAGCAGTACTTCTTTTTTATACATCCATATGTGTGTGTACATGTAGTAATTAATTATATATGACAAATTAAGACAATATATAAACATGTTATATGCTATATTCATCAAGTTAAATTAGGCATTTGGTAATCAAGAATATTTAGACATTAATTTGTGTATTAATAGTCAAAGTTGATTCTCAACTCGATCGGCCTACAAAGGCGCGCGCTACGTACTCTTCATGTCTTGGCATCCTTTTTCTTCCTTAAATATTATAGTCCCTTGCTTGATGGAAGCTCAATGCAGGCATATTCCCAATTCCATGCATGGTTTATGATGGCCTAATTTGTGCGAAATTGTTCAAAATCTTTGTGTTACCTGAGAACATCAACATATATATATACTAATAGAATGAAAACGTTCAAGGGACGTTTGCCTAGTGGAGGCAAACTATAAATTTAAAACTTTTCTATGAAAACAAATAATAGTATAAAAGAAAAATACAACAATTGTATTAAAACAACTGTATATCTGAGAAATTTGGAAATAACAAGTTGTCTCCTACAACAATAATAAATTGTGGCACCCAAAGACGTGGACTATGATCGAAAGCCTGATGTACAACCTTCACTGCTAAATCAATACAAAATGATAAAAAAAAATGTATTCATTACAATGCAACATAAAGGTTTTGGTATTAAAGTTGTAATAACTTAAAACATAGGAAATTACTTTATTTTATGCAGATCTCCATGCATGCTATGCAAACAGTTATCAATCATAGTCAATTATGTTTTTACTTATTACTTTAAAAATACAATCATGGGAAGTTCTATTTTGTTGGTGATTTTGTGCCTGGATATATGGAAGATCTGCAAAACCTAGTTACAAATGTGGGAGGTATTGTTTTGAAAAATAAAGAAGAGCTATCTCAATTGATTCAAGAGGTCAGAGCAACATGCAAAACTTGTTTGTCTAGTTGGGTGAGACAAGATTTTTAATAAAAAATAATATGATTTTTCAAAAAATTAATTAATACACCAAGTTAAATCACCTCTTTGTGAAGTTTGTGTTGCAATATTTTTCAAATATGGCAAATGCTCCAACATGATATGAATTTAATGCTTGTATATGATCAATAGAAAAGTAAATAATATAAATGTAAAAAATTCAAAATATGGTAAATTAATACAAGTTATGAATAGTGTGGGATTTATTTCTCTTACTTACCAGACCATTTCAATTATTCCAAGCTAATATATTTTTAAGAGATCACAATTGTACACCATATTACGGACATAAAAAATGTGATTAATTCTTTAATAAGTTTTTTATTCAAATTAATTCTTTAATTAGTGGAAGTGTTTGCTTAATTATGAGATAACTTGTTTTAAATTTATCATATTTCTTGTTGAATTTATTTTATGATTTTTAAGTTGTGAAATTTATTTTTATGTGCTTTCTTGGTATTAATTATTGTTTAGCATTTAAATTTCTATTTACTTTAAATTATTTTAATGTTGGACTTTAATTATTTTATTTTAGAAAAATGTTGTTTGCACACGTCGAAGGGGACACGCCGCGTACACGGGTCCAGGTGGCATTAATGAAACGGTGCGCAGCACCAGTTCTCTGAAATCGATCAATAGACCTTCGTTGCCTTTTCCCCCTTTAGAATTGCTTCTTCATTCTTTCCCCCTTCAGATGAGATTAGGGCACAGCTGCGGATTGAACACAACAGGTAATCCATTTCATCTCCTCTTCTCTCTTCTAAAACCAGCTTCATGTTCTTCTAATATTTCTGGGTCAAACCTGCAGCACTCACTTTCGGTAGCCACGGAACAGATTAGGGTTCGGCATCAAGCTTCCCCATAGACGACCACGAAGACAGGTTACTCTTCCCTTGAGTTTTTCTCATATTCGAACTCTTGGAAAATAGTTCTCTTATTTTTGTAATGAATCAATTACAATAGATTTGGAAATATCGAATGCCCAAAAATTGTAACCGATTTTGAAAATTGGAAACCCTAACCCGAAATCTCTTATATTAGAGATGTTTCTTGAACAATAGATTTGGAAATGCCCAAATTGTTGATAATATACAAGCATACAAATCGGAAGCGATTTTGAAATTTGAAAACCCTAACCCTAAATGTCTTATATTTGTAGTGTTTGTAGAACAAAAGGGGACACAGGTAGCACTTATGCCGTAGAACCCTTTCTCAACTTTCACTGTCTATTTTTAACCCCATCATCCATTTTATGATCTCAATCTTCATCCCCCATATCTATTTGAATTCTGCAATTAAGTAAGTTTTAATTTAGATTTTATAGACCACACATGAAGTTTTAATTTAGATTTTATAGACTACATGAAGTTTCAAAACCGAGATGTGCATCTACCAATAATTTATCTCCCAAGTAAATCACCATTCTGGCAATTCCATTTATGCTCGTGTACACATCTGTTTGATACCTGCAATGACTTGACTTCTTAGCCATCAACTAAACAGCTTCCCTTCTTCTCTGCCTGAAAAATCAAGAGCCACCTTCAATAGAACAAAATGTGTTCACTGTGTAAATAATTGAACATCAATAAACATATGACATCATTTACTTTATATACATTATTTTAAATGCTTGACTGAACTACCTCATTGATTTTGGGTTCATCCAATCACTTATTGCCAACAGAATGCTTATTTGCAAAATTGGATTTGCTTGGCTTTTACAATACCAGAGTGCTTTTTCGAGATGGTTTGGGTTGGGTATTAGGCAGTATTCCCTTGTGTAGGAAATGACATCAGGAGTTAACCCCCTTTCGACAAGAATATTGAAAAACCACCGGGCCCTTTTCATATCTCCAACCCGACAAAGTGCAGCTATGACTTTACTGTACATTATTTTGCTAGGTTCTACATTCAACGACAACATTGTCTCAAGCAATGCAATAGCTTCATCATTATCACCTTCGAAACAAAGGTTACTGAGTAGTTTAAAGCAAGAGCCTTTTCTAATCAGAACTCCTCGCTTTGTCACCTTAACAAAAAGTTTATAGGCCTCGCTTGTACAGTTTAAAATCTCTGACCTCATGCACTGTAATTTGTCATGCTTTGAAGACTCTTTTTATTTTTGGATGTATGAGTACTATAATACAAGTTATTGCTTGATCATCTAACTTCTTCTTTCCTTCCTTTTCGAAAGTTAAACAATTACTTAGAAATATCTACAGAATTTCATTATTTTAACAATTAATCAGTGTTCTATTTTTCTACCCATATTTTTCGTGGCATTGGATTAATATAAGAATGTGTTATCATCCACAATGACGTCCTCTACCTCTTTTGCCAAACGAACTCTAGGCTATCCATTATGCTTTTGTGAGATTGAAGCCCAAATGAGATACTCAAATACAAAAAAAAATCTAGGCCGAGCCTTCTTAAGTTGTCCAAAGTACAACAAAGAGGTAACTATAGTCATTTTTAGTTAAATTATTAATATTACATGCATCTAACTTTTTTGCAAAAAATCTGTATTCATTCACAGGGATTTCCATATTGTAAGTATTTCAAGTGGGTAGAGGGTGGTGAATACGTGGCATTGGATCGTTGAGAAACTCACAATGAAGTATTAAGAAAGGAGAAAGAGCTGAAAAAACTAATCAACGACTTTGAAAACATCATTATTGAGTTGCGTAGAAGAGCAGATGAGATAAATTTAGTACTATCCAATAGAAATGAGGAGTTACTGAAGGAGTTGGTGGTTGTTGTACGTGAAGCTGAAATAAGACGTTCACGCACATTACTCCGTGTGTTTTGAACTTTTGCTTTTGTTGTAGCATATTACTTGATAGTACATAGGTAATTTCATATTAGTGTTAGAGACCCGTGGCTGCTGTGGTTATGTAATGTTATTTACTAGTTAGTTTTAATTGTCAACCATGTAGATTACAGCTACCTAACAGGATTGGAACCATCCTAATTTTGTATTGTATTTCCCGTTGTACATGGAAATGACGTAACTGTTATGGAGAATTTTGTTATGAAGTAGCTGTTTCATTATGGCTCTGACGGGCCTAACTTTGACTTGAGGCTATCTTGACGTGGGGGCAGAGGCACAAAATAAATTTCATATAACTTTGAGTTTTCTTGGCTAATTTAAGTAACTCACCAAGCATGGCTTCACTAAGCCTTTAATTGATCCGAAACTCATAAAACTCCAGGTGCATATCCAGGTGAAACTAGAACCCGTGCACCATCAAGGCACTCGAGGAGCAGAAGTTTTAACAACATAATGTCTAGAAATGTGGTCTGTCAATCAATATACACCAATAAATTCCTGCTATTTTGACTTGACCTTCTAAGACCAGCGAAAACATCAATATATATAGGCATTTTTCCTGATTTCTTGGAACGTGACTGTATTTCTCAATTTGAATAATTTCTACAAAGGTCCATTTTGTGAACCCGATCCTGCTTATAATCACTATGTGTAAATTTCCATCATTTACGTAATATCAAAAACATACAAAAATACAGTCATCTGAAATATAACTCCATCATTTATACTTGGTATAAGACTAATTTGTTCGATCAATATAATTTACTTGCATTTCCATCACTACTTTTGGAGAAATGTTTCACATACAAATTATTCTTCATTCTTCGGCCATTTTTAATGTCATTACATACACCTCATGCCACAAACTAAATCATTGCTTCGGCCCTACATGGGCAAGCTGACCAACAAAGATAGATGAAATAGAACAGATGAACCGTACCTACAAAAGAAAATCCGTGGTTTTGGTAATTATTCTTAAGAGAAATAATGTGTTATTTAATTACTTTCTCACCCCAATCCAACATGTCACTGAGGTTGCACCGGTTGTGATTCATCCACCGCAATCGGTTATGATCCATCCAACCCAAAGTACATCTGCAAGGACTAGAATGAAAATCTTAGTGTAATGTCAATATTAGACTAAGAATAAAATTCTGAAATAGTACGCTTTCTTGACTCCCGATCAATGATTCTTGGCGTTGGGTTCCACTAATGTCAACAATTGGACTGTCTTTAATAGGCTGGTGATAACATCACAAACATAATAATTCTTCTCGATTAGTTACAATCCAACAATAACCACACATAACAATGGTGAGGCTTATGAAATTTTGTTACCTACATCAATCCAACATTGGATATATCTTCCTTTGATAGGCCAAATAAATTCCTGCACGTGTTCGGCATAGGTGTATCTCCTCCATCTCTCTAACATACAAATGTAACATAACACATTGAATCAAGTATGCATTAATAACATATAAAACCGCATAATATACATGCCTTTTTTGTTAACTAGCTTATAGAATTACCTGTTTACGTTTTTTCTTGACTGTTGCATTCTTCGCCTTCGTTTTAACTTTCTTGATCTCTTTTTCCATTATCGATGCTCTCCTCAGAGATGGTGGTCTGCCTTTCCCTCTTACTACTAGCGGTCTGAGTACTTTCTGTGAACCTGCACATGTATGTCTCCAGTATCGAAGGAATAACATTGGAACCCGTGCATGTTCTAGATGGAGATTCTTGGTTCTCCCTATATAACTCAATCATTGCATGCAACTTCTATAATGCATCCTCAGTATGTTTTTTTGAACCAGCTTCGTGAGTAATCATCTTATAACAGATATTCAATAGAGTAGAATATTTGTTAGCAATCGCTCGCTGACCTCCTGCGTTATAGCTGCTGTCGATTAACGTATACCTCCTCTTAATGTTCTTCCTCCATCTATCCAAAATATACTGATTCGGCAAAACTTTTATACCATTACATTTAAATACAGCCAATATATGCCTGCACAATATACCCTTCATCTGAAATAACCCACACGAACACTTTGCAGCTGTATCCACATCACTAAAGTCCACTGAATATGTAACTAGCTTAGTGAATTCTTCCACATGAACTTCATCCTCTACAAGGTACGTCTTTATACCACAATCTCTCTTAAGTAACTCTGGAGCCAAATCTATAAGACATTGCAGTTCTCGCTGAAATTTCCTGAATTTTGCATTCGTGTAACATTCTTGAAACTTCTTTTCAATCGGAGATCTAGATATGTAGGGAATAGTGACGTTAAAGGAGTGAAAGTCAGAGCTATTTTCATTTTCAATTTTTTTCTTCAATGCGTTGTCAAACTGATCGACAAACTCTTTCAAGTTTGTCTTAGCGTGAACATAACCATCAAAAAAAGCATTCATGCTCTCGCTCCGCTGCATTGTACTCATCCCCGCCCAAAATGAATCTTTCAAGAATGCCAGTACCCAATGCTCACGCTCAGTGTATAAAGTTTGCAGCCAAGCATTCTCCTCCAAGTTGTAAGTGGTGATTAACTGCTCTCAAGAGCTTTCAAATTCTTCAACATTTTGGGAATCATACACACATTTCATCAAGGCACTCTTCATCCCACTTTTATAGATAGAATAGGAGGAAAGTTTCTCAGGGACTTTTTTCAGTATATGCCACAAACAAAATCAATGTCGACTTTTTGGGAAGACAATAGCAATAGCATTCTTCATTGCTCTGTCATAATCTGTGATAATAGCTCTAGGAGCTATACCATCCATACACTGTAACCAAGTCTTGAATAACCACACAAACGTTGTCGTATCCTCACTGGATATCAATCCTGCTCCCAAAAGAATTGACTGGCCGTGGTGGTTTACACCAACAAATGGCGCAAATGGCATCCCATATCTATTCGTCAGATATGTGGTGTCGAATGTAACCACGTCACCGAAATCTTCATAGGCTGCCCTACTACGAGGGTCTGCCCATAAGACATTCTTCAACCTCCCGTCGTCATCTAGATCCATCGACGCAAAGAACCCAGGATTCTTGTATTGCATCCGTAAAAAATATTCCTGAAGCGCTCCAGCACCACCAGCGCCAAGCCTTAGATGTCTTGCCTTATCGATGTAATTCTGACAATCCTTTTCCAAAAACGGGAGGTTTTCGAAACCTCCCGCGCCAATGACAAGAGATCCGAAGCTCTTATTCATTTGGATACCAGCCAGATCATTTGTATCTAAGACTCTTTTTATGGAATCACTAACTTCTCGATTACATCGAAAGAAACGGGATTTTTTTGGACTGAGGCCGTGGTTATGAATGTTATTAACCGTTGTCAACTGAAACTTTCCGTCAACTTTTAAGACATTAATCTTCATCTTACACTCCGTCTTTCCTATCGGACGTGACCTGGCAACATTCAACGTCCTATTACGGGCCTTCCCACCCCGGGCACAACCGAGGCTGGCATATCTGACAGTCCCATCATCTCCCTTCTCAGTCCTTCTTGTCATCACCCCAAATCCAATACTCTTAACATACTGCTTATAATAAGTCATTACTTCTTCAAAGAAATTAAACTCCATCTTCGACTTGGGCTCTAAAATCGTGTCACTACCTTCTTCATCATCTAACTGAAATGTCTCGCCAATTCCATCCTCAGTTCCCATAGAATCTGGTCTATCTTTGTTGCATTCTTCAACTCTAGCGTAGGTAGATGGGAACTCAATTTCCCTACAATTGGGTGTTTCTGCTACATCACCTCTTTCGCTCGCGGCAGATCCAGTAGTCATAACAGGAGTTGGGTAACCATCATTGTGCTAGAAGAAGAAGAAAAATATTTAAAAAACATATGACATTAATCTTAAAAGGATGACCAAAAATTTACAAAAATTCAGAATACAATTGTATCACCTCTTGAATATTGCATGCATATTGGTAGCCATCTGGCTGTTGCATTAGAGCCAGTGACCACGTAGGAAATTCTCCATAGAAACCGTGCATGTGCATGTAATTTCTGAAGCTTAGAGAAGTTGATGGTATGCCCTGCACATGTTATTACAATGTGTTATTCATGTGGAAATCCATGGATATCAAGCCAACATAGTCCAACAAACTTTTATAAAATATAACATACCGTGGTTGGGCGATTTGGGCTAGATGGTATTAGCCGAGATGAGTGTTCTTCCCCTTTTTCCATGATGAGAAGATATGAACTGTATAATTTAACAAAAGTATATAAAAATTGTCTTACAAGTACTACATCTTGAAGGAAAACTCTAAAATAAACACAACTGAACTATAGAAGGGCAAATTAGTCATACTTAAAAGAACACAAATAATACCAATTAATTGATCTACTCCCACAAAAGTAATTAAATTTTGCAAATAAATGGTGTCACGTTGGCCACGTAAATCTTGGAAAGAAATAGAGAAATAATTTTATTACTTATTATTTTTATACATTATACTTGTTCTTATTTCATTATTTTTAAAACCATCAAAAAAAATTTTATTCATCATTTATATACTATATTCATTTTTAAAAAATAAAAAAAAAATATGTATAATTTGTAGTATAAAAGTAACTACTAGAATTTGTATGTGAAGAAAAAAAAAAAAAAAAAACTACTAGAATTTGTATAGAGAAAAACTAAAAAACAAAACAAAAAAGTTCACTCTGGTATAACAATTTTGCATATACTGGACTAGACTCATCAAGAAAGAAAACCCCAACATCATTAAAGGCCAAATCTAAAATTACAAAGGAGTCTCTTGAAGCAAAACTTCTTGAACTCCAGAAAAGATAAAGCTGGTCAACAGGCTCAGTGGAGACAAAGAAAGAAGAATAAGGGCATGCTGAAGGGCAACACACAGAGCAGCAATAATAGAGAAGATTTAAGGCTAAAGTCTCGAGAAGAAGGCAAAGAGCATAATATCATAGATGAAGAGCATAAAAATAAGAGCAATTAACCTAAAAGGAACCAAAAGCCAATCATTGATTTGGGAAAGCACAAACAAAGAAGGATAAATAGAGGAAAACAGGGCAAACCAACAATACCAAGATTAGCCAAAACATACACCAGAAAAAATAACAAGAAAGAACCTCTAAGAGGTTAACTACATTTGTCTAATCCCACGCACTAAACAACCCCTTTTTTCAAATAAATTACATCCTAAGTAGCGAATTTTTCACAATAGAAATTTCAACTTTATACTATGTTTGGCTGTCAAAAAAAAAATTAAAACATCCATTATTCGTCAGTTTTAACAAATACACGGAACAGATTTCCAATGTCAAGAAACTCACAAGAAAGTGAGATGCATTTCGATGTAAGATATACATTGGTATGAAAACTATCATCAATAAACCAAAAGACCAACAGGAAAAAAAAGGAAATCTAAAATAAGAAGATAATAGACCAAATGTTTTCACGCAGTAGCTGAATACGCAGCAGATGAATTCTTTTCAACATTATAAAAAAAATTAAAAGTTGAATATTTGGAATGTTGGGTTAGAGAAGCATGTGGTAGAGGCGGATGGGGAAAGGAAATGCCGATCTTGAGGGGAGGAGGAACAAATCTGATAGAAGACCCAACATTCAAAAGCGTTTATACGAAAATCTACTGGGATTTAAAGAAATTCAAAAGAAGAGGAAGAATAAACACTACCTGCACAATGTAGTGGCTTCGGATTCGACGACGACAGGAGTGTGGTTGCTGGGCAGGAGAACTGGTTTGTGCGGTCGCCTTCGTTTTCTACCAATTCTGGGAGCTGAAATGGGTTTCTACCGATTCTGGGTTTGAAATGGGTTTCCCACGGCGTAATCGATTTCTGTTTTTTTTTTTTTAATAATATATCGGCTTAAGCCACGTTAGCGATTCCGCAACGAGTACCTATAGCAGTTCTGTTTATTTTATTAATATTGAGTTGTAGTATTTTTATTTGGCTCTTATTTTTTTATTGTACATTTTTCTTTTGTTGAACTCTTTCTTTTCGGACTGGGCCTGTTTGAGTGTATTTTATTTTTCTTTTGGGCCCAGCCCAACCCATGAGCCTTCAACCCAGCCCACTAAATCCTCCCAAATGACGTCGTTTGGTCCAGCCCTTAGGCCTCTTCATCTCTTCTTTTCTTTCTCCTGCACGCCGTCTTCTACGTTCCTTCTTCCTCTCCATTTTATTTTCGATTCCTCCCCCTTTGCAAGTTAGCAATAGTTGTTGGGAGTTCAAACTCAGTTCTTCCCCGCACTCTCAACCCTACCATTGGTGAGCAGAAACTCCCCCATCCCTAAGTTAGCGATGGTTGTTGGAACTGTTGGTGGTTCCATCATGACTTCACCGAAGGATCCTCTCACATCAAGGACTTCACGCCATGCACTACAACTTCCACCTAGCCGCGAAGCCATGATGGAACCACCGTGAGTCTCCATCCCACAGTTTTAATGCATGGCGTCAACTTTGTTTTCTCATTTAAAAACAGAGCAAAAGTTTTACTTTCCCACCATGGATCTCCATCAAGCCAGCCCACATCGGTTTCCTTAGCCATCCAAAACTGAAAAGCACATAGCACCACTCAAATTTGAAGTGAAGAACCAATGCAAGGAAGCTGATGCCATGGACAACCTCTCATCTAAGGTTTGGTCTCTCCCGCTGCCCAGCCGCCATGTGTAACCATTGTCACTCTAAGGACCCAATGTTTCCACCATCGTGTGCACCACCCTCAATGTCACATCTCTCTTTTCCTCAGCGTCGTTGTGTTTTGTATAGACTATAAACAGAGTAGTGTAAAAAATAATACACAGAAATGAAAACGGAATGAGAATTTACTGTTCATTCTTGTAGCAATGGGATAGATGCTTATTATTATAGAAAGATATATATATATCTATTATATATTAATAAGTGTCTATCCTATATGAATAGTAATGAATAGTAATTTTTTTTTTTTTATTGTGTAGTTACTTTTTTTCCCCTGAATTGTTTTGCTTTTAAACCAATGAAAACTCTACTCTAACATCTCTCTCTCTCTCTCTCTCTCTCTCTCTCTCTCTCTCTCTCTCTCTCTCTCTCTCTCTCTCTCTCTCTCTCTCTCTATTAGCTGGAAACCTTCTCTCTATTTCTTTTGGGCCATCAGGTTTCACGATTTTCTTATTTAGCTTGTCAAAAAATTGTGCCATGCAAGAGTACAACAACTTCTAAACTCAAGAAAAAGCTTTGCTAGCTAATGATATTACTACAAAAGTTCCCATATTCTAAAAGAAAATTATAAAAAGAAAAAAAGGAAAAAACAAAATTACTTACATGTTAGTAAACAATTTTTCTACTTTGTAACCTTTTATCTCTACATAGTATCCATTTATATTTGTTAAAAAAAAAACAAAAACAAAAAGAAAAACAAACAGACTAGATTAAGAAGACGGGAAAAATACAAGTATATATATAATGTTGTATATTTGATTTTAAACTAAAATATAATTTAATTACATGCATAGATTAGCCATTGTGACATCTGGCTAGAATATACAAATTAAAAAATATTATACTTCACTAACTTATCATTATCTAAAGATATTTCCTAAAATTTACTTTTTTTATGCATTAAATTATGCATTAATTATTTTTTTAAATCATATTTTTTTTATTAAAAATCTTGTCTCACCCAACTAAGCAAATATACTTTACATGTTACTCCGACATAGTGTGTTTATATATATATATATGTATATATATTTATATAATGCTGATGCAAAAAGGGAAGAACATCAACATTCAAGAGTTCAAAATCTGTCCGCCTAATAAAGCCATTTCAAACAAAAGCCCAATTAATGATGTGATCTTATGGCCCAACAACATAATTGCACAACCACTCTTAGCCCATCTTTCTAGATTGGGTGGCCTTGCAGTCCTGCCAAAGCTTTGCTTCCTTGTTAATGGACGACAATTCCAGGCTGTTGCCGCTCTCTGATCTGAAAAAAAGTGGAGAGGACTCGGCAATAATCACGACTTTTCATCTTGTCTTGAATACTCATGATCATATATCTTCAGGAGCTGATTCCAAACCAGGAGTGGCTGAGGAGGGCTTGCAACAGATAATATTCAAACGACTACTGCATGCAAAACTCCTTTTTCGGAAACATGGATATGAATTTCATAGTGTCTACACAGAGGCAAAAGGCTGAGAACCTTCCCGTTTGAAGTTGGCATTGTGCAGAAGAGATGAAACCAAAAGTAGAGAGTTAATTTCCTAAACAAATACAGCAGTGAAAATTGGGAAGTTCAAACCAAGAGCGTGTACAAACCATAACCATGCATGTGAATGCCACTTTTAAGCCTAAAAACATTGGATATATAGTACTGATCATGCAGGATGTGGCCTGCAAAGGAAAAGGTGGATGAAAGAACACCTATATCAGATAGTCTATGGCTTTTGAAGGGCCAAAATCAGTGCAATCTAATATATGGCAACAGCTGCTATATTTTAGATTGCAAAACAAAGTGGTTAAACTCTTGAAATCCTTGATTCAAAACTCTCTGCAGGACAAACACATGGATGTATATAAACTTCATTAGTTCAAAGTCCTCACCTCTGAAAACAATCATGAACAGGGCTTATCCATTAGTTAATTCAAATAAAGAACCTGATCTTAATCATAAGAGCATTCACATTGGTCTATGCATATGCATATGCAAAGTCATATTTGCATAACATGAGCCTAAAATCATCTACATTGGATTATGCATCTTCAAATATTTGCATAGCTATGAACAGTACCTTTACATGTTTAAAGATCTACTATTCACTCTCCAAAACATATTTTATTAATTCTTTTTCTCTCCTCCCACTCTCTTTCTACATATTTTACCTTTAAATATTTTACTACATATTTTACTCATTCACTCCCCAAAAAATATTTTACTTAAATATTTTACATATTTGAAGATCAAACCCTATTAAAAAAAAAGCAAAAAAATAAAATAAAATGATAATATTTTATTATTATTTTGTCTCAAATTTGCATAAGCCAATGTGGAAGTTTTGCTTGTATGGCAAATTGGATCTTCAAAAGATATGATTTTGCATATGCATATGCCTAAACCAATGTGAATGCTCTAAGAAGTTAAATTTTGTCCATTTCCATGAATTCCAATCTCTGCTTTTTTATTTTCACTGGACTGTTCTTTCACCATTACTTAAAAAGAAGAGTAAAATAATCACAAGATTTTCAATTATATAGATCAAAGTACCATGCATTTTGTAGTAAAGAATTAAAAGTAGAACATATCCCATCTTCACTATATCTCTGGCAAGAAGCCAAAAGAACACAGTTTGTCACAATGCCACTAAAAACACACAGAGTTAGAATTCATCATATGGAACAAACCCCCTTTGCAGCTTTTCATCATGGAACTGAAGCGTCGCCTTCAAGTTGTCCGGGCTCGAAGGTGTATGTGGTTGGATCTATGAGAATTACGCCTTTCTCAATCATCTTTCTCAATATCAGTTCAGCTTCTTTCATTCTATATTCTTCGTGAAACAAAAGCTTTGTCCATATATATTCTCTTCTTTTACTTTACCATTTATCAGAGTGTTGTGTCTAATGCTGGCAGGAACAACTCCTTTTGACATCATCGATCTTGCTCAAGAAGTCATCTGCCTTCAATGCATCCTGCTCAACAAGTCATCATCTTGCTCAATGAGTTTTTTTTCCACGGTTTTCTAGCTTATACAAGAGAAATGCAAGTAATTCTAGAAATGAATACAAGTCACTTTTTTTTTTTTTTTTTTTTAATGTTTATCATTTATCTATTTTTATAAAGAAAAACTCGTGATTTATCAAAATATATATGTTGTTCGATACAACCTTTATGTACGTGATCAACTACTCAACATAGAAAATAGGGTAGAGTTGAAATCAATATATAATCATGTTCAAATCAATTAAGGTGAACCTGAATTTGACACGATTATATACACAATCTAGTTTACTAGTTTGACTATCTAGTTGCATTTCAAATTAAAAGAAACTACACCACAAAAGGTGAGACTTTGCAAATTCATATGTGATAGTACAACCTCCAATTGAGCCTTAATCAAAATCTTAATTGTTCAATTTATATTTTTATTCCAAGATTTTATTTTAGTTTGACCTTTTTTATCAAACAGGTCTTGTGTGTAGAGCCAACCCATCCGATTCATAACTAAATAGGTGTGTAGGGTCAACCTACAAAATTATTATGTCAATTTTGGATTGAAAGGACGTACTTGAACCCAAACGACTTGATGATGTGACACAATTCATTTAAAAAATAGTAATAATTTATACAAATTCTAAATAAAAAAGTTCCACGCAATTTAATTTAATAAAAAATACATTCTTTTTTTTAGCGTGACTCACTTTTGTACAAAAGACTTGTACCTTATAACTTATCTATTTAAAACTGTACCTAACAATATATATTTAATACTCTCAAACTATCAAACTTTATACACCTTAGAGTTATATTTTAATTGATATGTCCTATTTTGATAGCAAAAGAGAGGGCAGAATCGTAATTTCCAATTCATAACAATTACATCCTTAACTCATACAAATAAAAGAAGGGGAAGAAATCATGAATTAATTATCATAGTTGAAACGTTTATCATTGACAAAGAAATAATATGCTACAAATGTGCTAAATAAGAAAGTTACTGATTTTGCAATAAATTAAAAAGGAAATTACATTAATATATACTTTCTATCCTTTAAAATCCGACTATTAATATAGTGCCAAATAGATCTATTCATACATTTTGGTAATTTAAAAAGGAAAACTAATTCAATCAAATAAAGTAGCAATCCATTCTCTTTTCATTAGTGTTGTAAATGAATAACTCTCCTCGAAATCGACATCGATTATATCAAACTTGAATTTACTTGATCAAAAAATTTACTTGCAATTACTTTTCTATATTTTTTATATATTTAATTAATGTGATTGATTACGTTATTTTTTAATATAAAATAAATATTTTAGTCAATCACATCAGTGAAATATATAAAAAATATGTAAAAATAATTAGATGTAACAAAATTCTTAGTTGATTCATTCATCAAATGATTTGTTATTAAATACAAAATGATTATTAATTGGCAATTACGAAACAACTCGAATAAAATTCAACTCGATTTATGAGTTTAAATAATTTTGTATTTATTATGTTTTTTAGTATTATCTTTACTTTTATAATAATAACATATTAAATATAAATAAAAAAAATATTGATATATGAATATAGAAATTATATGAAGATATTTACCAAAAAAATTATCAAATGTTTATTACTCAAATGAAAAGCACATAATAATTTATCGAGGTGCGCGGGAGTGTGAAACTCTCCCTCTCAAACCCTAGTGCTATCTCTCTCTTTCAATTATTTTTTTAGAAATCTTTCAAATCCTTGGAGGACTCATCTCTCATTCCCCCTCTCATTCCATCCATTCTCTATCTCTCTTTTTTTGTCATTTCCCCCTCTCATTCCCTCCATCTTTTCTCCCTCTCCTTCCTTCATTTCTCTTTTTTTTTCTTAATTTATTTTATTTCTTTCAAGGTCGAAAAAATAGATTTACAATCCTCCAATATTTCTTGTGAAGCATGAGTAGCACAATATGCTTTATAGGCCGATCACTAGGAAGATAATGGCATATCATCGGATCACCCATTCCAGCAGCTACTCTCATCATCAGATCGTTTAGATTTGATTTTTATGGCTGATTTCGAAGTTTACCGAAGTAGATTTAGACTGTAATTCGTCTTTTTCATATCCATCTTTATACTTTCATTGTTATTTCTTTTTATTTAGTTAAGTAATAAAGTCACATCCTCATTTGGAAGGTGGGGTATGAATCTCTATTTTAAATTGAGTATTGTTTCTTAGTCATTTTGTTTGTAAAGAGTTACAACAGTAGTTAAGACCATACCAATCATAAAAGAATTTTGTGTAATGATAAAGCTCCAAACATAACAATTGACTTGTGATTTGAGAATTTCTTTTATATCCATTCGTGGTTATAATTTTTATCTGATGAATAAATGGAGTAAAGTTTCCTAGGACAAAAAATAATAATAATAAAGAAAGAAAGAAAGAAAGAGAAAAGCACATGACCATTTTCTATTTAACTTCAACTCACCTAAATTACGCCCTTATTTTTCTACGCTCCTTTTCTCGTTTATTCGTTTTTTTTTTTTTTTAATCTAAAGAAAAAGGGGACAAGGAAAAATAATGAAATGGGAAGGAAAACATCGTTTAAAGAGCCCAAACAAACTAAAAACAGTAATACAGAGAACGTAAGCCCAAGAGAACTTGATTGGAACCAGCAAATGAAATCATAGAATTCCCTCTCCCTTCCCACTTTCAGAAAAACGCTCTCCCTCTCATCAGCATGGATTACATGTAAACAAAAGTTTGCATTTTTCTTGGCTTCGAGCTTCTTGGCCTAATGGGTTTCTCTTTTTGAATTTACAGAATCTAGAACTCCTAGAGAGATAGAAGGAATCGCTAGGATTTCATTCGACATGGAAGGTAGCTTGTTCTATTTTCTCAATCTCAACTCATACAAGCTTTTTGGGTTCTTTGGGATCTCATTTTCTGTTTAATTCTTGTGAATTGCTCCGGATTTCTTGCTTTAGAATATGTAATTGAATTCTGGGATATTGAACTCTTTGCATGAACAGAAAAGCTGTTGTAATGGTGGAGATAGTTCCCAGAATGTCCTTTTTTTCTTTCTGTCCTCTTTGGTCCTATTGACAGCGAGTTTTGATCTTCAGGATTTTCGTGTCTTTCATTTCCTATATTTTCTTGGAATCAAATTGGGCTTTATTTTTTTTCTCGTCCTTTACATGAGATATTAATGGAGCTTGCATGATTATTTTAAGATGGGTATTTATCTTTCCACTTAAGTTAGTAAAGTTCACGCAATTGAATTATCTCATGAAGGCAGTAGATACAGTCCTGTCGAATGTTTGATTTTAATTGTCAAATTGTTTCACGATGACAATCATAAAAAGAATTTTATGGAATGATCCTATTGAAGATTTGTATGGAGTTAGGAAGCCTTGTACAGAAATGAGGAACCTGGTTTCCTGCTTGAGTTATGGAAGAGTGAGCTAAGTGTGGCCGGTATAACCTACAGTTCTGGAAGCAGACATAATTGTGCAAGCGCAAGAAATGTAAGCATAATGCAATATAACAAATGATAAGATGGAAAATAAATTAATGTAACCACAATGGTAAGCACTGTGAAAGACAATTCTACAAATATCACCAAATGTGCTGTCTATTCTTACATTTTGGTATACATATTAAACATTTTTTGGCATTAGGATCAAGAGTTTTTGATAAAACATTTAATTTGTTGTTCTTCCAGTTCCATAGGTAAACTTCACTATGTTATTGGTGAGCAGAGGGGAAAAGATTGGATGCTGTTTTCTTGTTCTGAAATCATTTTATATGTCATTGTAGAAAGTGATGAAGTTTCCTGGAATAACTTGTATGTTTAATTAAGACTAAGGGCCTATGTCCCATGGAAAGCACTTAAGTTGCTGCAATCTTTTTTGCACCCATCAAATACTCTTTAGATATAATGGTAATTTCCTCATTACTAAGGTTTCTTTATTACTCTTCCATTCATGGTTAGAATCAAGTGGAGTGCACTCTGAAGAGTATAAAGTTTCTTCGGAGAAAGATAAGAAAAGAAGGCTCAAGACACCTGCCCAGGTTATGGCTCTGGAAAAATTTTATAATGGTACGCCACTTCTCTTGTCATATCTTATCTCATTCTGGCTTAGTGTCTAGACATTTATTTTTCTAAAAGGAGATTTCTTTAATTTCTCTTAGAGCACAAGTATCCTACAGAAGAAATGAAGTCCCAGCTTTCAGAGCAGATAGGATTGACAGAAAAGCAAATATCTGGATGGTTTTGTCACAGGAGGTTAAAAGACAAAAAATCTTTGAGAGATGAAGCTTGTCCTAGTGGACGACAAGATCATTCGAGTGGTGTTGTTCAGGATCGCGGCAGCGGGCTTGGACAGGATTCATGCGGTAGCACAAAACATGGTGATTACAGGAACGTTGATCCTAGGGAAGTTGAAAGTCGAAGGCTCTATCGCAATGATTATCGGGCTGCAGGTTTCACCTATGACAATAGGAGTCATTATACAGGAACTGAAAGTTGCACAGACAATACATCTTCAGAAAGTAGCTCATCTTCACAAGACAGGTTGTTTTCCCTCGCTGAGGATCCAGATGATAGGGAAAATTCTAGATGCCTAACACACAATGGCATCATTACACCTATAAATACAAATAGTGCAAAAATCAAGGGATATAAGCCATCGGGATACTTAAAAGTGAAGGGTGAAATTGAAAATGCTTCTATCACTGCTGTTAAGATGCAACTGGGGGGTCGTTATCGAGAGGATGGTCCACCACTTGGTGTGGAATTTCACCCAGTTCCTCCTGGTGCATTTGAGTCTCCAATTCGGAATCCAATTTGTGGTAAGTTGTGATGCATGTATTTCTGTATGAGAAAAAAGCTCCTAATGAAGTTTTTAGGCAACTGATCCTGTAAGAGTAGAATTTCTTAATGTTGTTAGATCTTGCTTCTTAATTTTTTAGTTCTTTTGCAGTTTTCATAATTTCTTTCGTGTGCCTGGGAAAAGATTATTGGTATTTTTTTCTAATTTCAATTCAATGTAGTTTTTGTCTGTAGGCAAATGATAATTAGGCAAGCATAACTAGCTCAAGCCAAGTCCAACAAATATTTTTTTTCTTTTGTGAACAGGATATAGATAATTTATAAAATAAATATATAATGGGTTTGTATACATTTGCATTAAAATGTAGATGGTGCGATGGTTTTGGACTTGGGTGATTTAGATACTCTGTGGTTTCCATAAGATTGAAATGAATCTCTTGCATGTGGATGGAATTTCAAATTTTTCCAGGAGAGAGAGGTTAAAGGAAAACAACATATATAGAAGCTGTAATATGGATTTCTAAGTATCCGAATTATTTTCTTGGACTGAAGTTGTCACAGCTTTGTTTTATTTATTTTCTTCCCCCAAAATGCATAGACACATGGTTGAAAAACATTCTGGTAGGTATGTGTCTCGCTGGACTATTTAATGCAATCTTGCAAAACGTTTCTGTTATTTATTTCATTGATGGGGATGGAGTTATCAATGGTTTGATATTTGTGTAGATGGTCATTATGTACTTGGGAGATGTACGTACTAGTGTACTACTGTTTGAGTTGCTGCTATTGGTGATAAGTTGCATATATTTGACTTTGATTGTTAAAGTTTATCTGGTGGTTTCCATTCTGACAGTTTCTTGCTTGCTTCTTTTTAAAGCATTTGGAGACATTGTCTAGCACGTACCTGTGGCATGTTCAGCTTGACATTAGTGTGTGGGAGAATTTATAATTGAAATTTCAAACTTAAAATAAAGAGGAAAAACCCAACCTTCTCTTTTATTCTTAAGAAATACCCATTACAAATATTCGCCTTTTCATTGGTACTGCCATGATGCATTATTTTACGAGGTTGCTGTTTCTTCTCTCCCTTGATTTTTTCCCTTTTAAAATTTTTATATTAAGGTTCATTCCCATCCCACACATACGCACACACACACAGATTATGAAGGTGGAAGAGGTTGTGGAGTGAGGTTGTTTTTGATAATCTGAAGTTGTTAAATTATCAAATTATGGTTGCAATTTTATTGGTGATAAAAATGTACATAGATATATATATATATTTATCTATCTATCTACATGCATTACTTTGCGTTTGGTTTGGTTTAAATTGCAGAGATGGCTTGTTTTTGCAATTTTCCCAGTAAAACTTCTATCTACAATGGGTTTGAGTCTTTTGTCTCATTTTATGTGTTTTTGCAGAACCATCCTATGTTGGGAATTCTGCTCTTTCCCATCTTTCCCATTCTCCTGATATTTCTGGACTGGAAAGGCAGCCTAGTCTCAGCAATGTAAGTATACTTTTTTATTATTTTTTGTTAAGTTCTGCCTCAATCTAGTAAGTTGAAATCTGTTTTTTCACATTATACTTTTTGTATGATGAGCGTGATGGAAGGGTTGAAAGGATGGGACTGGAAGAGCTTGTAGGTTTGTAAACCAATCACATAAACTCATTATGACAAGGAACGGATTAGATGAAATTAATGTAAAGTTGGAAATTTTGGGTTATGCTTTTAGAAAATTAAGAAATCGGGTTACTTGTACTTTATTCTTTTTGACTTTGAGATTTGAGTTTTTAATTTGATAAATAAGTGACAGAAATGCAGATGTGGACAGATGTGCCATCTGATGTATTCACTTGGAAACAACTTCAAAAAATAAGGAAAGAGCATGGGGAGGGATTCCTCTGCCACCTCCTGGCACCACAGGAGGTGCCAGGGTGCCTCCCTCCTCTTGCGCAGTGGAGGTGATGAGTGGCCTCATGTGCACCCCCAGCCTTGTGGTAGAGGTGTTAGTGGAAGCTCATGGGAGGCTACTCCGGACTGCACCACGACACCTCCCGTGCACAGGAACAGAGCAATTGCTGTATTTATTAAAAGTTTGGATGTTTAAAAGCTCGACACCAGAGCTCACACCTGCACATTTGCTTTACTGGAGAAATTTCTTTTATACTCAGAATCATGGAAGCTCAATAAATTCTCTTGTGAAGGCTTTGCATCAATGTTGGCAGGACTTGCACTCCATGCCGTTCGTATTAGTGTTTTCTTCTATAAAAGTTTTAGTGACTTTTGTGTAATTGTTCTCTTTTCCTGCCCTTTCAGAGATATGAGGTGTATAATTCCAAGTTGAGTTCACAGGATTTATGTGTGGAAGGGGCATATTGTAGTAGTGTGCATGGCTCTGATTATCAGGATAAGATATCTCAGCACCAATTAAAACAGAATTTAACTGTTCTCAACCATACCAAACCTTTCTCTAAGCGGAACTCTTTTTTGGATTTCTATGAAGATTCTCCCAGAGAAAAAATTGCTTACAATAGCAAGAGGAAACAAAGAATGAGTGGCAACTGTGGTGCTGAAGGGTCGGGGATTGACTCTGTCACTAACGGCCATGGTCACTATGATGGGAAAATTGGAAGCAAGTTGCATGATTATGATGATGTCAGCCCCAACGTCATCAAAAGGAGTGAAAATTTTGAATTGAAGCCTTCAATTCTAATACACAACCTCTGCAAGTCTGCAGATAAAGAAGAGAGAAGGCCATCCACGAGGATGAAAAAGGTCAACCTTTTAGTTTAGACTTTACAACTGATTTGCTATATTATCTAAAAACTCTTTTATTGATTGAAAGTTCTTTGCTTGAGATTCTATTGTTTTCGTGAATATGTGCAGAAGAAGAAAGACAATGAAAAATGGAAGGGTATAGAAGAATATGGCAACCAAGTTAAATTAATAAAGCATCCATCAAATGAAATGACAGTGAGTTTGACCTTAGGCCAGTTTTTAATGACATTATGATACATTAATAAATACATGCATCGTGGAAATAATATTTTTGTGCACATCAGTATGTATGTACATGCAGGGGTGTGTGACTTGCAGTGTTTTGCCTTGCTATTGATGCCCCCTTTAATATTGAAGGTTGAAAAACGAGTCAGACCTGATCTTCCTAAGCCGGACTATGTGAAAAGAGCATCATTAACTGGAATGCCGACATGGAAATATCAGGGCAAAGGGTTGGTATAAATTTTTTCTTATGATTGCTCTCTTTCTCTCTCTTTCTCTCTCTCTAAGACTTGAACCAGTAACCCATTGCATTCTATCCCTTGCTTCTTGAGCCAAAGCCAAGTGGCATGTGACTTGCACATTCCTCTTCCTCTATATCAACTCATGCCCTAGCTTTTACCAAAAAAAATCAGTGCCTTGATTTGAAAAATTTTGGTTTTTTCTTTGGCTATTGATATAATGTATCAATGTCTTGGAATAATTTCTATACCCCATTTTAAAGAAATTAAAAAACTCCAATCTCTTATTCTATTTACAATAGTGATTTAGTTTTGAATTCAACGTGTAGATAGGTTGATGGGAAGGTATTCTTTTTTGACAATCCTATATCACTGAATCAGATGGGGTATTTATAATGGTTTTTTGGTTTACTTTCTTGGTGCAATTACATCAGTGCCTTATCTACTGTACCGGTAAAGATATCATAATTTATACAAATCAAAGATCCTTTTTTTTTTTTTTTTTTTTTTTGTGGTTTGGAAAGGTGGGGGCGGAGCTGCATGAGGTAGAGAATGGTATTGCCTTTAAATGACAGGACTTAACTGCAACCATAATATTTGTAATTTAAAGTCCTAAACCTGTCACGTTGGGGCAAGTTTGAATGTGGAATCTTACCCTACTATTTGAAGTCTCTCTAAATTGCCAATGTTCTTGTAATATCTGTCTAAATAGTCTACTAGCTAGGCTTTGACTTGGAAATTTTGTACATCTTGGGAGGCATATCCTAGTATTTTATCACATTATGCTTGTCCGTTTCAGTAGAGAACGGAATTCTGAAAATGAAAGGTGATTAGGATGCTGACTTGCCACTTAATTTAAGCTTTTGCCCGGCTACATGACTGAAAATTGAACGCCGACAGAAATTCTAGAAAATTGACCTCCCAATCAAAGATTAGTTGTGGGTTTTTTTTTTTTTTTCAAGTGAATTTCTTTTCTTCCTTATTCATTATCTGTTGTCTTTCTAGGGAATTGAAGTGCTCATTGTATATAATCTTTACACGCTTCTTTCCTTTTAATTTTTAATTTTGGGGCTCCATAGCTAATTATTTTTGGACTGCATTGCAAATATCAACTAGATCTGTCATGGGGATTCCAACTAGCTTCAGCGCGGATGAAACTGAAGAAACCAGCTCTTATTTGTAAGGTTTAATGTTCTCAAAGCAATGGCACGTACAGTCCTATGGAGAGTCACTTCTCTGGAGCATTATCTTCGGGTGCAACAAAGTTTCCACTGGTTAGCAATATCTTCTGCACTTGCAGTGCTCACCAGTTTTTGTGTAGAAAGAAATTCTTTATTTTCTATTAGATTTTACTGCTTTATGGAGGAAAACGTTGCAAACCATCACGCTTGACTGTAAGAATCATCTGCCTGGATCTGCAAACTATCAAAGCGTGGAAAACAATGTTCACAATTTATCACTGTTTCAGGTCGAGCAAACAATGGCAGTTCTTCTGCCTTTGGATTTTCCATGCTTTGATTTATTAATCAGAGGAATTAGTTTATCTCATTCTGTTTTTTTTTTTTTTTCCCCTTTTCCCCATTGAACTTCTTGGATATATCACATTAATTACTGTCAGTTCCATTGCGCATATATATTGGAACAGAGACGTACGCCATCATAGGTTTCTTCTGAGAGAGAGATATTTTTTAGCATTTTAGTGCTTTTGGTTATCTTGTTTTGTTTTATGTTGTCTTTGCTTTATTTTCTTTGACATTCTTTAGCACATGACAACAAAAGGATGAGAGGTCTTCAATGCCAGCTTATAGTGTGGATCAAAATCAATTCATTGTTGGACTTTCTGGAAACTCTCACCTTTCATGCCTAAAGATTTAAAAGCATCATTGATTCTGAACCTTTGAGCAATGCATTAGTATAATTACGTGTCAGATCATGACCGACTGTATATTGATATTTTGATTAAGGGCAAAGGTTTCAGCAACATGCATACAAATATTAAGTAGAAAGTGACTACTTTCCCCGGAGCATTGTACAAGGTTTCAATGAAGTCTGCTATTCGTATTAAACGCACCGCCCTTACTGTTCCTGTTTTGAGTGATCATGCATACTCTTCTTGTTACAAGTATTTCTGAATGAATACCTCCATTATGGGAGGTGACTCAATGGTTTTTGGATAACTTTAAAGTCCCAAGTAGTTTGGTATGTATATACTAGGTCTCAGGTTCAGATCGAAGTATAAATTTACCTTAGATTGTTAAACTTTCACAATTTACTAGGTTACAAAAGAGTTCAAACTATTTTCAGTGTCACGAAGCTAACCCAAGCTGCATTATTATATGTAAAGAACAAATTACAAAAGAAAAGAAAACAGAAAGGAAACTTTGCACCTTTCATCATTCATGAGTTTGATCTGATCATCATATCTTCTTCTTCTTCTTCATCTTCTTCTTCTTTTTTCTTTTTGGATAGGAACATGTCATGTATCAGCCTTTTGGTATTCCACTGCTGTACTGTCACGATGGGGTTTTCAAATAATGCCTGCTTTTGTTAACTGGCATTGAAGACCTTTACTAATGGCCGGCTTCAATTGAGCTCAGACAGAGAAGGTAGAAAAGTTATCCCTGTTTTTGTACTGCTTGTAGTTCGTATCATTAAATAACAGATATGTACTTCACGGTTAGTGCTTTATTGGAGAGAGAAAAAAATGAAAAGGAAATTCAAGACTCCATGGAAGTTTTCTTTATTGTCCATCCTGTTCTTGTTTGCATATGTATACAAAATGCCAGGTCACTCGTGGGCTTTTTTGACGCTTTGCATCTTTTTCCCCCTGTAAGATTGACTTATTTGCCACCCATAGATGACCATTGACTGTTAGCTATAGCTAGCTAGCTCAAGTAGGGTACTAAAAGAGAGAGAGCCGGGGGGGCCTTGTTTGTAACACCCTGCCATCCATAGTTAAAAATGACGTCATTATTAGAATTTATTAGGAGCCAGAGTGCTATTATTAACTTTGACTTAAAAAAATATATTTTTCTTTTATTCTAAAGGAAACGTTTGTTACATGACAAATCCCACAAACCGCCCCATCTTTCTCTACCTGGTCCTTAATCACCTCCTCTGGCCCTATAAACACCGGATCCAAGGTCTTGGACAAGATCCTCCCCAGGCATCTCGCCACCTCGAGCTCAACCTCCATCGTCATAGTGTTGAAGTCACGTTTCGTTTCGCATGCTCGAGACAATGCCAACTCCACCGTCGTGGCGTCCATCCATATGCACTGTAGTTTCAACATTCCCAAAAGCGTCTGGGGGTCATATGAGCCATCGAACATCGAGTATTGAACCTAGTTTCTCAAAGTGTCGAGCAGTTCAGCCCTCAAGATGGCTATTTGAAGCATTTCAGCCATGGCGGAAGAAAATCAAAGAGGAACAAGGAGGGTTTGGCCTAGCTATATATAGTAGTTGTAGAGATCAAATAATGGGGTTTGTGGGATCTCTGAGTTGAATTAAATACATCTTTTCATTTTGTTTCCTAATTAAAAGGCAAAGAGAACATTATAACCGACAAAGACAGTTTAAGGTGGTTTAAGGATATAAAAGTTGTCATATCTGCGAACACTACAAGAAATCAAGTTTTTTTCAACGCTCAAAATCGTAACCAAAATATCTCAAAATCGCTAGATATGACTATTTCCAGAAATTTTAACTTCGTTGCATGTTCACTGCAATTATCGCGACTTTGTTGCTCAAAGTAGCGATAAAAAAATAATCATTGCTAAAAATACTTTTACCAACGATTTTTTTCCTTGCTAATAGTCCAAACATTGCTGTAAATATCCTCATGCCTTTAAAGATAAATAGTTGAGAAATCTCAATTGCAACATTTTATATGGTCACAAATACTATAGAAATCGCTGCAATAGTTCGGAGGTTATTCTAGCGAAAATTAAAAAGTTATTGCAAAAGACTTTTCCAGCATAATTGTGATACTGAAAATAGCACCAAAATTGCTGCAAATAATCAAAAACTGCTGCAAATGGGGTAATCCGTTTAAGGAAAAATCATTGCTAAAATTTAATTGCAGCATTTTTTATCGTCGCAATAACTACAAAATCGTTACAAAAAAGTTCCAGTCATTTCCAGCAAATATTAAATAATTGTTGCAAAAGAAATTTTTCCAACGTAACTGTGACGCTGCAAATAGAACAAAAATCGTTGCAAATAATTAGAAACTGCTACAAATGGGGTAATCCATTTAAGGAAAAATCATTACTAAAATTTAATTGCAGCATTTTTTATCATTGCAATAACTATAAAATTGCTGCAAAAAAAGGTTCGGTCATTACCAACGAAGATGAAATAATTGTTGCAAAAGAATTTTTCCAATGTAACTGTGAAGCTGCAAATATAACCAAAAGCGCTGCAAATAATTACAAACTGCTGTAGATGGGGTCATCCATTTAAGGAAAAATCGTTACTAAAATTTAATTGTAGCATTTTTTATCGTCATAATAACCACAAAATCGCTACAAAAAAGTCCATGTCATTTTCAGCAAATATGAAATAATTGTTGCAAAAGAACTTTTCTAACGTCACTATGACCTTGCAAATATAACCAAAAGCGCTGCAAATAATCATAAACTGCTGCAAATGCGGTCATCCATTCAAGAAAAAATCGTTGCTAAAATTTAATTGCAGCATTTTGTATTGTTGCAAAAATTGTAAAAATCGCTGCAATTGCCTTTTTGGTGCATTTTTTCCCCTGCTCTCGCTAGAGACATTGGTTATATATCTAAGTGTGTCATTTTCACACTTGATCTAAAATATATTATTTATCTTATTAATACTTTTTTTATCATGTTCATGTCAGTCACTAAATAATTATTTAATCAATTTAATGACTAGCCTGAAATAATAAATTAACTTTTTTTAATATCTTAAACTGCACTTAATTTAAGTCATTTAAAATAAGATTAATTCATCATTCATTGTGAAACACTTTTTAATCATAATCCACATTATAATAATCACCACAAGTTTTTCACCTACATGAAACGATCACACATAAACTTATGATTCTTTCTATTCCATTGTTATGTAACACTTATAGTGTTTATCCAACACCCAATTTAGAAATAGGAAACATAAAGAAAAATCTTGGAACTTTTATTATAAATCAAATCTTTGAGCACCTTTTTCATCTAATATAATAAATCAAACACATTCATTCATTCAAACCCAGTGGAAAATTCACATTAATGTAGTTATGGGCTATACACATTGGGGTGGAGCAATTTGAATCCAAAACCTACAACTTACAAACTACTAAATATATAGAATGCATTTGGGAATAACTTAAAACCGGACAATCCTACAACTCGCATTTAATGGAGGCCAATAGGTGATAGACACGTCAATGAGACAGAAACTGAGTCGGTTTGCCGCGATTCAGGGAAACAATGCCCCCTTCTCTATTCACATGATTCAGCTGCCCATCAGTCTGCTCAGTCTGCTCTGCCATCAGTCTTCAGATTTAGCTTGCTTCCCTTCCGGACCCTTCTCTCTTCCGAAAAAGTCCCCCTTCTCTCTTCCGAACCCAGGCTTCCCTTCCAACCCAGTCTTCTCTGTTTCAATTTAGCTTCTATGTTTGATCGAAGACGAGTTCCGGTTTTAGCTTTGCATGCAACTTCAATTTTTCTTTGTTTTTTCTAAGTAGCAGTACACGTCTCTTTGGCCACCGAACAAAACCCATCCATGAAATCATTTCCCATACTTCCGAATCAAGTCCCCCTTCTCTCTTCCGAACCCAGGCTTCCCTTCCAACCCAGTCTTCTCTGTTTCGATTGAGCTTCTATGTTTGATCGAAGACGAGGTCCGGTTTCAGCTTTGCATGCAACTTCGATTTTTCTTTGCTTTTTCTACTTTGCAGGACACGTCTCTCTGGCCACCGAAACCCATCCATGAAATCATTTTCCATAAAAGTAGTTTTACCCTAATCCCTAACCCTCCCCTCCCTCACGATCTGTATAAAAACGAAACCCAAAAAAAGCACTCCCTCCCGATCGTGCTTGAACTCGAAACCTAGAAACCCCCTCCCTCTCGATCTCAATAAAACCGAAGAAGAAATCACGAAAAACACTATGAAGGTAAGTTTACTATTTTTCAGCTGTTTGTGGGTTATTTCCTGGATTGTTTGCGTTGGAGTTGGTCATTGAATTATTTTTTTCTAACTGCTTGTGGAATATGGTTAACTTAAGATCGGATGGAATACATAAGGGGCATACTAGCTTCCTGTCCAACACTTATTTACTTTTAGAATTTATTTTTAATTTTTATTTGTAATTATTATACTTCCTTCTTTGAATCTCAACTAAAAGGATTAAATATTGCACGTAGTAATGTACATAGTGATGTACTCCATCCGAAACAAATTCTTATATTGCACGACTTGTATGTTGCATTTAAATCAATATTGTCTAGAAATTTTGATGAGTATTTTGTCTCGTTTTGACTAGCTTCCTATCTCACCCAGAAAATATTGCATGCCCCTTATCAATTTTGCAGACCTTAAGATAGTAAAGATATTGAGAGTTAGCACTCGCTAGCAAGGTTACAACAAATAATTTTGAGTAGAGGAAACATACAAGGTTAAAATGATGACACCAATAAGCAAGTTTCCTATCAAAATACATATTAGCATTATTAGCTTAAGTTAGCACTAAAAATACATAATCAGTCCTTGCTGTTTACTGATTCAGTCCTTGTCAAATGCAGTATGACTATGACAACAATGTTAGTTCAAGTTCTTGTACTTCAAGAGCAAAAGATGAAGCTATTATTTTGAAGAGACCATTTTGCCATTGTGGAATTCCTTCAAAGTTAAGAATTTCTGCCAAACATACTAGTTTTGGCAGACGGTTTTTTAATTGTCCGAACTATAAGATGAAGAAACAATGCTCATTTTTTCAATGGGTTGATTTTGAAATGGAACAAAACACTTGTTGCAAAATGACATTGGAGTTAGCTCAAAGAAGAAATGACAAGATCAATCAAGAACGTTGGCTGGCTGAAGAAGCAAAGTTTAAAGCTATGGAAAAGAAGTATAAGAGGACATTATTCTTGTTATGGTTCTGTATTGTTGTACTTTTTTCTGTAATTGTGTTGAAGTTTGAATGATAAATAGCTCAATTAATGTAATTCTTGGAAATGAGCTTGATGTATATTGGTTGATGGTTGTTGGTTGTGGTCTGTATTTTGGTTAACTTGGAGATGTTTGTCAAACGTGGATGCTGTGAATATTGAACTGAAGTTGTGAATATGAAAACAGGGGGTGTGAATATTGAAACTGAAGTTCTGCTGTGAATATTGAATATGAAGTTGTGGATGCTGTGAATATGCTGTGATCAAAACAAGGGGTGTGAATATTGAAACTGAAGTTCGGCTGTGAATATTGAATATGAAGTTGTGGATGCTGTGATCAAAACAGGGGGTTCTTGAAAATGGAAAAAAAAAAAAAATCAGTTTCATTGTGTAGGGGGGACATCACGTCTTAATCGCTTTTGTAAAACTAGAAACAAAGAAAAAGTAATCAATTCTTGGAGACCAATGTGATTAAAAGTAATCAATTCTTGGACACAATCTAGTTTGTTTTCACTGTCTCAAACAAAATAACAAATATTTCTGCAAGCCATAAACTATTAAACAAGAAGTGTCTACAACTGAGTGGGTCGGCAAGCACAATCATGATACATATTGCCTTTCCGAAACTCTAATGCAACAAACATAATAAACACCCACCAATACTCGGATGCACAGAAAGGAATATTGGCAAGTTTCACTCCTTGAATTTTTGTTTCAGCATGTTCGAGAATTTTTCTTTCTTTTTGTTTTAGACTTTCACGCCTAAACCCTTCCCTTGTACAAACATAGTGTACTCCTTATAATTTTCTGTCCTCTCTCGATAATACCGTATGGTTGGTCCTCATTGCAAAACCTTTTCGTCTTGCATACGCTTTATAAAATGCTTGTGCATCCTCAACCTCATCAAATTCTTTCCCAACAAATGGTTCAAAATTTCCACTACTAGAACTGGAAATCAAATTGACTCTATCTCCTACATTCACTCCATCTCCATCACCATCTCCCAAATTCACGACGTCTTCCATGTCCAATCCATCTCCCGTGCTAACATCACATTGCTCTTCCACGGTTTCATCCTCAAATATTTCATTTACAATGCCTTGTGGACAGTTTCTACTCGTTATTATGTCAACGTCATCACTATCCGAACTCCATCCAAAATCCTTCATCCAACATAAAACAATGTTATATATATTACATATTGAATATTATATGTATAATATTGAATCCAAATAATATTACCAAACAGATTTAATACCATAATTTTAATTGTAGGTGCGTCGGTGTTCGAACCGTGGGAAATTGAAGCCAAAACCCTATAACAAAAACAAAGTGACTATTCTTCATCCATGGTATTGGTGAAAAAAACAATAGCCTGTTTCATAAGGTCCTATCAATTTACTAGCAACTTTTCAAGTAATAATAGTGTCTCTAAGTATCATACATTGAAATTAAGAAAGGATGATAGGAGCCTTTTTAATGATACATACAGGTTTAATCTTTAGATAACAATAAATAGACATTTACAATGTAATGGATAACTGAAGCTGGATCTAAGGTAGTTCTTCGTGAACTAATAAAAATATCCCATAATTATTACTATAGAAGAATTGGGTCCAGTTCTTTGTGAACTAATAAAAATATCCCATAATTACTAATATAGAAGAATTGGGTCCAGCTTCAGTTATCCATTAATTTTAATATATTATACAAAATAATAATATATTTGCATTAGTCTATTAAAAAAGTCCTGTCATGTTATCAAAAAAAAAAAAAGTCCTGTCCTTCTCACTTCTTCCCGCCCTGCAGCTTCCTATTTCACGTACAATCTTGTGTGTTATACAGAACCTCTTCACCATATAAATTCCATACAGCCTACAGTTAACCCACTTTGAAAGCATAGACACCTCCACCACATTATCATCCACAAAAACCTAGCTGCCCTATTGTTATTTTGTAACCCATTATTCACATCAATCATACAAATCTTCTCTGATATGGGCATTGACAATTGGTCTGTGTTAACTCGCCTGAGGAGGGCAGTGAAGAAGGTCAGGTTTTTGTTGGATTTTAATGTCAACCGGTGGCGTCTAGCTCCGATGATCAACCGTACTTCTTCGAGCAATCACCACCGGCTAAGTTTCAATGATTGGCCAGGCTTGAGAGCTTGCACTGATGATAATTTCGATACAGAGTCTGAAGAATCAGGCGCCTCTGCAAGGAGTTTACAGAGAACAATAAGCTATCCATCCGAAGACAATAAAAGAAAGTAATTTGTGCATGTTTCTACATAAATTTTAACAGAAACACTTTTGCAAACACCGGATCTTGTAAAACTTGGCTCGAGAATAGTAAAAACAGAAACGCATCAATGAAGAAAGTAACGCATAAATTAACAGCAACTGGAAAATGATAGACGGGCGCGAAAATATATAGTAAAAATAGAAACCTTGATGAACTTGGGATAAACTGATTTTTCTGATTTGCTTGCTTCCGATTGAGCTTCAGATTTAGCTTCAGATTCAGATTTAATGTTAGGGTTTCTAAGAGGGAGAGAGAGAGAGAGAGAGAGAGAGAGAGAGAGAGAGAGAGAGAGAGAGAGAGAGAGAGAGAGAGAGAGAGAGAGAAGAGAGAGAGGTATCCGGTTTCAGCTCACGAATTTACGAAAATGAGTCGGTTTATTCCCTACATCGCGCAGTACAAAGTTTAAAATGTACCTCTTACGTGGCAAACTGTGATTGGCCTCCGTTATTCTCAGTTTATAGGACCCTCCAGTCCGAAGCGTTTCTGAATACATTTCTTGCTTCTAAACATTAATTGAAAATGTCTACATTCATTCAAATTGATCAACTGTCCTGCTCCTCTATATTTAAAAATTATATCATGTCATTTATAACAATATGCACCTGGGCATTGTGGCTTGGGTAGAACATCTTCAACACGTCTGCATCATGTGGGGGGGATTCATTGTTCAGCATTTTTGATATTTTGATATCTCAAACTCCAATCTGCCAATGATAAATAAAGAGGGTCGTTACGTAAACCGATTAATTTAATAGAGCATACATTGGCATGAACAAGAAAATAATACTCAAATTTGAAAACTAACTTTAATGTTCCTTCATCATCGCCAATTGCCAAAATGGCAAACATAAAGTCAGGTTAAAAAAGGAATTATCTTACAGTCATGTAAGCAAAACACTCCTCACAAGGAAACTAGCACTTTTAGCGAAGCTGCTTGTAAAGAAATAGACTGTAAAAGTATTTGAAAGAATTCTTTTATTCTGTATATTTTACTTGTGGTATACATGCAGTATATATATATATATATATATATATAAGTGCATCTGAAACTAATTGATGTACAAGAAATTACATGCAGTATATATTTTACTTGTATAGTTGTACATATTTAAATTAAAATTTAAATGTTGCTGATCTTCAGTAGTGATTTCATTTGAAATTAGTTGATCTTCTACACTGCTGAACCCAAAACAATGTCTAAAATACATCAAGCTGAGATCATAAAGGAACGCATGTGAAGACAATAAGATCACATGGAAACAAACTATATTAGTTTTAGCATTATGCATGGTTTTGTTTTCTGGTTAATGTATGTGTTTTCAACCCCAACTTGGCTGTGATTTAGACAATGTGTATTTGTAATGATCAACATGTTTTGTCAGTTTTTCTTATTATATTGTTTTCCATAAAAAACCGTAAATATTCCAGCAAATAATTAAACCATTTATAATGAGTTTTGAATTTCTGTATCTTTCACCGCTTGCATTGAGTACTTATAGTTTTAGTTCTTTAAGTTTTAGCAAACTTTGACAAGCAAGAAGACAATGAAATAAAGTGTCATGTGTCAATCCACATGACATGCCTACCTGAAAAGCACAAATTGCTATAAAGTACCCTCAGGGCCTTAACCAAATCACATGCTTGCATGTAAGTATAGACATAGAAATATAGCTAAACAATCCTTTATAGGGAAAATTTCTAAGTTTTCGTTTAAAAAAAAAAAAAACAGCTAGCAATTTCATTTGAAATTATCTCTATTATAAGAAACATAATCCAAACTTCCAGATCATTCTACCAGTCCATCAAATAGTGCTAGACATGGCTAATGCAGTCATCCATTTTTCTATGGATCACCATATTTTTGGACGATTGGACTAACTGATATAATTAAACAGTTGAATGTAAAGTGCATTCAGGGACCAAAAACAGTATTGGGATTATTCTTGTTGTTTTAAGTAAAATCAACACAACCTTCTTTTTGTTATTAGACTCATTGAATAATATTTTATGACATTATGAGCATCAACCAAAATTAAACTTGTATGACTAAACTTGTTCCATTCCACATAACAAACAACATCATTTAGATTTTTCAACCAATACCCAAAATCTCAATCATACAATCAACCAAAGCATAAAATAAAATTAAACCAGAATTTTGACAATCAATTACTGTCCAAACCCAGCGCAATCATGCAAGTAGAATCACTTTACTAAGTACTAGCAACCAAACAAGAATCTCAAACAATCATAGTCTTGTATCATCTGGGAAACTCATAAAAATTAAACAAGATCTACTTGAAAGCAGTAGACCAAAATAATCTGAACCAAAGAGAGAGATTGTGTATACCTCAACAGTCCATAATGAAGAAATTCCAGCAAATTAGATGGGTGTTCTTTGCTCATTTCCCGAATCAATCCCCCAAAAATACTTAAATCATTTGAAACAAAGCAGAGAGCTAAGACTTCAAAATACAATTGAATTTGCGCTTAGTACCAAAACAAGAATAATAAGTTGCATTTTCTTTAACATGGGCTCTACTAAATTCTCTATGAAACACAAGAAGAGAAAATAAAATTGAAAATTTTGTAATAATCCAAACAGTCAAAAAGGAATGAGAGGTAGTGATAAGATCCCTATTACTCTGTTTTTCTTACTTTAGTCTCACCAAATCAAATGTAATTATTCAAATGAATGCAATACTTATTCACTCTCACCCACTATTATCCACTATTAGTTGTGCTTAATTCTCCCATATTATATATATAGTCACATGATCCATCCTACAATATCACATAAAACAATTGGACCTCAATAACTTTGAGAGAAATATTACCAAAAAGTAGCCAATAATAAACTCCAAGGAAATCATCATCAACATCAAATTGTAGTATGCTTAATGGAATGAAGAAGCACTAATCATAACCATAGAAGAAGTGAAGAACTTGAATCAAGGATCCAAACTCTAGTTAATGCAAAGAGACAGCTATACTAATATGCAATGGACATGTATAGCTGCCATCAATATTTAGGCAATTGCAAGTAGTAAGCTGTAGAAGTGGGGGTTAATTGTGCATATTTTACAGAGTTATGGGACGAGTTATGGATAAATATTATCTTTGTTTAAAAAGAATAATATGTCTTATGTGATGCACATGTAAAAATTTCATTAGTTGTAAGGTGCATGAGAGAAAATGTCTTAAAGCTAGCAAAACAAATTATATCAGCCACCCGTTTATATAAATTAAACAAGAATAATAAAACTTACAAAGAACTCTCTTTTGTTCATTAAATCATATAACATCAACTATTCAAGCCTTTAGAGTTTCATATTGAACTTGATTTCTATTTATTTAATGTGTGATTCTATCTTCTTCTTCTCTTTATTTTATTATTTTTTTTGGGGGGGGGGGGGGGGGGGAGGGGGAGGGGCTGAGCTTTGGGGGATGGGTGTGAATCTCTCTCTCTTTTCATAATTTGTTAGCCAAGATATTCAGTAAGGGTTGTTGGTGTTTCTTGCACTAATTTGTGATCTTGTATTTGGAGAATAAAACGGATCAAAATTGAAACTTTGGAAGCTATGAGGAGATTTTCTTGGGATTTATAGAACCATATATGATCAATAAATAAATTGAAGAGTTGGCATCATGAAGTTTTTTTGTCTTGGGTGTTGGAAAAATCTGCAATAACTGGTAAATTAACTAAGAAGGTAGGGGAGTAATAGATGAAAATAAACTACTAAGTTTTCAAGCCTTAAGGTAAAACCAAAATCCAAACTCTAGGCAAACCATAAAACAGATTTCTTCATAAAAAAATCATCACATGGATAGATTTGGTCTTTAGAAAAACTAGTACTATATATCATGGGGAACAAGACAATTTATTATTGCAACGCAAACTATGATATCTTAACAATTACTAGCACATATCCAACAGAAGATGGTATAATCACCAATTTGATATAGATATTTGCCAAGATTGTAATTAAATATGGCACTAGTCCTTATGATGGTATGTAGCTTAGTAATTCAATATATTCAATATGTTCACAATAAATTTAGATTGGTAGATACTGGTATAATATTAAACTTGTGATGAATACTTTCTTTTCCCTCTCCCCTTTATTTTTCATGAAACATTCATGAAAAATTTGAATTAATGGGTTGAGCTAGCTTTAGAATAATATGTTTACATTCTTCCTTAAAATGTCTTATTATTATTATTATTATTATTATTATTTTGTTATATATATATATATATTGTGTATGTCTTAGTATTTTTTGTTACTTGGATGGAACACACCAAAGGAGAGACTTAGAAAATCATTCACACTAAGGGAGAAATATGGGTTTCAAATAAAGGAATCTGAAACTCATTCCAAATAAATCTAGCTAGATTTTCTCTAGGTGTAATCATCTTTCAAACCAAGTTAAATTTTTTCTTGTCTTGTCTTGATCTTCTAGGTAGCTAGCACTCGATAATGTAGAGGTTCACAGCCATGTGGTAGACATTACCTATTTGTTTAACAGAAAAAATAAACCTCAACCACCAACTCTGCAATAACCAAAAATCATCACCCAAATCTAGGACTAAATCATTGCTAGCATATTGAAAATAAATTGTGTAAATTAGGTTTAATCCAAGTCATTTACAGGTTTAAAGGGATCTAGTGTAGCTCTTTTTTCTTTTTCTTTTTTCTCCAAAGAAAACTAGCAAGTTCAGTGACTGAACAAATGAACTTTCAGGCATATGCTCTATATCATTTATGCACTTTGCCCATGTGACATTCAGAACCAAAACTAAGATGATGAGTCATCAAAATCATATCAACCATTGTGAAGAGCATCAACAAGTTTCACATAGATCCACTTTTTGAAAGAGAAGGAAATGGAAAGTGTGTACCTCAAAAAATAGACATGCTCAGCAGCAATCCCAATGATCTTTTCACAACAAGAAAACCATTCCACCAGAGTCTTCCTGTCCTTCCCACTAACAATGAAGAAAACATTTTTAGGGTCTCTGCACAAGCTTGTTAAGGTTCCAACAGCTTCAGAATTGGGAGTGTTACTAATTGAACCAGGCAGAACCATAGCTTCATCATAATCTAGAAGAATTGCTTGGCTCGTAGTCCTCTTATAGGTTAAAACAATATGATCAACTGAGAGCTTTATAAAATTTGGATCCAAAGCAATTACTCGAAACCCTAAACCAAAATTGATTCCCCAGCACCTCCTCCTCACATGATCCGTACATGCCCGTTCAAGATTTTGTAAAAATAGTCCATTAATAGCACAACCATAGTCTTAAACTGGCTAAGAAAAATAAATAAAAACAATCAAAATTAAGAGCAATTGGGCTCAATGGAGAGGTTCATAACCATGTATTTTTATCATTAAATTAGGAAATGATGCCTAAATCCACTTCTGACCATGTCAAATAAACACATGATATGTGTAATCACTATTGACTCTCCAACTAGCTTGTACAGAATCATATGTACATGGCTCAATCTTATAGTACTGATAAAGCTCCCCAAAACTTCTCAACCAGCTTAGCTGTGAAATGATTTGAAAGGAATGACATAATAATACTTATGGTCAGAAACCCTCTGCCTACACACATGCTATGTGATCCAAGCAGAATTACTATTGGAGAGCATACTTACACACATGCTATGTGACATAAGAAGTACTATTGAAAAATAAAGCAAGGAAAATTATAATTCTTACAATTAGTACTCAGAAACACCATCTCCCATAAAATTACAGGCAATCAAAATTACCTCATTTCCATTCTAATTACATGCAAAAGTAGTTTATGCGTCAATGCATTCAGAAGATATAATGCTCAAAATTCAAATAGATTGCCCCATTAATAGTAATGGGTGATTAGCTGTATTTTTTCTTTCTTTCTTTACTTTTCTTTAAATTTGAAAAATGAGTTTTTTCTGGGAGACTTAAATTTTTCATAAACATAAACTGTCCAAACTATAAATTAAAGTAACATAGGCATCATTGTTCAGCATATCATTCAACAGAACAGCACACCAACCTTTAATTAGCATTAGAATTGCTAATTATTGATGAAAGAAAATGGTCACACACATATGTAGAATAGCATCCTAGATGGCGGTCCAGCTGTTCCATCAATAATTGCTCCTGAATTAAATGAACGGTTTGTTAATGCATGTTAGTTTATCAGAAAATTAAATATTAATATAACCACAAAAAATGAGGGGGGAATAGTCACAACTTAATGTGTAAAATAAAATCTATTAGAAGGGATCAAGCAATTACATAACTTTTATAGAGTCTTCATCTCCTGCATGGACAATAATCCTTCACTTAATGGCTATTCAAGGTGCTGCAATTCTTTTAAGTCCACATTTCCAGAAAAATTCTTACCCAAAAAACCCCCCAACTGCCCAGTGCCTCCCACAATACAATAGGTGAAAAACCTTTGTCTTTATATATATATATATATATATATATATGTTTTCATTTATAGTTTGGCCACCCACCATCTCCCACTACCAAAAAATGTCCAAAATACTCAAAAAAGTGATTCTCATGATTTCTTGTTGACGCTCACTAAGTCTCTCCACGAGACTGGAGAGACTTAGTGTAAGACAGGAAATTCTAAAAAAATATTTTCAACATCTTGTCAGTTTTATTTTGCCTCTCACGAAGAACTCACATGTCACACAACACTCCATTAAGCTTTGTCTTGTAATGGTCAGCATCTTTCTTGTAATTCTCAGCATCTGTCTTTTGTTTTTCAATTAAGGCAAGGTACACTTTTTTCCTTTTGGTTGTTCCATTGTCTTGTCAACTCTGGGATGACCATCTCTCCTAGCCCCATCACGTATCCTGGTCTATGCCCAAGCACCTCTCTAAATACACTTGTTGTAGCCTCATCGTTGCGTTACTCAAGCTCTAGACCATCCATCTTGCTGACCATCTCATTCTGCACATGTAATATTTAAAATGGTTCCACTACAACATATAGCACTTTCGCCGGCGCTTTTAAATCACCGGAAAATCGCAAAAACTCGCTGCTATATCTATATACCAGCGATTACATAATCGCCGTGGAATCGCCGGTACTATTCAGCCATTTCTTGTATACCGCAACGAAACTCAAAAATCGCCGTCTAATATAAACTTTTTACCGGCGATTCACTAATCGCCGGTATATAATTTGTAAATCTAAAAATAGATAGCGGCGATTACAAAATCGCTGTGAAATAATTAAGCGGCGATATATAAATCGCCGGTATATAAAAGAGAAAACGGGAATTTATTAACCGGCGTTTAGGAAATCGCTGGAAAATTATTAACCGCCGGTATATTTTTAACCGGCGTTTCATAAATCGCCTGTATATTTTTAACCGGCGATTTATGAAACGCCGGTTAATCAATTTAAAGACGGATAAATATTTACCGACGTTTATAAAATCGCCGGCTTATTAATTGCCAGCGATTAAATAAACGCCAGAATACATGTTACAGTCTAGAATTTGTATTCCGGCGTTTAATAAATCGCTGGCAATTAATAAGCTGGCGATTTTATAAACGTCGGAATTAACCAACACTGCCAGTAAATTACTTTCCAGCATTTTTTCCATCGCCGTCATTTAATATAGCAGCGATTAAGAAAGCGCCGGAACAATTATTACGGCCATTTCATTATATTCCAGTGATTTTCAAATCGCTGGAATATAATTTTTTGTGCATTATAATTTTTTTGCCGTTGTTTTGTAAGTTTTTAGCGGCGATTGAAAAATCGCTGGAAAATCCTAAGAATTCCAAATTTTAATAACCCAGTATTCCTACATAGGTCTCATTTAAATGAGACCTGCAATGAGTTCTCATTTAAATGAAACCCAGTAAGAATACTGGGTCTCATCTTTCACCCATGCATTAATCATGAAAACCAAATATTTACCCGTCATTTATGTATAAAATGTACCTGATTGACATGAGTAGCTAATTAATTATCCATACATCAACAAATCACATAATATATCAATATTCAAGTAAATATATGATTAGACCAAAGTCATATATATTTTTACACTGGGTGGTGCATTATACTGTCATATCAAGTACAAGCTGAGCTACAAAAGATGTGAAGAGAAATATAATCACTAATATTTGAAACATGTTCAATCCTCTACTACATCCAAAATCAAAGAGCTACCCAGTTGTGCTTGTTGGTACCTTCAGTGCACGCCAATGAACAACACTAGTACTGAAGCTTTGAAGAATGTTCCCATCTGTTTAAAATTACCAAAACAGAAACAAACTCATGAGCACCCTATATGACATAAATAGTTCTTTCTTAATCATAAATGTAACATGTACAAATTATTTAAATATCGATAAGTTGGAATGTGACTGTACAATATATCCATATATCGAAAAATAAACTAGAAAGTCCGTCATAAAACCAGATTGGGATGGAAGTACCTCAGGCACCTCAGAACTCTTATGATCCATTTAGTTCACACCACAACAAAAGCCTCATTCAAAATGTCATTAGGGGCCTTGATACCTAAAATTTATTGTTTGCTCGATTTGAAAAATGAGACTTACACTGTGCTAGTGTTGCCTATATATAGAATGGTGTTTTCCTGAATTAGAATTTTGAATGGTATAGTGCTCAGCTCATATGAATAAATAAATTTATTCCACTCCCCACCCTTCAAAGTTTGTACAGAAGAGAAAAGTTTGCATGAACCTACAGTTCATGGTAACCTTGGCACAAGCTCACACTTTGAGAAAAAGTGGCAGTACAATAACTTGGGGGCATTTACACAGCCATCTCCACCAAAGAGAGATGCAATTTAGAAAATCTCTCCTTATTGAAGAACTCTTACCAGACTCGAGCCCTGCTAAAGTCATTCCTATCACGTAGGAGTCGGATATGCGATCTTGTGATCAAGTAGTTACGTTGAAGTAGTTAAGCTTCAGCTATTTTATCTCATGCAAACAAATGTTTAATTTTTGAATACTTGATGAAGAGCCTAACCGCATGCTTTCTGTTATCAGCTATGTATATATATACACCTCGGTGTACGTTTAACAGAAATACGAAAAACACTTTTCATTTACTGTCTTCATCTCAGATTTCTACATGGTATCAGCTTCAGCCGTTTGACCAACGTCCTTCCATATCCTCTCCTTCTTCCACTATGTCCAACCACTCTTCCTCTGTTACTCCTTCTCTTATCACCCCACCAACCATTAATGTCACCAAACTGTCCCGTGAGAATTACCATATCTGGAAAGCTCAACTCATTCCTTTCTTCCGTGGCCAGGGTCTCTTTGGTTATCTTGATGGCACCACCCTCATTCCCTCTCCAACCGTTACTGTTACTAACCCAGACTCCACTGCCAATTCTCTTATTTCTAATCCCCTCCATGACCACTGGCTCTGGCAAGATGCCATTGTTCTTGCCGTTCTTTTCTCCACCATTACCGAAACCATTCTGGTTCAAATTGTTTCCCACACCACATCTGCCAGTGTTTGGCAAGCCCTTGAAACTTCCTTCTCATCTCAATCACGAGCACGTACCATTCAATTACGTACTGACCTTTCCAATGCACGTAAAGGTGCTCTTTCTGCTAGTGATTATTTCATGCAAATTAAACGCTACGCTGATGAATTGGCCATTGCTAGGTACTCCCTTACATGTGACGAAATCGTCACCTATCTCCTTGCTGGTCTCGGTCATGATTATGACCCTTTCGTTACTACCATTTCAGCTCGCAAAGACCCTGTTACGCTAGAGGAAGTTTATTCTCTTCTTCTCACTACCGAGTCTCGTCTCTCTCATCATAATCAACCGTTGCAACACGCATCTGTCAATGTTGCTACTCGACAGTCTCCACAAAATTTTTCCCGTGGTCGTAATGGCTCACGCGGCAGGGGGCAAGGCTTCCGTGGAAATTTTCAACACTATCCTTCTTCTGGTCGTGGTTCCTCCCCTCGTGATGCTGTGATTTGTCAAGTATGTGGTAAATCGGGACACTTAGACAAAAAGTGCTTTCACAGGTTTGACATTACATACTCTGCCGATTCTGATCAGCGCAATCCCCTGGCTTTGGTTGCCTCTAACTCCTTCCCATTTGAACTTGCTTGGCACCCTGACACCGGTGCCACCCATCACCTTACCAACGACATCACCAACCTCCATCTAAGGAGTGAAGATTATGATGGTCCTGATCAAATTCATGTAGGCAATGGTGCAGGTTTGCAAATTTCGAAAATTGGTTCTTCTTCCATTTCTACTTCTGCCAAACCTTTCATATTAAATCAAGTTCTCCTTGTTCCTGACATTCAAAAAAATCTTGTTTCTGTCCAACAGTTCTGTAGAGACAATAGCGTTTATTTTGAGTTTCATCATAATTTTTTTGATATCAAGGATTACTCGGGGAGCCTCCTTCATCGCGGGTTGTTTAAAGACGGCTTATATTCTTTTTCCAGCTCTACGCAATCCATCCATCCTCGTTGTTTCTTGGCAGTTCGTGCTCCATATACCTTGTGGCATCAACGTCTCGGTCACGCGTCTACTCCCGTCGTCAAACAAGATGTCTCCACTTTCACTCTTCCATTCTCCAATAAAGAAATTCCAATCTGCTCGGATTGTCAACATGCTAAAAGCAGTGCTCTTCCTTTTCGTTCGCGTCATCATTCCTCACAGTTTCCTCTTGATTTAATATATAGTGATGTATGGGGGCCAGCCTCAGTTATTTCTAACTCTGGTTGCCGTTATTATGTGTCCTTTTTAGATGATTGCACTAAATTTCTGTGGCTCTTTCCACTCAAGTTAAAATCTGATGTAGAGACTATTTTCCTCCAATTTCAATCTTATGTTGAACGCCTTTTTGAGCGTAAAATAAAAATGTTTCAATCAGATTAGGGCGGTGAGTTTCGCAAATTAACAACTCATTTCAAAACCGCTGGTATTCAACATCGCATGGCTTGTCCGCATACTCATCAACAAATGGGTGCGATTGAACGCCGCCATCGACAAATTGTTGAGGTTGGTTTATCACTCCTCTCCCATTCCAGTTTACCACAACATTTCTGGGAAGATGCTTTTCTCACGGCCGTTTATTTGATAAATCGGCTCCCTACGCCTATCTTACAGAAGAAATCTCCCTATCAACTTGTTTATCACACTCCACCTGACTATCACTTTCTTAAAGTCTTCGGTTGTGCGTGTTGGCCGTACTTACGTCCTTTTAACAAACACAAAATCGATTTCCGTTCAAAAACTTGTGTGTTCATCGGTTATAGTCTCAACCATCATGGTTACAAATGTCTTGATCTTGCAAGTGGAAAAATATATGTCTCCCGTCACGTTATTTTTGATGAACACTCCTTTCCTTTTGTCAAACCACCCATCATCGAGTCCATGCCCCCTTCTAATACGGTTGCCTTGCCAACCTTCATTACTACTCCCTCCCCTGTTTTGCCTCCTGCAGGTACTTTGCAAAATGCACCAATGCCTATTACAAATTCTACAGCACCATCCACATTGGATCCTCCCCATGATGAGGTGCCTCTCGTTCCTCCTCCTGCCAACCAGCAAATAACCAGCCAGTCTCCAAGTGCCGTCCCAACCAGATCCACCAATATACATGTTATGACTACCAGATCCAAAAACAACATTTGGAAGCCTAAACATCTACCAGATGGCGGTGTCGTTCACCCACTTCCACGAGGGCTTCTTGCTGCGATCACACACGACAGTACCGAACCATCTTGCTACACTGAAGCTGCCAAACATAGCCATTGGCGTGATGCTATGAACTCCGAGTTTGATGCCTTGCTTAAAAATCAAACGTGGGAGTTAGTTCCTCCTAATCTGCATGCAAATGTCGTGGGTTGCCGGTGGATTTTTAAAATCAAAAGGCGAGCTGATGGAGCTGTTGAACGCTATAAAGCACGACTCGTGGCCAAGGGCAATCATCAGCAACACGGGGTTGATTTTCATGAGACATACAGTCCCATAATTAAACCTGCAACTGTTCGCCTTGTCCTATCCATTGCTGTTTCTAGAGGCTGGTGTCTTCGGTAGATCGACATCCAAAATGCATTTTTACATGGTTGCATTCACGAAGAGGTTTTTATGATTCAACCTCCAGGTTTTCAACACCCTCAGTACCCTAATTATTTGTGTCGGCTTAAAAAAATCCTTGTATGGTCTACGTCAAGCTCCTCGGCAATGGTTTTCTCAACTAGCAGATGCTCTGTTCAAGCTTGGCTTTGTTGATAGTAAAGCTGATTCTTCATTATTCATCTATCGCTCTCAATGCCAAATTATCTTCTTTCTCATTTACGTAGATGACATAATTATTACAGGCTCCGATACTCAGTTAGTCAATCACGTAATCACTGCTTTACACAAGGAATTCGCAGTAAAAGATCTGGGTAATTTATCTTTCTTTCTGGGCGTCGAAGCTTTATCCTCTGCTGATGGTATTTACTTAACTCAGCGTAAATATATAGTCGAGCTACTGAAACGGTCAAGAATGGATAAATGTAAACCGTGTGTAACACCTATCTCAACTACTTCGCATCTCTCAATCAGTGATGAAGGTGATTTTGAAGATCCATTTTTGTATAGAAGCATCGTTGGAGGGTTACAGTATTTGTCATTCACGCGTCCTGATATTGCTTATTCAGTTCATCGGGTCAGCAAATTTATGCATCAACCGAAAATAACACATTGGCAGCATGTAAAAAGAATTCTCAGATTTTTAAAACACATGGTTTCACATGGCCTCCTTATTTCACGTAACTCTTCAACTCAGTTTCAAGCCTTTTCGGATGCCGACTGGGCAGGTGATCGTGATAATTGACGGTCTGTGGGATCTTACTGCATCTTTCTCGGCAACAATTTAGTCTCGTGGCGATGTAAGCAACAAAGTACAGTGGCCCGAAGTAGCACTGAGGCAGAGTACAAAGCCCTCGCCGATGCTGCTGCTAAACTCCAATGGCTATAATCTCTTATACACGAACTTGGTCTTCATTTGGACACTCCACCCGTGCTCTGGTGTGATAACATTGGCGCAACCTATCTGAGTGCCAACCCTGTGTTTCACGCACGAACCAAACACATTGAAATAGACTATCATTTCGTGCGTAATCTTGTCGCAACTAACAAGCTTCAAGTTCGTCTAATCTCCAGCCAAGATCATCTCGCTGACCTCCTCACCAAACCACTGGCAGCTTCTCGGTTTAAGTTGTTAAGTTCCAATCTCAGCGTCCGAGATCTTCCCCTGCGATTGAGGGGGCGTATTGAAGAACTCTTACCAGACTCGAGCCCTGCTAAAGTCATTCCTATCACGTAGGAGTCGGATATGCGATCCTGTGATCAAGTAGTTACGTTGAAGTAGTTAAGCTTCAGCTATTTTATCTCATGCAAACAAATGTTTAATTTTTGAATACTTGATGAAGAGCCTAACCGCATGCTTTCTGTTATCAGCTATGTATATATATACACCTCGGTGTACGTTTAACAGAAATACGAAAAACACTTTTCATTTACTGTCTTCATCTCAGATTTCTACACTCCTTTAGCATGTTGTTTAGAATCAGTTTATCAATTCCAACACGCCACTACGTGTACACAAAAGAAGAGTTGAAAGTACTGTGTAGTGCCTTAGTTAAATCGAAGATGGATAGCCAAGCAATCAAGCATAACTTAATGTTTCATAGAGATTTCTTTTTCTTTTAGAACATTTATTTTCTTACAAAAGTTAATTATGTCCAATTTCATACGTGTGTATTTCCACAATACCCCATGATTACACCATCATATTGAACACAAAAATCATCAAGATAGCCCAACATTTGATCATACCATTATAAAGCAAAAATTTACTGCATTACAATAAAGGAACAGAATTATACCAGGCCAGCAACAATAAGCCCATTATTACAAATGTAAAGAAATACACTCATTATTGTGGGGAACTATATTTCCCCTAGTATAATATCATATCAACAAGAAGCGCAGATGTATGTGACACAATAGAACATCTAAATATGCAAATAAAAATTGGGTCAGCACAAAGATGTTGGCCTTAAAATATGGTCTTCTTCCCCATAAAAAAAATCTAATATCTTTGATTTACCTGGTTTGTGCAAATGGCTTTTCCTTCTTAAGTTCCAATTCCTGCAGCTTAGCTTCAGCTTCCCGCTTTTGAGCCAAGCCCTTCCCCCATTCCAACTTCTTATCCTGGTTAAAATGCACAGGAAATGAAAGTTGACCTCTTCAACTTAAATCTACCAAGAGACAGCATTTACTTTTCAAAGAAAGAAGCTTCAAACTCAAGCTACAATATTAAAACTAAAAAGATGCTCGAGCCCATAACTATGATGAACTTACCATATTAAATGCGCAAGTTTTACATCCTCTACAACCTCATGGTTTAACGCCTTCCCTAATAGAATTGATCTGTGTCTGCCAACACTTAATAATAGTCATTTGTAAATAACCACCGAGTCTCTTTGACAACTAGCAGAATTACTATAACATTTTCACCAAAGCCTCATAAGAGATTAAAAGAACAAGAAAAAATCAAATTTTGAATAGTCACGAACATCATCAGACTGCAATTTGCACAACCTGAATCTATCCCTTCCACAATTAAGTTCTTGCAAGATTTGGGAAATGTAAAAGGGGAAAAAACAAAGAAAAAAGAAACGCCCATGTATATGCACATGCACTCTTTATCCTAATATATCTGTTAGAAACACCAATTTCCTTCATTCATGAGAATTGTAATTCTTGTAATAAAATGGAAATTTCTTTTATGTTGAAACATGAAAAATACTGAAGGGCCACAGTGGCACTTGTCAGCATAATTGAGTAACATGGGCTCAAGGGTAAAAGTTGACATTTACCAACAAAAGAAAACAGAAAGAAGGAAGAAGGGAGGGACAGATATGCAGTGGTAATGATCTCTAAAACTGTAAATCTCTCAACATGATCATCAGACGTCTCTTGCCATCAGCAGCTTGCACTGATATTCTACATTTCTTTTTAATTGTACGAAGATCTTTATTACCAACAGTTTGCACGGATATTCTACATATCCCCCACACCAGGAAGAAAACAGAGCAAGAAGAGAAGGGGGACATGATAATCCAAGAAAAGAAAAAAATTGAATGAACCTCATAAAACTAGCAAAATTAATGAATGTTGACCATTACAATGATGATGATGGTTGCCATAAATAATAATTATTATTATCAAATTAATGGTCAATTACTAAAACTTCCAGCAGAATCTGGATCAAGACATTATTCACTCGTCAAACACCCTCGACTCACAATACTCACTATACCACTCCTCACACATTTTTTTCTTTTTTGATCAATAAATAGGAATTTTATTAAAAATAGGCGAAGCCAAGTACACAAGACAGGTTTGAGGTATAAAATACTCACAAGAATTTTATAAACTCACTATACCGCTCCTCACACATGACAGGTTTATGATAATATTCCAAAGTACCTTGGGCTTCTCTTCTACTTTTACTTTCTGCCTTGACTTCAAAAAGTCTTCCTTCGATATACGTTCTCTTCTCCTACATCAAACGGCAGAAAATTTTCTTATTACCATAATAACAAAATTAATGAGATATGGAACAAGAAAAACAAGAAGCCAAAATGTAAATTCCTTTTACCAGCTGAATCATCATTGTTTTCCTCTTCAAGATTAACGGGTTTGTGACAAACTGGATCTTCATCCATGACTAGAATTACCAACATACATCTGGTTTACTTTGGACCACATTCTTCATCCTTTTTTTCTTTTCCTTTCCTTCCTTCCTCATCATTGCTCTCATATCTCTTTAGATATTCTATAACTGACTTGGACCCCGAAGTTGAAGCCGCCACCATCATTCAATATCAATGGCCTTGAACGTGGAGGAAAGACGATATTACTGCATTTGTACAATAAACCAACTAAAAAAATGTGATTTTAAACCCATTAGAATTACCAACATAGAAGCAACAAATAAACGTAAAATTATATTAGTGTGCATGCAAATTCACAGACTGAAAATCCTTAAAACTAGGGTTGTGGCCAACTCGGCCAAGTTTATTTGAAGATTATATGTGAGTACTTACCTGTTGGTTTTGAAGTCCTTCGAAATTACCATTGAAACGACGAATCGGAACCATCGAATAAATATCAAACGCTCATGAAGTGTTAACTACAAACTCAAAAACTTCTAACGATCCAGTCGTCGGGCCTAAACTTCCCCAATATCCCCTGTGTTGGCATATACCCCTTACTATATATATATATAGTAATATGTATATATATATAGATTATTGCCGAGCTGTCTTTTTGACTAACAAAAAAGCACGCAAAAGTCCAAAAAACACTCGACCACACCTTATGGGTCGGGGGAATCATTACACTGAGTCTGGCGATATGACTCAGTGAATGTGGGATGATCCTTAAAGAACGCTTGCAGCAGCCTGTCAGTTTGAATCGCATGCTCCCTAAGAGCCCGCACCTCTGATCTCACTTCATCCAGCTGACTCTTATAGTCTTCGGCATCTTTCTTATGTTGTTCAGCATCTTTCTTGTATCTTTCAATCTCTGACTGGTAGCATTGCATTTTAACTTGGTCACGTTGTCTACTTGACTCGGGGATGACCATCTCCCCAAGTCCTCGTGCATATCCAGGTCGATGTCCGAGGACCTCCCTAAAGACCGTCGCTGCTGCCTCACCACTTCGTTCCTCTGGTTCTAGGCCATCCAATCTACCTTGCATCTCCTTCTGCACAAATGCAAAACAACGATTATTAACAATCGTTAACAACCTTATGCTCTTATTTATTATTATTAAGTTGTGGGATGAAAAGTGAATAAATCACTTTCAAATATAAATTTGGAAACCATCCTTACGTGCAGCAAAAAACTTCAACAAATATCGTACTCACATAAGTGTTTTTAGTTGCTAAAGTGACAAATTTACCATTCTTTTTTGACCAGTGAGTCTTCTTATAAAACTCCACCAAATTCCTAAAAGTAGCCTGTTACAAATGTGTATAATTGTACAGGTAGATGTTCAATAAAAAAATATTGATTATTACATCATATTTATGCGAAAAGAATGACCAATCATATAAAAAAACCCATATGGTCAAACCACACAAACACATCGATATGAAACTAAAGACCTTCATACCTTATGATGCAAATGAGTCAACATGTACATTTTTGAACAATACATGACACAAATGCATTGTTCCCTAAGCAATAAAACCTTTACTATTAAAAGGTGTGCATTTATATTGTAATTGAAATGCATCATCCTTCTCGTCTGAATATTCTCTCATTCTATATAAGATGTCATTTTAACCAATTATTATGTCGTATACTAAATAAGTTGTCCCTATCTCTATTTGACAACATTCTAATTATTTATACGTTAACACAAATGTGTATACGGTTAGAGGGATTAATTGGAACAACTATATTTTTATTTTTTAGGAAACAACTTTTAATGTGTTATCAAACTAGAGATGACCTTCACCAACATGATTCTTCATTTATTGAGCACCCTTACAAACGTCATCAGAAATTAGTAAACTAATAGCCATGCAACAAATGGGTTGTGAGCAATGTTATAGGAGAATGGGTTATGACCATCAGGCTAGGCTGAAATCAATTGAAAGACTATACCTTCTCCTCCAGTAGCCTAACAAAGGATTTGCGGCTTGTTGTGTGGTTAATGGTTAGCGTCTTTCTATTCTTCCGATTTTGTCTTGCAATTTTCTGCCATTAAAACTCAATCTCAGCTTACGCAAATTGCATAATAAACACATTAAGGATAGACTCGTTAAATTCTGCTAGTGTTTTTTATTAATTTACCCAATATATACCTTGAATTCATCGCTTCCCCACCTCTCACACAACTTAATCCAGACATGCAAGTCGACCTTGGTACTCCCAGAAGCCAATGCTTCTTCGTGACTTCCATATGATTCATACTTTTTGTGTAATTCGTGGTGAAATGCATTAAACCGCTTATGCAACTACTTTATGACAGTCAGTCTATGATTCTTTTGATCCCAATTCAACACTAAGTCACCCTGCATGGATGAACATCACGTTAACATCATCTTGTAATTGTGTACACTCACAACATTTTCTCAAAATGAAAGGCAATATATCATACTCTTATACGGTCGATCAACTCATCCTTTTTGTGCTTGTGGTACATTAGTCCATCTCGCATAGTTCATGTCGCAATATTGTTTTATTATTTGCGTTACCCGTGCTGTGAACATTAATACATTGCACAGCACAGTGCTATTTCACCGACATTAATCTTCAAAAGCACGGGGCCGTACTTCCTCAACTTCTCGAACTCAATACACTTAGCTGGCCCACGTCTCCATTTGGACTGTTCTTGGTTCGCTGTGGGCATTATGGGGGCGGTCAAATCTGTATTTCAAGATAACAAAAATTGACTATCAATCTTCATATAACAACTTTTGTTATCTACACATATATGGGTAATGTATTGAGAACAGAATAGGAATAATGATTGTACCGGTATTGTCTGTTAGGTGGGGGTTCTCTTACGAGTAAAGGTTCTCTAATCGGCTTAGGTGGGGGCATTGGAATGGGACATGAAGGCCCCTATGGATGACTGAGAGGTTGCGTTGAGTCATCTGAGCCTGATTGATCTGCATCTAAGTGATTTTGGTATGAAGCAATGTGGGTTCCACGTGGTCCGCGCACTCTACTATAGTAATGTACAAATCGTCTGGCACGAATGCCTCGTCTAGCCCCTCTTCCTCGAGAATTTTCGCCCATTGTGTCACTTGCATTCATACGACATTCCATTTAAGTTTCAAGTATTTCCAATCAATTATAATAAATCATGTCATTCACCTTATGCAAAAACATGACTCAATACCCAATTATTATACGACTAATATCTACTATAGATGATTGATAGTTTTTTTTAGTGCAATCTCTTTAAAATTCTAACATTATCGAAAAATGATGCAAGAATGTTCATGGTTTTCTTTTTTTACCACAAAGGATGCAATGGAATAGCACGCATGAAAATTCTAGTACGAATACCTGATATAATAAAGTACTTAGTTGTCAAAACCATTTATCAATATGGTAACTCCTAAATTGTTGCATATTTCTCACAAGCTCACTGAGTTTTAACAAAACTTCAATCGACTAATTGTCAAAGGTTTCCAACCAATATGTGAGTTTATATGAATAAATAGATTGACCAATTTGGAACTATAATTAGCTATCATTACAACTATATTCATAATGGGGGCATTCAGGATCTATAACTTGAACAAAATATTGATTAAGAAAGGTTTCATTACTTGACCCAAATGCTCAATCAAAATTAAGTGTAGCATGATAACTTAGTTGAAATGAACATACGTGTATTTCTTTATTATATATATTGTCTACATACTCATTATAAAAAAAAAATAAACTATGGAATGGAAGTGCATAAACAAATGGGCTAGTTGTCTAGGCTAATCTAGACTTGTCTGTGGATAGGTCCTCCTCATCTGAATATCCTCCATCACCATAAGCATCTCCTGAACTAGAAGCAATCATGCCATTATCAATAAAGTCTGCTACATTTATGTTTTGACCTTCCGGACTAGTCTCTTCTCGTGCATCAATAACCAGAGGTTCTACATCGTTTAGATTTAATGGAGTTGACATTGGACGTACATCACAGTGCCTTATTTTCTTGATAGGCATCATCATCACTTGATGATCCATCAATATCTCCTAACACTCTCGGCACTGGTGGAATGTCATATGCATTTCTATTCGTGTACTTTTGTACCACAAACCATCTCCCTTTCGCCCTTATATCTCTAATGTAGAAACACTAGGAAGCCTGCATGCCAACACAAATGGTTCATCCTTATACTAAGTCCTATCCATGTTGATACTGATTATATGGTTATCAACTCGTACCCCTCGTCTTGTATCACTAACGTCAAACCAATCACACATGAACAAGTACACCTGATGCCAACCCATGTAATGTAACTCCACGATATCATTAATAACACCGTAGAAGTTAACATTATTAGTACTTTTGTCCCCAGTTACCAACACCCTTGAATTTTGTGTATGCCACCGAAATTCAAGTTGTTACGTATGGAACCTTTTGTCATTTATAATGCACGCAGCAAAAGATGCAACCCACCATTCAGGCCCGTAAGCTAACGCATACAAATCAGCAGTCACATCAAGTGGGTTGGTTTTATGCTGGTCCTGAACCTACAACAATATTGTAGAGAAGTCATTACTTATATTTTCTTCAACAAAGTAAAAAAGGCTTGAGTTCATCTAACTAGAGAGGGAGCAAGCTAACTTACACGTTTCTTCAACTAAGTTAGAAACTCAGTTTGATGTGTTTGATTGATACAATTTGGGTTATGCACTTTACATTTTTCATAGTGCTTCTTGCATTTGGCGTATGCAAAATCATGTAGCAATATACGTAAGATACTTCCTAGGGACATACAACATAAATGGGTTGCTCCCATAAAACCATAAAAGAAAGAGTTTGAACTTGAGAGATAATGGATGCTTACTCTAAGTAGGGTCCAATCTCAACGTAATTGTTAAGGACATACTAGGTTGCTTCCGCTAGGAGTTTATCTGATAATTGAAAGGTGGAAGCTATACCCATGGGACGAACTTTCTGGTTAAAAATTTTAAATACATCTATATTCTCGGCATCTCCACCATCAACGTTGCAGTCCGTTCGAGTAAACTTCGTCCCAATATGTTGGAGATACATTGAGCAAAAAGTTAGACATTAGATGTAAATGTAAGCTTTGCCTATTGAGCCTTCTGGGCGGGCTTTATTCTTAACATACCACTTGAACTTGCCGAGATACCTCTCAAATGGATACATCCACCTGTATTGTATTGGACCCCCAAGTATGGCCTCACGAGTAAGTGGACAGCTAGGTAGACCATAACATCGAAAAAATATGGAGAAAATATCATCTTCAATTTGCATAGAATTATGACAATATCAGTTTAGAGTTGGGATAGTCGGTTAACATCTAGGGTTTGGGCACACAACTCCTTGAAGAATGTGCTCAGTTCAGTTAAGGCTAAGGCAATATCAGTTTGTAAGAACCCTCAACGGCAATAGGAATTAGTATTTGCATGAAAACATGACAGTCATGGCTTTTCAACTTTGAAATTTTGCAATCATATACTGAAACACAATACGAGATGTTCGAAGCAAATCCATCTGGGAATTTCACATCGGCCAACCATTCACAAAATTTCTTCTTTTCATCACCGTGTAATGTGTACAGTGCATGTGGCATTATAACACGTTCACTTTCATGCTTCAAACGTAATTCTTTTCTGAAATCAAAAATCTCTAGGTCACGTTGAAAATTGATATTATCCTTAGTTTTACCAGGGATGTTTATTAAAGTACACAATATGTTATCGAATATATTCTTTTCAATATGCATGACATCTAGATTATGTCAAAAATGTAGGGTTACCCAATACGGTAGCTTGAAGAAAATGTTATACTTTGTTCATTTTAACTCTTCAGTAGTGAGCTTTCTCTTTCGACTAGATTTACCAAATTGCACATCCCCAAGCATCTGTAGTTAAGCTAGAATATCAGCTTCTTCTAAAACCCTTGGTGGTATGCGGTGATCTTCTTTACTATTGAACAAATGTTTTCTCAGTCTTCACATGTAATCTGGTGGCAAGAAACGACGATGTCCCATATAACAATATTTTCAGTCATACGTCAACCAATTGGAGTCTATGCCTTTGTTACAAGATGGACATGCCAATTTTTCTTTTGTTGACCAGCCAAAAAGACTCTCATATGCTGAAAAGTTATTGATTGTCCACGTTAAAGTAGCGTGCAACATGAATGTTTCCTTTGTGGATGCATCTTACGTAGATACCCCATATTCCCAAAATTCAAGCAGTTCATCAACTAACGGCTGCAAGTAAACATCAATATCATTACCTGCAGATTTTGGCCCTGGAATAATGAGGGTTGTTATGAAGAATTGGTCCTTCATGTACAACCACGATAGCAAGTTATACGAAACCAAGACTATTGGCCAAATGCTATATGGTTTAGCCATATTGTTGAAGGGATTGAAACCGTTACTTGTCATTCCAAGTCTTACATTGCGAGCATCCTGAGCGAACCAACTATGTTTGTCATCAAATCTCTTCCAAGGCTCTGAGTCTGCAGGATGTCTCATACTAGCCTCATCGGTTGGTCGATGCTCTTTATGCCATCTCATATCACCTGCTATCTGTGCAGACATGAAGAAAAGTTGCAATCTTGGCTTTAAGGAAAATGCCGCAACACCTTTTTAGGTATAAGACTTGCCTTGTGTGTATTAGGCATTTACCTTGAAGTCTTACAAATAAGACATTCATTAAGATTAGGATTTTCCTTTCAGAATAAGATGCAGTCATTGGGACATGCATGAATTTTGTAGTAATTGAAATCCAAACCCCTAACCAATGACCTTGACTCCTCATATGAATTATGCAAAAATCTATTCATATTTTATCATTTTCTTATCATTCTATAATGTATCATTAGATGATAGATTCATAATTAGTGAAATATAATAAATATTATCTAATCATCTAATGCCATATTATGTGATGATAAAAGAATGATCTAAATTAGGATGATGAGTACGTAGTATTACTCTTAAATTATATTTTCTATTGTACTTTTTCAAGTATGATCATATAATTTTTTTTTCCAAAATTTATGAAATATTTAGAAGAATGGTTGGTTAAAAGTCATTTTTATTTAAGGAAATCTAGAAATTTGGAAAAATATTAAGAAAATTTATTTAATCTGTTCAAGTTTATAAGTTATTAAAAGATATTGTTGATGGCGTGTTTCGTACGCCTCAAGGCCGAGTTCTCAGTGGGCTAGGTCACCAGTTTCTTGAGCCTACAATAACAAAGAGAGAGAGAGTAGGAAAGGGTGGCCCTAGGATGGCTTGGGAAGCCTACGATGCCTAAGTTAGCGATAGTTCTTTGGTGTTTTGAAAAGTAGGAAATTTAGTAAGTAAAAATGTTTAGTAGGGAGAATTCGATTACAGAAAAAGGCCAATCTCTTTACCTGAGAGTCAAGGGACTTTATATACTCAACCCCAAGGGCCAGGAGGCCATACCTTGCATCCTGGAGGAAGAAAAGTTCTCTTGGAGCTCATTCTATCATACTGCTTTTAATGCAGCGTGGCTCTTTGGGTTCAGTTATTAATACAGCGTGATTGTCTAGTGAACCTGTTTAATGCAGTGTGATCTTCTCGTGCTGCTTTGGAGTCTCGTTCTCTCTCTCTCTCTCTCTCTCTCTCTCTCTCTCTCTCTCTCTCTCTCTCTCTCTCTCTCTCTCTCTCTCGTGTGCTTCCTTCCCTTTCCTCTGGTTTGGTTTCATGCGCTCTTTGTGTAACTTCTCATCCTAACCTGGATAGGCACGCTCAACTTCTGTGGGTCGTGGGTCCCATTCGGGTCGTTGGGAGAACTTGCAAGCTTGAGCTAGGTTCCTCGGGTCTGCCTGATGTCTAGTCTGGGCTAATCCTCATGGGCCTGGGGCCCTGAGGAAAATCTCCCCAACGGATATGCTAAAAGGATATTTTCCTTAGTACTGATATTTCTTGTATGTAACTCCAACATTTTAAACGTTAACGAGTAATTTTAATTTTCAAAATCAAAGATATGGATAAACAAAAAAGAGAGAGAGAGAGAGAGAGAGAGAGAGAGAGAGAGAGAGAGATAAGAGTTTATAAAGATATTCCTATGAGTAATAGTAAATAAAGTTATAGGGTGTGCACGCATACTCATTTTAAAAAAATAAAAATTTTATGTGCAGTCAATTTTAAATATTATTATTAAAAAAATAAAAATTTTCAGATAAATATCAAATTTACCAACTCTTATTAAATGGAGTATATGAGGTTTTCGCAGGACAAGATTATAAATATAATTTCTCTACCAAAATTGGGTTGGATCCTTCAAAGTCAATGGTTCATGAACTGGGCCATGCACAAGCGAAGCAGAAGCTAAGCTAAGGAAAGATAGGCCCACTAAGGATTAGGCAATATGCCGCAGCAAGACCCAAAAATCACCCTCCAATGCCTTCATGGGCTAAGGTAAACCGGACCCAAATTCAAAACAATATTACCATCCCCGCCCTTTGCAAACATGAGTAGCAACGAGTTGTGTTCAAATAAACAGTAAGTTGAAAATTTTTCATTTCAATACTTGTTGAGCTTGAACTATCACAAGTTATATTTTATTTTCACGAATAAATAATTTATTTCATACCCAAATTTGAATTGTTCACTAGTTATTTCATTTTACCCAATTTTTTCAAAAATTATTTATATTATTTCTTAAAACTTTAGAGTTTTTCTATTCAGCAGCCCTATATCATATACTTGTTAAAATAAAAAGATAAAAATTGTTGACTTTTATATATAAATTTTGATAAATAAATTGTTGACTTTTATAAACATTTTTATATAGTTGAAATATACCTATATTATATTAAAAACTTATTTTCTTGAGTTTGATTGTTATTGTTGTAGGTCTCATCTGTCAAATTCACCAATTTTAAACAAACCCATCATTTTCTTTTAGTTTGAGAGACATGTGGTGGAGTGGTTAGAGTCTCACGTCAATGAAAAGTGAACAAAAAAAGGGCAAAGATAAGGTACATTGTTGGACTTATATAGTCTAATAATTTAAAAGATTTTTGGATAGGGATTCTTTTCCAACACACATAAACATACGGAAAAATATAGATACAAGCACAATTATGTACTAATCTATATATTAATATGATGTGATTAGTCTAAAAGTAGATTTTATTGAAAACAGTATTAATTTAAATTTTAAATATGAATAAATCAGTATTGATACACAAATTAGTGAACAACTATGTTTATATATAGCAAAATTCTAAACACACATATATTTTTATATTTATATTTATATATGAGTTTTGATATACGTAAATAGGTGTGTTAAACACCACTTGTGGTAGGACCCATTATAACTTCAGAAAAACTATAACATCAATAATTTTTTAACATATTGTGTCGGGTACTTAAAAAACAAGGTTTATAGATAAATTTAAATAATATATAAATATATATTTATATATTTATTGAGTATCTTATGTTGGGTTTCATCTTAGAATGTTCTCTCAACAAAGTGATTGCTGTGAGCTAAGCTTATATGCTTAACATTAGATAGATAGATGGTGGCATTGGCAGGTTCAGATAAAGTTTCTATGTATATTTTTGTATCAATTTTTTTTTTTTTTTTTTTTCTCAGCAAGTTAAGCTTTGCATAAATAAACTAAACGGTTACGAGGGCAATAATACAAGATTGTGAGTATCCAGCAATCATTCCAAAATAAGTAAAACTAGCACCTATAATAAAAATAAAAAAGTGGGTTATTAAGCCAAAAGATTGACTCTAACCCGTTCTCACAGGGGGAAACCGCTTTAAAACGGTTTTAACATAGTCTGATAAACAGACTATTAACATAGTTTGTATCAATTATTTGTTTATCTTTCGTTTCCATCCATGGGTAATTTCTATACTTAGGGCTTGTTTAGGATTGTAGTTAGAGGTCTAAAAAGTGCGATAATATGATCTAAAGTACTTAAGTGACAAAATTTGCATGTTTGGTAGTTTTACATCAAATTACTTCTAAACTAAGAAAAAACAGAAAACCACATTTCAATAAAAGCATCAAGGTGAAGCTTTTTGTTAGAAGCACTTTAGAAAAAATGATTCCTATTTTACTATGTTATGTAATGTACAAAATGACCTCATCATTTTAACATAATGATAATTTTGCTCATCGGTATTTTTCATTATTCTCATATCATGTACTGAAGATTTTGCCGATCAATATATTTCATTTCTTTTTTGTATCATCTTCTCTTTAGTATTGCAAGAAGTTCTCTTCTCGTATAATTGAAGAGATTTTCTTTTTCATTATAATTATTGAAAAGCCTATTAGACTATTTTCGTTATTATTTGATTATAATATTTAATTTCTATATAGGATATGTCATTTTATGTCATTTCATGTCATTTCTACCTTAAAAAAATATATTTTTTAATTTATTTATTTTCAAACAAATTTAATATGTTTGAAAGTATTTTAAATATACAGATACCAAACGGTATATAGGTTTTTAATAATAGAGTTTATTACGTTAAACTCAAAAATATAAGAGTAATATTTTCCACCCGAACCCCAAATATGCACTTAGTTGGCAATCAATGCTACACGTACGTGAAAGGCCTACATAATTAAGAAATGTAAAACAATACATATGAGAGTGAAATTATCAACCAAACCTAGTGTTACCGGCATCAACATTGAATTCCTATTTAATCCCTATTTAATGAACTCGGTAGAGTTCATAATACGCCGAATTTTACTACTTATAATAAAGGGATATTATGATTATTTGCATGTAGTTAATAAATATTATAAGATTTATTTTAGAATCCAAAGAGGAGGGGTCTCAATTAGAATGATATTAAAAATACAAATACTATCGATAATGTTGGTTGTGGACCTTAGGGGTGCACACCGACCAACCCGGCCTGTGCCTGGGCCCGATCCGCAGTGACCCGGCTTCCATTGTAGCAAAAACTGATCCGATCCGACATGAGTCGGGTCAACCCGTAATCTCCTGTACCTGAGCGCCCATTTCTCGGCAACCAAACATAAACTAGCGTGGAAAATCACAGCGTGAAAGAAAATAACAAGCCAATTGAACATCGAATCAACTATTTTTTATATCTGTTTGATGCCGTGACTGAAACAAAAGAACAAGCCAACGGAAAAATCACAGCGTCAAAAAGAAATTGACCAAGCCTCAGCTTCGTTTCACCTTTTGCATTCACTGTTCTCGAGGCTTCACATCATTCTCTCTCAAAAGGGCTACAGAACCAAACAAAAGTGAAAAGAAAGTAAGACTCGCATTGATATTTGAGAGAGAAGGATGGGATTGGAAAGAAGTTTCCTGGATTAACAAAATTAATTGCAGCTAGGATCCCGGTGAGGTTTGAGATAAGCCGGTTCTAGCATTAAGCACCCATGTAAGAGAAAACAAAGGAAAATAAAAGCATCCCATAAAGAAAAATAAGAGCATTACGAGTACCTATGCCTTTCAAACCTCCTGAATCGAGAAATGGGGGAATCGAGAAATGGGTAGAAGAAGAGAGAAATATCAGCAAGAAGGATCTGCTCCTTTTAAGACTTTCAAGTCTTTGCTTTGGGGGAATCAAGCATCCTGAATCCGTGAATGCCTTTCAAGACTTTCAAGTCTTTGCTTTAGTAGTGTCCCAAATCTAAGCTTTCATGAAGGGGAACGGACTTAACAAAGGCAATGGCTAGGTTTCATCTGCAAGGCATAAAACGTGGGATTGTTTTTAAGAGACAGGTTATCAGCGGGTTGTACGGGTCATATGGGTCGAATCCGTGAATCAATCCAAACCGTGTTTTTTGGGTCGGGTCGGGTTATGGTTCACGGACGGGTCGGATCAAACAGTTTCCTGCACAGGCCTAGTGGACCTTTTGATTGATACTATCCAAAAAGTTAGACATTGTGATTGGACCATATTTGAAGAAATTTCTATTACTTTCTGTTTTAAACATAATTGTAAAAAAGGAATTATTTTATTTTTAAATCGGTGTATAGAACACATTATTTATATCACTTAAATATTAAGATTTGATTTGTAAAATTCATATTTTAAAATTTATTTTCTAAATTAAATTATGCTATGTAAGCAATATATTGTATAAAAGATTTTGAATAGAATAACACTACATACAATCGTGAAGTATGTAAACGTCGTGCAATAGCTTGAAAAATGGTAAGATCCACTATTAAAAACTTAATTTTCATTTTATAGGGCCTATATTTATTTAATTTTTTAAAAGTGATCGTGCGACTTTTGTATATTTATAAATGTCAGGCTGATTTCTCTTTGGGGATAACAGTACTCTTTAAATATAACAAAATAACAAATACAATTTTATTATATTTAAAGCCGACTTTCGACCAAGAGTTTATTTCGAAACTTGAGTTGTTTAGTGAAATGGGCCCTTGGAGTTGCTTTATTTAAGAGCCTCCAAAGTTAGTAGCCACAAAACCAATGGCATTAGACATTTAAATAATGCTTGCCGGCATATGCTTGGCTCAAAGTTGGATCTTATGGTTAACTTCTTTTGCCGGTTTCAATTTTTGTCTCATTTTACTTTTTTTTTCTTGAGAAAATGTGTTTCCCTTTTGACAATCCTTTTTCTAAGTAAACGTGTTTTTTTACAAATTAAATTATGTCATGTGGATGGTATATAGTATAAATATTTTCAAATAGTATTACATTTTTTTTTTTCATTTGTTTTCTTTGGTTATGTTGATGCGATTTTCTTATGGCCGGATTGATAAGAAGTTCTTCTTACAAAATATAGAAAGAACTATTGGAGTCTATAGAATTAAACCCATTTCAAAACGTAGCAAAATGGTTTAAATAAAGAAGATTCATGGACTCTTCCTCAAGATAGATCGAGTTATAACTCGATCGCAACCTCACAAATGAAATAGGGGAAGATGTCGATGAACAGATAGATATAGTAAACCAAACAAGCAAACATGGTAGGCAGCTAGTGTTGATGGGCAGGGGAATGTGCTCCTTGAATTGCCAAGGATAGACACATGGGATTAGAGGTAGTTTGGTTGGGTTTGCATTGGTAGATGAAGGGTTAACTTCAATTTGATCTGTGACAGTGATTTTGTGGAGATTAAAGATTTTGGGTTGAGGCTTGGCCTCTCTCTCATGTGGTGGGGGGGCTAGAGGCTGTCGAGCTTCTATTGACAAGCAAAACACATCACCCCCACTAAGTGATTATCAAAAAGTATTAGGACCACTTGGGACAAAAAAAGGGTCCAGAATTCTGACTTGTGGCTAACCCACTGTTGTATAAAGTGCACCAGCATGGTGTTGGTCTCAATCAACAACGCGTGGATTGACAAGTGCCCTTGCTAAGGGCATCATGGACCTATCTTGTGGACTCCAGCCATTTCCATATGCTTTCTTACCTTTCTCGCCATTCATTTTTCTTCTGCCAATTACAAGAAAAAATGATGGATCTAAAAAGAATATTACTGAAAAATTAATTATAAATTAGGGATTTGCTCAAACGGTAAATTTATTGATTTTGATAATATGTTTTTTTAAGTCTAAGATTCGAATCTTTTTACTTCTCAAAGTGTATTAATAGAAAACTCTGCACCTCTAAGATTAGTATTATTATTATTTTAATTAGTAATATTATTTTATCCAATGTAATTTATGATTAATCTGTTGTTAATTTTTGAGAAAAATATTTTTGTATTATATATATATTTTTAATTACAGTCGTTTGATTATTGAGAGCATTTAACCCAAAGAAACACTTTAATAGTACATATATTTTTTCCATCCAACTCTTTCTTTCACATTTTCATACAATCCAAACATGGAAATAAAGATATTTTTTTTAAAAAAGGAACGATTTTCCGAGAAAAAGGGAAGTGTCAAGTTAGAAAATTTAGATCGGTATGATGGGCAGTATCCTAAGCACCTCCACTGTTCCCATTATCTTTTTCTTTCTTCTTCTGTTGCCACCAAAGCATTTTCCTAACTTCATAATTCCTCTCTCTCTCTTTCTCTCTTCGCAGTTAAAGCTCTCTCTCTCTCTCTTCTGCACCAGAGAGAATCAATCAGATCATAGTTTCCTAGATTTTCCCACTCTTTCCAGCACTCTCCGATTTTCTCTCTCTCAGAGACAAACACACACGCAGACGCACTTCGAGCTCTCGGACCTATCGGATCACCAGGTTCTTCGATCGATTTTCTTTCCACAATCTAGCCGCTACTCTTCTCGCACACTCCATTTTATTTCGCAGCCCTCCCTGCACGAACCGTACTCAGTTCGAAGTAGCGGTACGGTTAGTGCAGCTGGTTACGGAGACCTGACAGAACGAACTGGAGCGGAACTGAGTGTTTATGAATGCTTGATTCGAGGCTTGATGAAGTTTTAGGGCTGAGTGAGTGTGTGAATTTGGGGGGGAGTGGGGGAGGGAAGGTGCGGTTGGATGAAATTGATGAATGGAAAGCTTTGGTTTTGAGAATGGGTGAGTTAAAGACTGGCAGCGGTGTTTAGTTTTCGTTTTTAGGGTGATGTCGCAGACGGATAGGATGGCTTCGGATCTTAGCAGGACTGGTCCCGTCGAAAGGGACATCGAGCAGGTATTCATTTTCCTACGTTTCTTGGATGTTTTAGCTTACTCTTTTAGTCCAATTATTCAAATTCAAGAATTGGTTGATTTTTAGCCCATAGGGGCAGACATAAAAAGCACTGTGAGTTCTATTTTTTTTTTTTTTTTTTTTTTGTGTTTACTGTTAATTTACTCACTTTTATGTGTTCAAGTGGGTTTGTAATAATGATAGTGCAATTAATTGTAGAATTTGGTTATTAATGTTGAATCCTTTTAGGGGTGGGTTTTGATTAAGTTGTTTGAACATCCTTAACGGACTTCTTACCAATGAATTTTCAAGTTGTTGTAGTGAACTGAAAGATGAATGACTGACTTTCTACCTTGAATAGTTGGCAAACAATGTTCTTTTTCACCATTGGGGCCAACACCTAATGTTGGGATTGCGTTTGCCCTTTGTGATATGTATCTGAGATAGCGGAGGACTAGAGGAGATTTAAAAATAAATAAATAAGGCCCCAGGGACCTATGAGCTGCATGTTGGTTGGTTGACCTCTCTCATCCTTTTAGCTCTGCATTCCTTGATGTAGGTGGTATTTGATCCTAGGCCTCTTGGGTTACACCAAGAGACTTTAGTAATTAAGCTAGCATCAACTAGGAGATGAAACACTTGCTGCTGTTAGTTTAGGGCTAACCAAATTTTTTTGGAAATTTACTTAGAAGTCACATTTAACTTTTACTTTGAAAAATATGTCTAAAACTCTAAGTACATTGCATGAGGCAAGTCTCTTGGTATACTTAAATATATCTTGTTAAATGGCTAAGCCAGAGTATTGGTGAAGGTGAGAACAGATATTAACCCCTAGGGGTTGGCTTTAGTGGTAAAGGCCTTGGGCTTGGAGGTATGCTCTCCTAGGTCTAAGGTTCAAATTCCCTTGGGTGCAAACAATCTCTAGGGGCCATCGGATTGAGAGATTTTCCCCTTGAATTACCCGAGGTGCAGTTGCGGGAAACTCCTTACCGAGAGCCTATGCACCCATGGGATTAGTCGGGATGCTGTTCTTGGATATCCTGTCCCAATAAAAAAAAGAGAGGTGAGAACAGATATTGAAGGTTTCTAAACACAGTTGGCTTTAGAATTGTGTTGAACAACAAAGCTATGACCACTGACCCTAGGATAGAAACAGAGACAACTCTGTGACACAAGGTTAAATTTGCATAAGAAAAGGGGATTTTGGCCGTATGACTAGAATCCGTTTATTGGAAAGGGATCCATTTTCTAGTGTGACGATTCTTGTGTATTCCTTGAAGGATATTCTTCTTGAGGAAAATGATTTGAATCATCAGCACTTGTTAGCCTAAAGAAAATCTTTTGTGGAAACCTTCCCTTCTTTTCTAGATTGGTTCTGTCAGAAAGTTTTTGGCTGAACCTCATAATTCTTGATAAGAAGTAATTCTATTCTTTCATGTTGTACTTATGGGTTACTACTATAACTGATGTTTAATGTGTCAAATTACTATACTCTGGTGTTGCATCTCTGAAACATTCAGGAATTTGGGTTGTCACAGTTGATCAATAAATTCGATGCATCATCTTTATACATGATAAAATTCGTTAGGTTTGTATAGATATATTGTGTTATGATTATGGTGGTACCATGAGAAAGGGGAGTCATTATGGAGGGCTGTTATTTATTCCAAATATGGGACTGATTTTTTTTTTTTTTTTGGTTTTGGGGGGTGGGGGGAATTGGCGCTCTAATGAAGTGAGAGGTGCACATGGCGTTTGGTTGTGGAGAAATATTTGGAATGGTTGGAAGGGTTTTGCCAGTCACTTCGGATTTTTGGTTGGTGAGGGAACCAGGGTTAGGTTTTGGTGTGACATTTGGTGCAGCAATATGGCCCTCAAAATTGCATTTCCTTCCTTTTCCGGATTGCCTATAACCAGGAGGCTTCGGTAGCAGACCTTTTGGACATCTCTAGTGGCTCTTTATAGTGGAATGATCGTTTTCTTAGAGCTGCCCAGGATTGGGAATTGGGTGATATTTTCAAAGCTTTTAGCTTGATGTATGCTTCAAGTATTGGTAGTGGTTAGGTGGATAAGATGCTTTGGATTCATTTTGGTAACAAGAAGTTCATGGTCCGATCATTGTCGAAGGTCATGTCTTGTCAGAACCATAATCATTTTCCTTGGAAGGGCATTTGGAGGAGTAAAGTGCCTCCTAAAGTTGCTTTCTTTGGTTTGATTGCTACACATGGACAATCTGAGAAAGTGCAGACTTATTGTCGTGGATTGGTGCTACGTGTAAAAGATCGATGGATCATTTATTATTTCACAGTGACGGGGCAAGTTTTTTTTTTTTTTTTTTTTTTTTTAAATAAGAAAAAAAATTCAATTAATAGAATCTAGGAAAATCTGAGTACCCAGGAGTGAGGTGGCAAGGGTTTTATGGGACGAGAATGTTAATAGGATCGGAATTGCGAGTGATGCCTAGGAGGGTGGTGGATCTTCTTGCTTGTTGGATAGGGCTTAGGGTATCCCCCAAATTGCTACTGTGTGGAAAATGATTCATTTATGTCTCATGTGGTGTATTTGACTTAAATGGAATGGCTGGAGTTTTGAAGACCAGGAACGCTCTTTGGAAGAACTTAGATGCTTATTTTTCCATATTCCATACCTTATTTCTATGGGCCTACGCTATTGTATCCATTTGGCTAGTTATAACCAGGTATTTTTTTGTATACTTCAGTGTACTTGGACTACGTCTATTGACTTGATTGAATAAAACCTAATTTTACGTATAAAAAAAAGTGGTATGAAATGATCGAATTCCCTTTACCCCTGGGATTAGTCGGGACTTTGATCTGGACACTCAGTGCCAATGAAAAAAAAGTTCAATTCCCTTTAACAAACCAAAAGAAAAAAGGACATGTGATGATACTCTCTAGAATCCACACTGCCCAGCTGCCAATTTTTTGATTTGGTCTAAATAGAGAATCTTGGAGTAGGTAGTGGGGTCAACTAGTTAATCCATATTCAAGTGGTTTTGTGCTTTTTGTGATTGTAAAATGTTTGAGTCTAGTCTATTCTAGTCACTTAGATGTGGAGTGTGTAATTGGATGCTACCTTTCCGTTCATGGTAGGATAACTGAGTCGGATGGGCTCTCTTCAAAGGATACATACTGTGCCAGAATCTTGTCTGTGGGTATTACTAGGCATTACTTTTAGAGTTCTTGTAAACTTTACATAGTATGCATGCCAGTTTTTCTTAAAATATCCACAGGTTCTTTATGTTCTTCCGAGCTAGTTGAATATGCTGTTTAACTTTCTTTTTTAACTTGATACTCGAGTTGAGTTATTACCTTTTTTCAAATGTGCTGAATATGCTTAAGTAAGCTCTTGGGTGATATTTATGACAGGCCATTACTGCTCTCAAGAAAGGGGCATGCTTGCTGAAGTATGGAAGGAGGGGGAAGCCCAAGTTTTGTCCATTCCGGCTTTCCAATGTAAGCCCGATGCTGTATTTTAATCATGTGAATGCAATCTTCTACACTTTCCCGTGTATTCCTAGCCCCTTCCTCTGGTTTTATTGAACTTTTTTTAATCTAATCATTGGAATTCAACTTATCTGCCCAATCTTTCTGATTTGGAATTTGGGATCATTTTGAATCTTATCAAGCTTCTAGGCAGAAGCTTTTGTATTTCCTTTAAAAACGTTTTTTGAAGTCTTGTCATACGTCTTGCAATATGTTTTAGTCAAGTAAGAACTGATAAAAAAATGATTTAGTCAGTTAAGTGGTTTGCATAATTTCTTTTAGTATCTATATTATTCTTCAGGTATAGTTATATTATTTAACTGACCTATCAAAAAAAAGTTATGGTATTTAACTGGATCCAAAAATTTTTGTGGGTCTTTTTACTTTGGTGGGAAGGGGGTGGGAGAGAGAGTTCTTTTGCAAGGTCTGTGATAAGTTACCACATATCTATCCTGCAAATAAAAGCTCCAAAAATGGTATCTCTCTCAAATGTTTGGAATGCCAATCCAACAATTAACAATTGGAATAGGCAGTTCAGCCACCATCAAAGTGTAGCTATGTGTAAGATGGTCCAATTGTGCTTACCATGGTGTCTATGGAGGGAGAGGGACCAGTGTAGTTTTGAGGACTGCGAAAGATCAGTGTCGGAGTTAGTCTTTTGTTCTTGACACCTTGTATCCTTTGACAAAAACCCACTATGGTGCTACTTTTTCAGTCTAATTTTTAGAATTTGTAGCTTATACTTGTAAAAAAAAATGTTTGGAATTGTCAATCCAAACATCTATGACTGAGCTAACTTGGTGCATAACAGTCAAGTATTGGTGTTTCTTCATTTTACAGCAATATACTCACATAGCTCGCGATACACCAGGCACACACATGTTTTTAGAGAGAAATCATCCAGTTGACATGTCATCTGCTGTTTTGATTACTGTTAGATAACACTAACAGTTGATATTTTAGTTGTATGAACAAGTTTTGGTTTTCAATAGCAGGTATTCTAATGGATAAAAAAAGACATTGAGCAGGAAAGGATTGGAAAGATTGAATTGCATAAATACATACTAAGTGGGAGAATTGGAGCACCAGATACATAAGGAATCAAATTTACATATTTTGAGATTTTCACCATAGATACTAACATTATTGGTCCTATCATGTTTAGTGAAATGTTAGTCAATCGAACTGCATCATCCCCGGAATCAATTCATTAGATTCTTTTTAGTATTAACGATTGATTAATGCACAAGCAACTTATCAAAAAAATTTAAATACACAAGAATCTAATGTTTGTTATTGATTTGTTCTGGATATATAACAGAAGTTATTATGTTTCTTCTGTTAATTGCCACATGAGGGTTTTGCTAGTAAAAGTTGTCTTTGATTTTCTTATTGCTCTCAGGATGAGTCCGTCCTAATATGGATCTCGGGGAAAGAGGAGAAGCACCTGAAACTAAGCCATGTGTCTAGAATAATTTCTGGACAACGCACTGTAAGTGTCTTTAATGTGCCAGATGATATCGTGTATACAGCTATGCTGTAGTTTTAGGGGAAATGTTTTTAATGTGGTATATGTAATAAAATATTTTTTTTGATTAGTGGTATATGTGGTAAAATATTTTTTTGATAAGTATCAAAATTTATTAAAACCAAAGGGTGCACCAAGAACAGAAAAGTATATGAGAAAGACCAAGCTCACAAAACTCCCCCGCACTATTAATCAACCCTCTAACCAGCAAAAGTAAAACCACTGGAAGTCCCTCAAAAAAATACCACCAATCAGACTGTTCTAATGCACACAAAAACATCCACACAAACCAGACTTCTAGACATAACCACCTGCTTTGGCTTCATTAAGAATCGATATACCCTTTCCCTTGCCTCTTCCACGGCTTGAGCTTCTGCATTTGGAATAATAAGTAATAGAGCATGTCAATCTTTTTACTATTGCCTCTCTAGATTAGTTTGGAGTTGGAAGTTGAATCCTCTTACAAATGACACACTTTGATATTATTGATAGATAAAAAAATTTGTATTACTTATAAAAAAACAAAAAGACAAGAAGTGACTCGCTTTGATGGCTGTTATAAGAGCCATGCACTGCTCCTCGTAATCCTCACAAGAGATCCCCACCATTGGATGGATGTCATTTACACTGTTCAAAACCCAATCCAAAGACCCATCCCTGATAACACTACCTTAACATCCCCATCTCTAAAACTTTTGTTTGGAGGAGAATGAATCATGTCCACGACCTCAGTCCCTGTTTGGGACAAGAAGGCCATGATGGTGGGCTAGGCGGTGTCCTTTTCCTCTTCTCCTTCTACTACTTCTTTGAACTGTTGGCTGGTGGGTGAGCTTTTTAAAAAACAATAAAATTCAACTGCAAAATTGTGCCCAGAAAGAGAGAACTAAACTCCACACTGGTGGTAGAAGATAGATAAGCTTTTATCTAATAATCAACTAATACTTTTTCATTCCTTCTCTGGTGCCAGAAAAATCATTTGTGAGATTAAGGCAACTTACATTGTTTATTGTTTGACTAATACCTTATATTTTAATTGCTTTACATATTTATAGTGCTAAACATTGCCATTGTTTTCCTAGGCTTGCATTAGCTTTAATTGACTTCATCCAATTTAACAACCAATTTTTATTTAAGTTGGTCGTTTCGCCTTGTTCTATTTTTGGTTGAACTGTTTATTATCCACTCACTATCTCTTCTTACAATGAAAGTTTCTTTGCCTTGGATCTTGAATCTGTAAATTAATTGCAGTTTGCGTTGAATCTGCTGGCTTATGGCTACTTATAGGGTTCTGTCTCTTACCGAGACATACCTGAACAAGATTTTTGCTGTGTCTGGATGCTAAATTTGTTCGGCTGTAATATTGGTCGTCTTTTTTCCCTGTTCCATTTCTCAATAAAATTTTGGCCTTGGTGATAATGATGATTTCTTATGAGTGGTATGTCATTGATTTGTTTGTGTGCCCACACACCAGTTTGTACTGTCATCTATTCTTCAAATTCATGTCTCACCTGTAACCATCTGTGGTGGCTTCATACTTGCGTTAAGTTTTCCTGCTCTGTACTAATCATGCATGTTACAATTTTTTTCAGCCAATATTTCAAAGGTATCCGCAGCCTGAGAAGGAATGTCAATCATTTTCGCTCATATATAATGACAGATCACTGGATTTGGTAAAAACTTTCCTTGTATTTTTTTATCTCCTTCCATTATTTTGTTATAGGTAGAAATAAAAATCGTTTCATTATTATTATTCTAGGTTGCATTTTGTTGCCGTGGTTCATTAGCACAGCCTCTCTCTCTCTCTCTTAGCAATATCTGTCTGGTTTTAAGATTGTCTGTTGAAGTGTTTTGTAGTTTTAACTTATCAAGAAATGTTTTGCAATTTGATGATTTGACCTTATGAACCAGATTTGCAAGGATAAAGATGATGCTGAGGTATGGTTTAGGGGTTTAAAAGCATTAATCTCACGTTGCCATCACCGTAAATGGAGAACAGAATCAAGGAGTGATGGAGTTCCTTCCGAAGTAAATAGTCCTAGAACATACACGCAAAGAAGTTCTCCTCTGAACTCTCCATTTGGTAGTAATGAGAGCTTGCAGAAGGTATGGTTATTGTGTTTTGTACTTTTTCACTGTGTTTTGAAAATGTAACTTACGAGAATCTTCATATGCTTGATTCAGGATATTGGAGATCACCTTCGCCTTCATAGTCCATATGAAAGTCCCCCCAAGAATGGCTTTGATAAAGCATTATCAGATGTGATATTGTATACTGTTCCCCCCAAGGGTTTCTTCCCTTCAGATTCTGCTAGTGCTTCTGTCCATTCTGTGTCATCAGGAGGCTCAGATAGTGTACATGGTCACATGAAGGCAATGGGGATGGATGCTTTTAGAGTTAGTCTATCAAGTGCTGTTAGCTCATCAAGCCAAGGCTCTGGTCATGATGATGGTGATGCCCTGGGTGATGTTTTTATTTGGGGCGAAGGCATAGGGGATGGTTTTCTGGGTGGTGGAACTCATAGAGTTGGGAGTGGCTCTGGTGTCAAAATGGATTCTTTGTTGCCTAAAGCCTTAGAATCTGCAGTAGTCCTTGATGTCCAGAACATTGCCTGTGGTGGACGGCATGCTGCCTTAGTAACTAAGCAAGGAGAGGTTTTCTCCTGGGGGGAGGAATTTGGAGGTAGGCTTGGGCATGGAGTAGACTCTGATGTTTTGCAACCAAAGCTAATCGATGCCCTTAGCAGTACGAACATTGAGCTTGTAGCTTGCGGTGAGTACCATACATGTGCTGTAACACTTTCTGGTGATCTGTACACATGGGGTGATGGAACTTTCAATTTTGGTCTTCTTGGCCATGGAAATGAAGTGAGCCACTGGGTCCCAAAGAGAGTAACTGGGCCCTTGGAGGGCATACATGTCTCATCAATCTCTTGTGGACCCTGGCACACTGCTGTCGTAACCTCTGCAGGTCAATTGTTTACTTTCGGAGATGGCACATTTGGTGTTCTTGGCCATGGAGACCGGAAGAGTATTTCAATACCAAGGGAAGTGGAATCCCTTAAGGGGCTCCGCACAGTCCGAGCAGCTTGTGGTGTTTGGCATACTGCTGCAGTTGTAGAAGTTATGGTTGGGAATTCAAGTTCTAGCAACTGCTCTTCAGGAAAGCTGTTTACTTGGGGAGATGGAGATAAAGGTCGACTTGGGCATGGTGATAAGGAAGCCAAACTTGTGCCTACCTGTGTTGCTGCTCTTGTTGAGCCAAATTTTTGTCGAGTTGGGTGTGGACATGGTATAACTGTTGCCCTTACTACCTCTGGCCATGTCTATACAATGGGCAGTTCTGTTTATGGCCAGTTAGGGAATCCCCAAGCTGATGGGAAACTCCCTGCTCGTGTTGAGGGAAAGCTCTCCAAGAGTTTTGTGGAGGAGATAGCTTGTGGTGCTTACCATGTTGCGGTTTTAACTTCAAGAGCTGAAGTCTATACTTGGGGCAAGGGAGCAAATGGTCGGTTAGGTCATGGGGATATAGATGATAGAAATTCCCCAACATTAGTAGAAGCTCTGAGAGATAAGCAAGTCAAAGGTATTACCTGTGGTACTCATTTTACAGCAGCTATATGCCTTCACAAGTGGGTCTCCGGAGTTGACCAGTCTATGTGTTCTGGCTGTCGCCTGCCATTTAACTTTAAAAGAAAACGTCACAATTGTTACAATTGTGGACTTGTTTTTTGTCATTCATGCAGCAGCAAGAAGTCTCTCAAGGCTTCTATGGCACCAAATCCCAACAAACCCTATCGCGTTTGTGATAATTGTTTCAGTAAACTAAGGAAAGCTATTGAAAGTGATGGTTCTTCTCATTCTTCAGCGAGCAGAAGAGGAAGTATCAATCAAGGTTCACTCGAGTTCATTGAGAAAGATGAGAAATTGGATTCCAGATCTCGTGGACAACTTGCTAGATTGTCTTCAATGGAGTCCTTGAAGCAGGTGGAAAGCCGATCTTCTAAGAAAAACAAGAAACTAGAATTTAACAGCAGTCGTGTCTCGCCTATTCCAAATGGAGGTTCCCAGTGGGGAGCACTTAATATTTCTAAATCTTTTAATCCAGTGTTTGGGTCATCCAAAAAGTTTTTCTCAGCGTCTGTTCCTGGATCAAGAATTGTTTCTCGAGCAACATCCCCGATATCAAGGCGGCCCAGCCCACCTCGTTCAACAACACCAACCCCAACTCTGGGTGGACTTACCTCACCAAAGATAGTTGTGGATGACCCAAAAAGAATGAATGATAGCCTCAGCCAGGAGATTGTAAAATTAAGATCACAGGTATACAGTTCTTCCTCCTTAATCACATGATAATTTGGTCATATACTCACAGTATCTACCACTTTTTAGCCATGGAATTTTTTTTTTGTTGTGAAATGGGTATTGGACTGACGGGTGACAAATTAAAGAAAGCACTATGGCTAATTTTCAACATCTATTTGATTAGACACTTGTGTCGTCAAGTTGATTATATTCTATGATTGAGTTGTCATTCTTCATGTGAAAAAATTGAGCAAGCTGAAATGAAAGTTAGATGTAGGAAGCAAACTAGATTATTTGAACTATGGTCCAGTTGAAGGAGATAACTTTGACCTTCAAGATTTACAGTAACTGCATCCCTAATATATTCAAGTGTACTTTTTTTCATATTGCAATAATTAAATTGTTCGAATATAACTTCTAGGGCCAGGTAATAGATAGGGTTTAGGGTGGATTTGGGTCAAGGTTTTGTTCGAATTTGGAGACAACTCCAATTCGAGTAATAGCATGGTGTAGCAACGTTTATATATTGCATGCAAGTTTGATGGTTGATGTGACTCTCCCTTCCCTGTTCCTGCCAAGCAAGATGCATTGTGATTTCCTCTCTCCCTCCATCCCTCCCTCCCGCCATCTCATTCTTGTGGGTCACAGAATTAAATTGTAATGAAATGGTGGGATAAAATCAGAGGGCCAGTGAAATGCAGTTATCTAACAAAGTTGTTCATATATTTCTTTTGAAGTTCCTCTTCCAGAATGGAAGTGTATCATTGTTGTTGTTTCTCAAAGCGGATCTGCTCACTTGTCTGTTTATTATTAATAAATAGTAGAATTATCCAGGAATAGCTTTAGAACAATTTTAAAAAATAAAATAAAATAAAAGATCATATTATACAAGCATTTCGCTTATAAAAGTATTCTACAATCATTTCAATTCAAGCAGTAATTGAGGGGGAAAATTGAGGTTGGATTATTTAAGCTGTTGGCTTTATGGTTTTTTTTTTTATCGGTAAAAAATTGTTGGAGCGATAACTCACTGTTCTTAGGTATTAGCCCTAGAGATTGAAAGGGTAGGCAGGAGCCATATAACAGTAAATGTTCTTCATGCAGTGGGTGCATCTGTCACCAGCTGAAAGTCCCTCCCTCCCATGGGTTGAACAAAAGACCTACTCCATAATAAAGGTGTATCTCATGGCTAAAAGGCCATGTGTGTGGTGTGTGCCTATGTATAGGTGATGGTATATCTCCCTTTGTTTGAGCGTTTCCTTTCATGTAATTGGATAATGACTAGAATGAAGAGAATTACAAGTCTGTATAAATGTAACATTTTTAGTACCTTCAAATTTCATTGGTAATTGAATAAAATTTTTATTTACTGATAAAAATATGGTAATTGAATAAAAAATTTCATACAAGTAGTCAAATGAAATTACAGCGAATGGGTTTGTTTACTAGAGTTCATGACAGAATTCAAATTGTACAAATTGAAAGCACAAATTACTTTTTAAAATTGTGAATGAAGTGACCATTTGTTTAAAGACCTGATTTTGAGCTTTTACATAACCATAGTTCTAGTAGAGATGTCCAGCTTGCAATAACTTGTAGTTCCTCTTTTAATAATCTAACATATTATGTTTGCTCAGTTGTATGTTTGTCCATTAGTCCCAACCAGTTTTTATCTTTCAGGTGGAAAATCTCACTCGCAAAGCCCAACTTCAAGAAGTTGAGCTGGAAAGAACAACTAAACAACTAAAGGAAGCAATAGCATATGCAGGGGAGGAAACTGCAAAATGCAAAGCAGCAAAGGAAGTCATCAAGTCGCTTACTGCCCAGGTAAGATGGATGTTTATGTTAATTAGTATGATAATTTTTGGGTTGTTTTGGATTACCATGTTAATAAAATCTACCATATGTTTTGCATGGCAACAGGAAAGAGATGTTTTCCTTTCTATTCCAATGTGTTCTCATAACTTGGGATGATACTATCTTTCTTTGCGGTTACTTCATTTAAGTATTCTGTTTGTGGGTTCATAGGCCGCAGAGAAGAAAGTGACTGGCCTTTTGTTGTTTCTATGGAGGCCCCAAAAACCCCTTGTTACTGCGTGTATTTATTTTCTGTTACATGGATCCATAGAAGTGAAAAAGATGTATGCTAACAATGTGCCTGTTTGCCCAAATCTTTTATAAAAGTGTCAAATTGTGCATTTTGTTGGTTCTCATGAGGCTATTTTGAGGTGTATTTTAAGTTTCTTCGAACTTTGGCAAGAATGAAATGTTTGAACCTTTGAAGGCTGTGAAAGGACAATGACAGGGTTAAAAGCCAGTCTTCAACAATCATTTTTTTTTTTTTTTGCTAGTTGGATGTATCCTTTTTGTACTTCATGCATACTCAGGTTGAACCGCTCTGCACTTTTAATAAAGTATGCATTGCTTATATTTTAAGAAAATATTTACTTTGGCTATAGCTGTTCATGGACGTGGAAACAGAAAATTAGTCATTCGTCTCTTTACAATAACCTGTAAATTATATTGCTACTACCATTTTGTGATTTGTTTATGTTGTGATCCATTAATGCCTCCATTTTCTGTCTCTTAACAATTGGTGTAAGCTCAACAGCATATTGAGCTGTCAGTGGTCACACCATTCTCTTCAACATATTTTCATTAATGAGGTTAAAGTTATGGGAATTTCTGCTTGGTAATTGGTCTTTGCCGTGGCATCAATAGAAGTGTTTTGTGTTAAATGACTAGCCTTCCCTGAAAGTTGTGAGCTACCTTTGAAAAGTAGGCTTTAAATGTTTCTAGTGTACTCTACTATTAGCGATATTTTAATGATGAGCTGGTTTGTTTTGAAGTCATGTTTTCATAGGGCGCAGATGGAATCTTTAATGCTTTGTCATCCTTGATAAAGATTCAATTTTTACAATCCACACATGCATTTGCAAAAATAAAAATAAAAATTGGGGTTGGACATAAACTTTATTTGAGTTACTAAGCATGCATCAAAAAATTTTCCAAGCTGCATCTAGGACTCAAATCCTGTAAAGTGGTCAGACAGCTTATATTAATCTTCTAAAAGAACAGCTGATATTAACCTTATGGAGATTTTTTTATAAATAATAGGATAACCTTATGGAGTTACCGTTACCGTTATAAAAATTTTAAAAATAAACCTTATGTTTTTGCTATTAGTTGAGTTTTCTTGCTGAAACAAAGTTGTTTTTCTTATTCTGAACAGTTGAAGGACATGGCTGAAAGGCTGCCTGTGGGAGCTGCTCGGAGCATCAAATCACCTTCTCTTTCTTCCTTTGGTTCCAGTCCCGCTTCCAATGACATTTCTAATGCTTCTATTGACCGAATGAATGGTCAAGCAGCATTCCAAGAACAAGACTCGATTGGATCAAACATCCAGCTGCTTAATGGATCAAGTACCAACAGTAAATTTAGTTTAGGTCCCAACAAACAATCCCATCCAGACCCAACAGCTAGAAATGGAAGCAGAATGAAAGAAAGTGAATCTCGGCTTGACACTGAATGGGTCGAGCAAGATGAGGCTGGCGTGTATATTACACTTACATCCCTACCAGGAGGTGCCAAGGATCTTAAGCGTGTTCGCTTCAGGTATATTATCCTCAGTTTCCTTTGCATCTAAAAAATTATGCAATACTTCTGATAAACATGGATGTCAAACAAGTATTTACCAAGTCTTGACTAGAAATAAGAGGAAAAGGAAGGCTATATTTCATCTCTTACTAGTCTTGACAATTATATTCCTCTTCTCCTTTGGTAAAACAGTTCCATATGTAATGGGAGCTGCCAAAGAGTTATAAGAGATAGGAGCTGGCAAAGAGCTTTAAAAAACTTATTTTGGGTTTTTTTATTTTTTAGAACCCATACCTAGTTGTCCATTATGACCCCTTGAATATGCGGAGATTAATAATTTCTTATGAACCCCTAAGTGAGTTCTGAGAATTGCCATATCTTGATCTTTTCCACCTGCGACAAGTGTAAAACCTTTTTGTTTTTCCCTAATGGTGGATGCAGTCGGAAGCGGTTTAGTGAGAAACAAGCAGAACAATGGTGGGCAGAGAACAGGGCGAGAGTATATGACCAATACAACGTACGCATGATTGACAAGTCAAGTATTGGCGTGGGAAGTGAGGACTTGGCTCATTAACATTTGGTAATTGTCATCTGTAAATGAAATTATCTTTTCCACATTACAGCTTGACTGATTGAGAGGGTCATACTAATTGATTAGATTTGGTTACCATCTGCTTTTGAAGTTTGAGGGAAGCAAGGTTTGGTATAAGGAGAGAGTCAGAGGGGTTTGAAAATCTGTTTTTGGTATTTCTGCTTTTTTTTTTTCCCTTCTTCCTATGATATTTTTTCAACTTGATTTTTACCTTCCAATTTTTTCCCTATAAGTGCCTTGTGTGGGGGTTGAGAGTGAGAAATGTAAATTCGTAGTAGGTTGCGGGCTCTTGTGGCTACCATGTAAATTCCATAAACAAAATACCTGCAGGTATTTTTCTCTCAACATTTTTATATATTATTCGTTCGGGTCAATATTAAAGGCAGCAGTTATGTACCATTTCCAGGCAAATTCATCTTTTGATTCCCCTTCCATTTGTTGCTAATAGTGTAATCATCCATCTTAGCTCAAAATGAATTAGATGTCTGCTTCATTAGATATACATTTTGATATGTTGGTCCTTATATAAATCTAAAATCTGCCTTTGATGGCAACTTATTGTCATGCAAGTTGATGTTACACTGATGAATGGAGATTATACTTTATGGATTTCAGCTCCTTCCTCCCACTTACCATTTATTTTCCTTAATTCTCCTTACCTTTGGATGAATGCTCATTGTTTTACTATCAAAAGTACCAAACAAAAAAATGGTGGCCTTCCTGCTTTGTCTTTCTGTTGTTTAGTGATGAAACGAATGAGAGGCACTGACGCGCCCCCCCCCCCCCCCCCTCTCTCTCTCTCTCTCTCTCTCTCTCTCCCCCCCCCCCCCCCCCCCCCCAAAAAAAAAAAAAAAAAAAAGAAAAACAAAAACTTTGAAGAAGAAATTACCCAAAATAAGAACTGCTGTTACATCTATATATATATATATATATATATATATATTTGGTTTTGGTTTTTATGAATTGAAAATAAAAATTGTGCACCTGGTCATGTGCGAGAGCCGATGAAGGTCAGTCCTAGTATATTGGAAGGCCGGGATTCTGAGGATAAAGATGCATACTGGTTACCAAACACAAGGAAAAAAAAAAAAAAAAAAAAATTAAGAGAAAAAGATAGGGTAGAAAACTAAAGTTTTGAAGGTTTCTCCTTTTTTTTTTTTAAACTGTCTTTTTTCCAATTAAGCGTTGAACCCGTATAACGTGTCCATATAACAGAGAGCCAGTAAATGATCAGTTTTTTTTTTTATTCAATTGATGAGATGTGCCCCCAAAAATTGTCTACAGCCAAGATTGGAGCTACAAATCTGAGCGTATCATACCCCTTAGAATATTTGTGAATGGTAGTAAAATAATTTATGAATAGTAGTAAAATAGTTTGAGTTAAGATGTTTATGGGAAAGTCGAGATTATGAGAATAAAGATGACTAGAGAAAAAAAGAAACCTGAGAGAAGAGGAAAGAATGCAAAAAGTAGGAGAATTGTGAGGTAGAGAAGAGAAATAATATTTAGCGTAAGCGCAATATATATATATATATATATATATGTTTTTGAAAAAAATAAGTAAATATATGACCTACATGAAAAGATTAATTTTTTATAATAAATTTTACTCTTTTTTAAAAAGAGTGTGTGGGGTTTACACAACTCATAACTGTATCTAGTATTATTCACTAAAACTTTTACTACTTAAACTAATCCTTAGATATTGGATGAGTTTCTTCCTTTCACCGTTTTCTTCCCCTTATTGAGGGAGGGCTTTGGAGAGGGATGAAGATCATCCTATCCTCTTGCTTGCCTAAAAGTTTATTGGGGATTCATGACCTCTTTCTACAATTTTCAAACCTAAGTGCTAAATAGTCGAAGAAGTGTAAAAAGAAAATATAGGGTGGAATTGGGTCTAATGAAGTAGCTCATGTCTCATGCCCTCTTGACTGATAGACTACAATATGGTTCAAGAGAAGACCTATCATGAAAATGGTTTTTGTATGTAGATCCCGAAGAGGTTTACCCAAAATTTCACTGCACTCGTAAGAGATTGTCACAGTTAAAGTTGCACCAATTCTAAATCAATTGTTGCAATTGAAGAAGGTTTTCGTTTCGTACTCCACAAACTTGGATGAGAGAGTATGTTGACTCTAGGTCTTACGACCACTCCATCAACAATGGCGGAGCCAGAAATTTATTCTAGGGGGCCAAATAAAACTAAAACAATATACATAAAATATTTTTTGTTCTACTTTTATACAATATTTTTTTTATGATATATAATAATCTGATATGAAGATTTACAATAAAAAAATATGTTTAATACAATTTATATATTAAAAAAATATTTGATATGTCAAGAATAATATATTATTGAAATAATATAAAGACATTGATACAAATATATTAAACAAAAAATACAGAGTGCCTAAAATTGTGACTTGCGTTCTTTTAAACAAACAAAATCATCAAGTATTGAATCTAAATCAAAATTCTTAACTATTTCTCTTTCAATATAGACAATGGAAAGAAGTTAGAATTAATACTAGTTATAGTTAGATTTTTTTTTTTTTATTTATAATAAAAATTATGTATTTTATTTCATATGAGATGTGTTTTATTTATTTCATTTTTATATTAGATTAAATTTTATGGAGGGGCCAAAATAATCTTTAGAGGGGAGGCCAATACATGATAAATTAATATTATTTTATTAAATAAAAAAATTAACACTTATATATATATTTTTTTCAAATTTGTAAGAGGCCATCAGGCCATGGCCCCCTGCCCCAACGTGGCTCCGCCACTGCCCATCAAGGTGGCCAAGATAAACTCCTAGAGTTGCTAGTCACACCCCGAAATGGGGTAGCCAACTACCCGTTGAAGTGGATAACTATCCCTCTATTTGTTCTAATTTATATATTTACATATGTTATAGGTTAGAGTTTTGATTTATATTTTAAATATTTATTGGGAAGGAAATGTTTTGGTTGATAGTTTAATTACACATGGTGCTCTTGGCAATACTTTCTGTTGTCACTCTCCCTCTGCTATCTAAGTATAATTTGAGTATTTTTATACTAGATCGAGCTAGAATCCCTTGCTTTTGATAGTAGTTTTTATAGGTGTAATCGGTTAAATCTAGTTAGTCTTCGAGTTTTAGACTAGACCAATTTTTTCGGTCCACCAAAAGTCCAAACTAAACCGCTATGGTTCAGTCTGGTCGATCTTATTGGGTGTTTGGTCTGGGTCTTTTTAAATTTTTTTTTTCATGTTCAATTACATGAATGATTTAATCTAAGTTTTCTATTTAAGTATACACTTAACTAATCAAGTATTTTAATTAAATATAATAAATTAATAATGTAAATAGTATGTGTATTATCAATAAAATAAATGATATTTACAGTTGTGAAGTGTGCAAGTGCTGCGCACTCCACGACTGCTTCATTCTTCCGATTGGTTTGTTTTGGTCAGGACTGAAATTTTTACAACTCCAGTAGTCCTTATTCTTTATGTTGATAAGTAGGGGTGTCAAATCGTGTTAACAGGTCGTGTTCGTGTCGTGTCAAATCGTGTTAACGGGTCATATAGGTCAATCCTAACCCGATCCGTTAAGCTTATCGTGTCAAAATCTCAAACCCTAACACGACCCATTAATATAACGGGTCGTATCGTGTCAACCCGTTTTGACCCATTAATAAATATTATGAAATATGTTTTTTTTATAAGTAAACAAATAAATTAAGAAAATATTACGAAATAGGTTAATACGACACAATACAACTCATTTTAAACTATTTATGTAAATGGGTTGAATAGGCCCGAAATTAACCTTTTTAACCTGATTAAATTTAGCATAATTTTATATAAATGTTAAAATTACAATATCTATAAAAATTATAAAACTAATTATAAGTCCAAAACTACAATCCAAATAATAAAAATATCGAAATTAAAATTCTAACAATTTTATTTTTAGATATAAGGGAATAATTGTAATTTTAACTTTCTTAACGTGTTATAACGGGTTATAACGGGTCAAAACGGGTTAACCTGTTATCAACCCGTTAAGCAATCGTGTCTTAACGGGTCAACCCGTTTTGACCCGAACCCATTAAGGCTAAACCCTAACCCGCCATTATCGTGTCGTGTTTGTGTTGGGTTAACGAGTCGTGTGACATATTGCCTCCCCTATTGATAAGTAGCTTTAGTGGTAGTTTGGAACTAGTATAATTTTATAGGTTATAGTTTTAAAGTTTGGTTTTGCGCTTCTAGTTAAAGGTTTTCTTAAAGTCGAGCTGTTCTTGATAAAATTTGCAGTATAGGCCTCTTATAATATTTTTTAATATTATATATATATATTTATATTTATTGAATAATGTTACATGTACTTACATTTTTTTTATAAGATTTATTTTATTATTTTTTTCAAATTTAAATTTCATATTATCGGTATATTAATAATTGATAAGTAAATAAATAAATTTTTTATAAATTCTTTCAATTACATTTGCTTTTCCTTAACGAATGTAAAATACCTAATCCAGTCTTCGTCAATATTGAAAGATTAGTCATAATCCAAAGGCTATATATATATATTGGAAGATTGTGAAGTTTCTCTATTAGATAATCCCTTTCTTCGCAAGCAGTCACCCTAGCATTCTTGACAGACTCCCTCCTCCAATTTCTCAACACTTTAGCATTCTTGACAGACACGACAGAACACGGTACACAGCACAGCGGACGAGACCCATTACTGAGATAGACAAGAACCGAAACCCACAAACTAGACAGCGCGACTGAGATTTCATTTCAATTCATTTCAACTATCGGATGGCAAGGGATAGCTGCTTGGCTCGTGTGACCGCCGGCGTTGCAGTAGGCGGTGCTGTCGGTGGCGCCGTCGGTAATTTCCCCTACTCCTCAAAAACCCTAATCTGTTTCTTTTTTTCTTTTCTTTTTTTTTCTTTTTTTTTTTTTTTTTTGTCTTCCAATTCTGAAGTTCCGTAACAACCTTATTGTTCACTGTTCGTCTTGGGGTATTTTTGCTTCTTTTCTTGGATTGCATACTTGTTCTCCAATTTTACTCTTGGTTTTCCTGGGTTTTTAGCAGTGCTTTTTGGCGTTGCAAGTAGCCAAGTATTAAAGTCTTGATCTTTAGGGGAGTATTTCTAGGCGAGCACTGTTGTCTAAACAATATCCACTTCACTACTTCTATAATTGTGGGACTTGTTTTTTTTTGGTGCATTCATTGCTGTTCCTAATGTTGATGCATAATGGATTTTACGACTGACTATAAGTTTTATTGAAATAAAGAGTTAAAAAAAGAGGAAAATTTAGCCTTGAATTCATTTATTGCATTTTAAAGCATGCCCCCTTGTGGTAAACCGCATGGACTAACGCTATCTTTCTTGGGAATATCGTTTGTCAAGCTATTTACGTTAAGACTTTCTTGGATATGTGCTTATTTCTTCGATTTAGTTCATGAAAGCTTGAATATAAATCGTTGATTGCTGGAAATTGCTAATTAGGAATAAGTTTCCATTTTTTTTTTTTATTGGCACCGGGTGTCTAGGAACATCATCGCGAGTAATCTCAGGGATGGACAAGCCCTCGGCAAGGAGTTTTCCGCAAGTGCACATTTGGTAATTCAAGGAAAAATCCTCTAATGGCTCTAAGAGATTATTTGCACCCAATGAGATTTTAACCTTAGACCTAAGAGGAGCATACTCCCAAGTCGAAGGCCTTTACCACTTGAGCCAACCCCTAAGGGTTGGAATAAGTTTCCAACCTTGATGGAAATAGTTTCATTTTTTCTCAATTTGACCTCTAGCAAGTCTACATTTGTTATTCTTGTATTTTTTTTTTTTTTTTAATCTAATCATATGTGATATATACAGGTGCTGTGTATGGCACGTATGAAGCTATTAGGTATAAGGTACTTGTCTTGAACTTCAACTCGTGAGATTGTGTAGACTTCGCTTTTGACTACTCTTTCTTCTTCCTTCTTTTTTCTCTTTTCACCACATTGAATATGATCTTCCCAAACGACCTTTTTCATGTCACTATGCATAGTTCTTGCACACTTTGTATGAGTAGGAGATGCATAATATGTACATGCAGAAAATTGGATGCTCATCATAAGATAGCTTGTTAGCATACCATGAAATATAGATTCAATTTCTGTGTAAAATTTCTGGAGCTGTTATACGAAAGTCTGATGGCTTGGTTATTGCCCCTTGTGAATCGTTTGTTCTGCTTGGAAACAAATAACTGGCATTAGAAAGAACCTGCTTGCAGCACAAAAGCCTCAGCTAAGTGTTTTGAACCTTATCATGGATGATTAATAGATTGTGGGAAATAATGGCTTGTATGGTGGCATTGGTGTGGCTGAGATCACACACAAAGCCCACTAATTGGAAACGAGATATGGAAAATATGAAAAAATTTGAACTATTATAGTGATTAAAATTGTGTTGTAAGCAAAAGGCAGTCTCGCGCAAGGTTCAAAAGGTGGAAATATTAAATATTGATATAAAGTCTAAAATTCATATATGTATATTGAAGTTCAGCATATTGAAGTGCTGATTTAAAACTTATTCTACAGATTTGTATAGCAGCTGTTCTAAGTCTAGTAAAATCCATTTGTTGCCAAATAAAGATATTAATTACCATAGCATGTTGAATAGTGAGATGCATGGAGAAGTTTATTATTTTATAAGATTAAGAGTAAAACTAAGAGCCAAACCCAAGAGTTGGCTTAAGTGGTAAAGAAAGGCCTTGGTCTTGGTGGTATGCTTCCTCTAAGTCTAAAGTTCAAATCCTTTTGAGTGCAAACATCGGACTGGGGAACTTCTCTTTGAATTACCTGAGGTGTACTTGTGGGAAATTCCTTGTTAAGGACCTGTGCACCCCAAATATTAGTTGGGACTTTGTTCTCGTACACCCCATGCCAATAAAAAAAGAACTGAGTGAAACTAAGAGCCACGGGCCCATTAGATCTTCATCGGACTGCACCTTCGTGGCCTTATGAATATTGGGTGACTTTCTTTTGTTTTCTTCATGTCTTTTTCCCTCTCTTCTCCAGCTTTGGGTTGGCTGCCTTAGGCCCCGTTTGGAAGTTGGATTGAACTGAGATTAACTCAGTTTAGTCTAATTTTAAGGTGAGTCTAACATCCAAACACACAACTCTCAAATCACTGAACTCACATATCAATTCAAAACCTCTTTACATGTAGGACCCACAACCTTTTTCAACTCAACACATCTTCACACTCGGGACCTACAATCTTTTTTAACTTCCCATAAATACATCTAAACTCATCTTAGGTGGGCCCCACAAAACTCACTCCATCTCAACTTACTACTATTCATAACGAACTCAACTCATCTCAACATTCAAACAGGGCCAACATTGCATATCTTAAGGGTCGTGTAATAACCAAAACCCAAGTTAGGAAGTACTATGTATATAATTCTGGTAAAACACTGACTGAATCAATGAATTGAGGCAGCTGTTACTTTCTGGATGAGATATCCTCATTGGTAGCCGCTCTTCTTCCTGGCAACCCATTGCCTATTATAGATTTTTCAACGTGAATCAATATTTTAGCTAATTGCCCTAGGAAATATATTGATTTGTGTTACTGTGTAGCCAGATGAGTTTAGAGCTAAGAAGGAAAGTAATCTTTTATCAATATATATATACATATCTCTGTGTGTGTATGTGTGTGTGTGTAGAAGATACTTTAGGATTCATACCTGAAATCACCTTCACTTGTAAAAAAAAAAAACTTTGTAATCACCTTGTCTACAGCTTAGATCTTCTGCCTACAGAAAACATATTTATATTACCCATGATTGTTAATTGATCAACTAATTAACTTTGATTATCAATTTTAGCAATTGCTTTTATAATTATATTTCCTGATTTGGATAAGCAGGTACCAGGACTGATGAAGATCCGGTACATTGGACAAACAACACTAGGCAGTGCCGCCATTTTCGGTCTTTTCTTGGGCGCTGGAAGCCTGATACATTGTGGGAAGTCATATTAAGGACTTTTTGATGGATTAATTGTCTGTGCTTTGAGCTTTGATGTGATCAGTTGCCCTTTGGCCTTGGACAGTATGTGAAGAGTGCATAATTATTTCTTAAAATGCTAAACTTTTGTTGTGGTGTTATGTTCATGGGTGATAGGAAATTCATGGAAATTATCTTTCAAATCATTGTCAAATTTCCTATATAATTTCTATCTAACACTGGCTGTACATTATGGTCAAGTGAGTCGAACTATCTAGTACGGCCTTTTCTTTGTATGCGGCACTTCTTTCCTGCCTTCCAGGAAAAGAGTTCTCCCCTTCCGGGACTCTCCGCATGTATTTGACCTGTTTGTGTCGCAGACATGTAAGATTGCATTCAAAACAAAGGGAGAGAACCAAGAAAATGTGCCAAAAAAGGGTCACCTTATTATTAATGCAGTGTTTACAAAAGGCATCACTGTTAGCAGAAAGGCCCCATTCCACAATGCCTTGAATCCCTTCAAAATATATGGACATCGAAGCAATCGGAAGAGAAAATTCAAAAGCTCATGCACAACAGACGCCGCCACATTCCCCTGTTATCGGAAGCTGAAATATAACAGCCAACATACATCAACGGTCGGAACATTTGGACCTGCAGAATCGTTCTTGGAATGATTCTTAATGGCGGCAATAATATGCCAGTTATCTGCCAGCTAACCAAGCCCAAACAAAGCCAAAGGCCCATTACTAAGGCCGGGCCCAAATTTTATCCATCCTCAGAAGGGTCTCGATGATGGTTTAGCTAGCGGCACCTCACATTCCCCGTACAAAAGCTCAAGGTATACTATTTGTTTTGAGTTTTGTTACATATAAGTAAAATTTTGTATTAATTTACTTACTAATACTGATTTTTTTATATTTAAAATTTAAATTAACATTATTTTTAATAAAATCTACTTTTTGACCAATCACATTATATTAGTGCACATATTAGTGTACAATTATGCTTGCAACTAGATTTTTTTTATTTTTTTTTTCAAGTATCATGAATTCAGGGAACGAAAAATTCTATGTCTTTTACGAGAAGTGATATAAATATAAATGGATTACATAAAAAAAACATGAATTGATTTAATTTTATGTGATCTGAGTAATAGTACATACAATCGTAAAGTGGGTAAGTATCGTGTAATTATTTCGAAAAAAAATAGAATTTACTATTAAAAAATTAAACTTTTTTTTGCATGTAAGTCTAATATTTCTTCATTTTTTTTAAAAAGATTGTGCGGCGCTTGCGTATTTTATGGCTGCAAATATCGTTTTTCTAAACTTTTTAATTACAAATGACTTCTTTGACCCTAAAATATAAAAGGCAAAACTGTTCTGACTTCTACCACCCCAAGCTAAGCAAACAAGCCAACTAAATAATTGAACAAAAAAAATCAGGTGAAGCAATGCTATCCACGATTAGAGCTCCCTCCCTCCCTTCTCTCCCATCGAGGCTATAATGCTTGCCTATCTTTATCATCGATTGATGGGTATTAGATGGACCCCATTCACATACATGTTTGTGGTTGTGTTAATTAGACTTCTCCATTGATTAATACAATTTTTTTAGTTGCATCCCTAAATTCTAATTGCTTTTTATTTTGCTACTTCCCTTCATCATAATTAATATTTATTTTAATTTCTTTTTATTGATGAGATTTTGTTCTATAATTTATAGGATTTCTTTTCACATTACAGAAAAGACTAAGGAATATATATATATATATATATTTTAATTCGATGTATAAAGCATATATAATAAAATATTTATTTGATATAATTTAATTAAAAAATAAATTTTAAAATTTTAATTTAAGAAATTAAATCTTATTATTTAAATAATATAAATTATGTATCTACGTACCGATTTGATAAAATAACTATAAGAATTATGTTACACATTATTTTATGATGTGATATTAAATAATTAGATATTATTTATTATATTTTATTTATAAATGTATAATTTAATACTACAATATGAGACGACAAAAAATGATAAAAAAAAAAAGTAAATGATTAATTGATTTTTTCTAATTACAAATATAAAGCGAAATGACTTGGCCCTTAAGTAATTGAATTTTTGATTCGGGTCCCTCAGAAAAAAAATTAAATTAAATTGATTCGAGTCCATCGCTCTCTATTTATCTCCCTTCGCTCACGTCATTCGCTATCCTCCTCCAGCAGTGTTGTGGTTTTCAAAGCTGAAATGGAAGCTAAGATCGGGAAGTTCTTCGACTCCGTCTCTAATTTCTTCTCCGGCGGCGATCACATCCCCTGGTGCGACAACGACGTCGTCATTGTAAGCTCTATTTTCCTTTTTATTCTTCCTTTAACCGCAGTTCCCTCTCCATAGAAAGATTTCAACTTTAACTGACTTTCATTGCGGGATTCCATCGAACGCTTTGCAATAGCTGAAGATTTAGATGAGTGGAGATCTGGATCCAATATAATAGCTGCCTCTGTTTTATGCTTTAATTGAATGGCCAAATATCTACCGGGAAATTTGCATCCTGAAATTGACGTGAGATGGTTTAGCTAAGGGTTTGGATATTCCTAGTCATTTTTAGTCATTTTATCCGATTTTAGGTCAAAATGTCTGTAAATTGTTTGTAATTTCTTAGGATTTCTGATGAGACTTTTTTCTCAGGAGTCGCAAAACTATTGGGGTTGATTATCAATCTTTGGTCACTTGTTTAAAGTCATCAACCCAACTTAAATAAGCATTGATTGAGGTCTTAGGAATTATGGAACTATGACTATGGTGTATTTGTCACAGAAATAGACTTGTCTGTAGGTAGTCATTATTGGGGTAGGAATGATTGCTAGGCTCGTAATACATTTTTTTCCCTTTCCTACTTTTTTTTTTTTTTTGTGCACACTTGTTGAAAATCAATCTATTCGATCAGATTTGTGTCCATTTCTTTTTCACACTGACATACTGCTCTCCTGTTTTGTTTAGAGAATTAATTCTTGAAGTCTGTTCTTCCTTTTATAACAGATTTTGGATGTTAGATCTGTGGGAAGTGCCCCAGTGTTCCCTATAATATTTGGAACTCTAATTCTTGTGTGAGTTGTGGAAGTTTTCTGTGTCACTTATTATATAATTGAGATATGTTCGTGGCAGATCCTTGTTGATTCTTACTGTTTGAATTTGTTTCTGGAAGGAGCCGCTTGATGGTTATATTTGTAATGCTTAATAGATAAACCAAAAGTTAACTACTGACTATTATACAGAAAAAAATCGTTTGGTGCATCGTATAATAGTGTTAAGAACTTCTCGACATTTTGATGCATAATTCAGCCCTTTCCTTTGGAATGTATCATGTACAGTATTCAACTTTTAGCAGTCATATTGTCTCTTACATGATCTTTTTTTTAAGTTGGGCCCTTTCCTATGTTTGTCTTCTGTTCTGAACTCTTGAATCTGCAGAGCTGTGAGAGAGAGGTTGCTGAGGCTGAAGAAGGTTCCTCTGATGAGTTTTTCAAAGAATGTATCATGCGTTTATCATGGGCTCTTGTTCACTCTAGACGACCTGAAGATGTACAACGTGGGATAGCAATGCTTGAAGGTGGACATATATATAGAACCATGCTCTTCTCTATCTGTCTCTTTGTGTGTGGGTGCGTGTGTCCCTCACCTTCCTTTGAGCCTCTTAGTCAAGAAATGCAACTTGCCTGAATGGCCTTGAATATTTGATGTTAGAGTTTCTGCTATGTGCTAAACTTAGTTTGTATGATAACTTCTGCAAAACTTGTCTTGGCAGCTTCTTTGGCAGGTACTAACAGCCCTCTGCAAAAAAGAGAGAAGCTTTATCTTCTTGCTGTTGGGCATTACAGAAGTGGTGACTACTCGAGAAGTAGGGAGCTTGTGGAGCAATGTTTAATGGTCTGATCACTGCTCTCCTGATTTGATCTTCCAACTGGCAAACCTATGCTAATGACCATTTTGCTTCATTTACCTCGAGTTATTTCATCTTCGATGCATGACAACTTCAAATCTAAGATTGTTAAAACGTCTCCCAATAGAATAACTCCTGAACTTGATTGTTGCATGTTTCTTTTGGTAGATTGCACCTGATTGGAGACAGGCACAGACCCTTAAGAAAACAATTGAAGACCGGATCAAAAAAGGTAACAATCAATCTTACTTTCCTCTTCTCCATTACTATTTTGACTTGAAGCATAACAAAATGCTAAGTTGCTTGCCCCCTTGTCTGGTGCGAATTTAGATGGTGCTATTGGCATAGGCATTGCTGCAGCTGGTGTCGGACTGGTTGCTGGTGGGATTGCTGCAGCACTGAGCAGGAAGAAGTGATCCAATTCTATTTGAGTTCACCTCTTTGCGATGAGATCGCTTATATAAACATATTTAATCCTCCAATCCTGCTGCCTTGCTATCATGTTTTATTATTAAGTTGAAAAATTGAAAAGGTCTTTAATCAAAAAACTTACCAGCGAGATGTAGAAACTGCACAAGTCTTTGTCTGACTTGGTTTGTTGTACAATATGTTGATGTACATGGAAGATGTAATGTTATGAGTAAGTCGGTTTAACTTGTTCATTAATGAATATTTTTTATAGAGCTCTCTGTTGTACTGTGGATTTCCAGCCTCTTTCCCTCCTATTCATAATCAAAGAATCCCATAAAACGGCTTCAAAGAAAGCCAAGCCTTCTCACTCCTATGGCTTTAATTCGGAATTCTTTATTTTCATTTTGGTAAACCTAGTTTCTTTCCTTCTTTCTATTCAATTATATCATGAACTTTTAACTCTCATCAACTTACAGTTACCGAAATCGACTCTATAAACATTAGGAAGCTCGTCTTGAACAACTTGAAAACAAAATGTCGACTTTACTAAGCATAATCTCGCTAGATGGATCATGGGTCGCGTAATCCGCTTAGAATGATGCCACTAGAAGTATTTTCACTCTAAATTATTTTCCTTTTCGAGTACTGCCAAATATATTTCTAGTGTACAATTTCGTGCAATCATTTTTAAAAAGTGAGTTCCATGATAAAAAAAAAAAAAAAAAGATTTTTTATATAGGTTCTTAATTTCTCATACTTAAAAAAAAAAAAAAAAATTACATGGACCTTACATAATTTATAATTATATAAATTATTTTTCTTTTCGATTTCCTTAAATTATTTTTCTTTTCGATTTCCTTTCTAATCTATTTAGACTAAAAAAGATGACGTGAAACTGTCAATGCCAAAAAGTGGGTTGAACATTGCATCCTCAATTTACAACCGATGTTACCATTTGTATCCCAAATCCTTTTAAAATTACATATTACACTCTTCAATTATTTTCAAAAAAATTATAACATGCATCTTCTGTTCATATTCTAAATTTTGAAAAATTTAAGTGGTACAATTTAGCAACTTTTAATTGTCAAATATAGAATAGAGAAATGATATTTACAAATATAGAGTGTACAACCACCGCACAATTCTTTTGAAAAAAAGTAAGTACGAAACTCACATGAAAAATATTAACTTTTTAATAATAAGTCTCTCTTTTTTCAAAATGATTGCGTAGTATTTGCCATTTACACATGCACAAATGTCTTAAAAATCAATCGAGTAATGCTACATACAGTCGTAGAATGCACAAGCGCCATATAGTTACTTTGAAAAAGAGTGGTTCAACTATTAAAAAATTAATTTCTTTCATGTGGGTCCCGTATATTTTCACTTTTTTTAAATGATTACACGGTACTTGCACATTAACGATTGCAACTATCATTTCTCAAATATTAAGGTCAACAAAGGCCCCTTTGGAGCTGGTCCAAAGATTTTGGGTCGATTCCTGTCAAATCGGCCCTAGTACATAATATTTGTATTTTCCATCATGTCTCAGTGTTTAGCTGTACTCTGGTATGGGCAATTCCAGTGTAAGAGACAAGGAGTTTAATGCACCAAAGCCTAGTTTCCCGTTCCTACTGGGCCACCTTACTCCCCTAGTTAGGGATGAAAGTTTAAATTGGAAAACCAAAGAACTGGCCTGAACTAGACTAGACCGGACCGATTGACTCGATTTTTAATCGGTCCAGTTCGGAATCGGTTTCTACATTTTCAAAACCAGTTAAATCTGGTCTGGAATCGGTTCTTGACTTTTTGACACTGGATTGGACTAGTTTATAAAATATATATAATTAATTTTTAACATTATATAAAGATTTTATATATTTATAGATAATTTATATATATAATATATATAATTATATATGAAGTTTTTATATGTACTATATATAATTATATATGAAATAATTTTATATTATAATTTATAACATAAAATTTTAATATTAAATATATATTATTTTTTATATACAATTGCATTGACGCTTGATTAAAACCGAAAAACCGGACCGGAATTGATAAAACTGAAAGTACCGGTTTAGGAGAGTAATCGGTCCGGGATCGGTTCTTGAAAATGCAAAACCGGTGTATACCAGTTTGGTCTCAAAATTTATACAAAACTGGATCAAACTGGACCGGTAACACCCTTACCCCTAGTATTTTAAGCGTCAAACAAAATTGTACTTTTTGTGTCACGAAAGTTTTTACCGAATTGTATTTTATTTTTTTAATTTTTTTTAACTTAATGATGAAAGAATTTTTTTAAAATAAATTTGTGATATTTTTTTTTTTATTTTTAAAAAATATTTAAGTACTTTAAAAAAATGTTAAAATAAAGTAAAATAAATAAATAAATAAGCCTCATCAGTGAGGATTCTTATCCTTTGTGGACATAGCATTGTCTGTTCAGTAATATAAACAAAATTGCATAATAGAATACCTTCTATGGAATTTTAAGTTTCACCATATGAATTATGAAAATGCAGAAAATAAAATTTGGAATACCTAAGGGTATGGGGCTGTTTAGCCTTTTATAGAATTCCAGACTCAAAAAGAACAAAATTAGGTCCAAAGGTTATCAAAAGTGTTTTAATAGGATATGCTGAGAATCCAAAAGTATATAGACTTTGAGATTTGAATTTTAATGCTAAAGTATAATCAAAGGATGTGGGATTTATTGAAGATAAATTCTATAATGATTTTAAAGTAGTATCAGATCCTATTCAAACACTAGAAACATACTTGAGTCAGAAAAGGAATTCTATAATTCCTGACACATTGACTGAACCCAGAAGAAATCAAAGAGTCAAAAAAGAGAATAACTTGGATCCAGATTTTGTATCGTCTCAGACTATTGTTTTCCTTTTGGAAGGAAATAAAGATGATGTTTTAAATAAGATACCCATTTTGTTAAATATAGAAGAAGACCCGAAAACATTTAAAGAAGTTATGACTTTTAGGGATGTTGCATTTTGGAAAGAGGCAATAAATGATGAAATGGACTCAATATTTTCAAACAATACATGGATTTTAGTAGATTTGCCTCCTGAATCGAAACTTATTAGTTGTAAATGGGTATTTAGGAGAAAATACAATACAGATGGATCTCTTCAAACTTTTAAGGCCAGATTAGCAACCAAAGGTTTTAAACAAAAAGAAGGCATAGACTATTTTGATACGTATGCCCCAATGGCTAGATTTACATCCATTAGAGTGCTTATGGCACTAGCTTCAAAAAGTAACTTATTTGTACACCAAATAGATATTAAAACTGCTTTCCTGAATGGTGAACTGGATGAAGATGTGTACATAGAACAACTAGAAGGATTTGTTATGCATGGTCAAGAAAAGAGAGTTTGTAAATTAATTAAGTCATTGCATGGATTAAAGTATAAAGTAAGCACCAAAACAATGGTATGAGAAATTTGATTTGGTAATAATATCTCATGGATTTAGACATAATAATGCTGATAAATGTATTTATTCTAAATTTAAGGATTGTTATGGTGTTATAATATGTCTTTTGGATGACTTATATTTGAAACAAATATGGAAGGAATATCTAAAACAAAGAAGTATTTATCTTCAAATTTTAAAATGAAAGATGTTAATAAAGTTGACACTATTTTGGGTGTCAAAGTAGGGCTTATAGTAAAGTTTATAATCGAAAATCTAGACATATTAGTTTGAGACATGAATATGTCAAACAATTAATTAATGATGGTATTATCACTATTGTATATGTGCAGTCAAGTAAAAACTTGGTGGATCCTTTCACAAAGAGACTCTTGAGAGATTTAGTGAATAGTACATATAGTGCAATGAGTTTGAAAACTTTCTTTTAAAAAGTCACCTATAATAGGAATTCAACGTTACACTATTAATAAATAGTGTAAATTTTATGGGTAATAACAAGTTATAGTTATGTGGATGGGATAACACTGACATTTAATTTAATGTGAGAAACCCTTACAGGATGGTTAGTGCTGGCTGTTATGCTAAATATAGGATGGGTATGATACTATTAATAAAGTTCAATAGTTATATAAGTGTCTGAAGTAATAGAGACATAAAAGGAACTTTACCTATGTGAATATAAGAGGTGGGGACAACTTCTCGCAAAATTTTAAGGTTTACTTTGGTAAATGTTCATAATGCCAGGATAGAGCATGTGAATTAGTTCAAATAATTGGTGAGTTATCTTGTTAAAATTGGATGGAATCATATGTGTGGCATTTTTGTTCTTAACATATAGAGTCTAAGTTTAAGCCTAGGCCACCATTAACTTTGTTAGGAATTTGAAATGCTTACACTAATTAAATGTTTAAGTCGAGAGATACCTTCTTGCATGCATGAGAATATTAGTATTTGATTGAAAATTTAATATCACAATCTAAGTGGGGGACTGTTATATTTAATTCTATAAATTATGATGTTAAATATGTGAATTTATTGAATATAGGTTATTATTTATTTTCCTAAAGTACCATCTTGAAGAGGTGCATTGGTACAATGGTATTGGTACAATGGTAAAGGTGCGTTGTTTCAAATGAGGGCATGGGTTCAAACGATATGGCTACACTTTAAAACTTTAATTTTACTAAGGCTTGGAATAGCCCAAGGGACGCGTGGGCCAAGTCCGAAGAGGCACAATGCTTGGGCCGAATAGTCATGATGTTTGGGTTGAAGAGGCACCGTGTGAAGACCCACTTGAATGGGTGCAATGCTTCAAAAATTAATTTAATTTGGAAAGGCATCCGGTAGCAAACTCTTTTTGAGTGTGAGTAATTATTAGTTTAAAGATAGTGTTCTACATGCCTCAAAGTCGCATTTATTTTCAGATTCTTGTATCCGCACAACTTTCTTCAACAGTTGAGATGAGATAAGTTGAGATGAAAGTTAAAAATTAAATAAAATATTTTTAAATTTTAATTTTAACATTATTTTAGAATTTGAAAAAGTTGAATTGTTTATTATATTTTGTGTGAGAATTTAGAAAAATTATAATGATAATATGAGATGAAATGAAACACTTTTATTATCCAAATGATGTGTTAGAATAGCGATAAACTTTTTAATTGCACAAGACTCTCATTTGACGATAAAATATAAGATAAATTCTGCGTGCAATCCTTATTTGGGATTGGTTACGTACGAAAATGAAACGAACCATTTCATCTAAATAAACAACTCGTTTCATCCACAAATTCCCCTCCCCCCTCCCCTTTCCTTCGAAAACCCTCCAACCCCAAAATCTCTCTCCTTCTCTCTCTCTCTCTCTCTCTCTCTCTCTCTCCAAACTTCTTCTTCATCAGGATTTAAGGTCACTTTGGTTCTTATAGAAAATAAAATTCACTTTCTACAGGATTTCTTCTTTGTTAGGATTTCTTCTTCATCAGCATCAATCTATCGATATTAAAGATGACTCAAGGGGGAGACCCATCCAAAAAGCAAATGTAAAGTTACTGGAAATAATGTGGGTGATGAAATGTTTTGACCCATCCAAGGTAAGGAAAGGCTCCAGAACATGACTCTTCACAAATTAAAATCACAACCAAAATGAAAGCTCCCAAATTATTTAAGAAAGCTCCATAACACTTTCAGTAGAAAAGTCAAGGCAATAGCACTCTTTTTTCGAGGTTGAAAAATTTCAGAACACTTTCAATAGGTGAAAAATTCCTTTTTCAATAGAAAGCTCTAAAATAGTTTCAGTAGATGGAAAATTCAGGGTGCAAACTGTTATTACACTCTTTTTTCAAAGTTGAAGACTACTTCATAGAGAACAAATATCATAGTTTAATCACAATGGTGTGGGAAGGGAAGTAAAAAGAAATCTAAAAAAAAGTTGATTAAAAAATCTTAGTTTGTTCATAGGGTTTATGTTGTTGGCGGCCTAACGTGGTGGAGGAGAAGCTGATGCTGATTGTGGTGGACGGAGCTCGAAGAGTGGCCGACAGCGTTGGAGTTCCACACGGCGTTGGCTCTGTCGCTGGAGGGACCTAAGAATTCTATCTGGAGGGAGGGATAATTGCTAGAAGGAGGAAAATATGCTAGTGGTAATTTTGACATTTGACCACAATTTGAAGAGCAAATAACCAAACGCTCCATTCGTTAGCAGACAATCCCTCAATAGGGACTGTACGTAGCAGTGCTCAAAATATAAAAGATAAAAGCTGTTCTACCCCAAGCTAAGTAAACAAGCAACTAAATAATTGAAAAAAAAAATCAGGAAAAGTAATGCTATCTCCCATTAGAGCTCCCCCAACCCTTCTTTCCCATTGAGGCTATAATGCCACCTATCTTTATCATCGTGATTGATGGGTATTGGATGGAACCCATTGACACCGATTGACATGTACGTGATTATAATAATTGAATGTATAAAAAATACGTAAAAGTAATTACAAATAAAATTTTTAATGCGAGTAACCGGTTAATTATACTTCTCTATTGATTAGTACAATTTTGTTAGTTGCATCCTTGAATTATAATTTCTTTTTATTTTGCCACTCGGCTTCATCATAATTAATATTGATTTTAATTTATTTTTATTGACAGAATTTTGTTCTATAATTTATAAGCTTTTTTACGCGTTATAGAAAATATTATAAATATAAAAAGCTTATATTTTTAATTTGATGTATGGAGCATATTTAATATAGTATTTATATAATATAATATAATTTAAAAAATTAATTTTAAAATTAATTTTAATTTAATAAATTAAACCGTACTATTTAAATAATATAAATAATGTAATTTAGCCACTGATTTAACAACAAAATAACTTGGCGCTTAAGTAAAGGGAAATTTAAAAAAATAAAAATTGATTACGATCCTTGGCCCTTAAGTAATTAAATTTTTTACTTGGTCCGGCCCTCAGGTAAAAAATTACTAGTCCCACCGTTGGTAGCTCCCGCTATTGTTGAGAATTTTTTTATTTTATTTATTATTATTATTTTACTTCGTGATTAAGGAAGAGTAATGCTAGGGGTCTCGTTGGGGATCCCGTTGCCCAATTTCGCTAGTCTATTTTTTTGTTGTCTTTTGTTTTTTATTTTTTTTTAAAATTCTTTTTAAAAAAATTATAATATTATTAGATAAAACTTACTTAATCACTAAATAAAAATATAACAAATAAAGCAGAACTGGACAACGGGATCCCTATCTTTTTTCAAAAAATTAAAAAAAATAAAAATTGATCAGGTCCCTTGGCCCTTTTAAGTAACTGAATTTGTTATTCGGGTCCTCAGGAAAAAGAAAAAAATTGATTTGAGTCCGTCGCTCTCTCTATTAATCTCCCTTCTTCGCTTTAGGGTCCGGTAGGTCAGTTAATACTCTTAAGTTGCCTTAAGGGTGTGTTTGGGTGTTGAAGTCTCTTCAACACTTCTCAACACTTCTCACTACTAGTCATTACTTTATTATTACTTTTCACCTACTTTTTTTACTATTCATTACTTTTTACCTACTTTTTATTACTATTCATTACTTTATTATTACTTTTCACCTACTTTTTATTACTATTTATAACTCTCCTCAACACTTCTCAACACCCAAATCTCTTCCTTATCTGTCGCTGTAGCTGCCTTCCTCGCTTTGTCCTCAGCTTTCAGGGTTGTGAACTAACCTCTTCCTTTTGCATCGAGCCTTACGCAATAGGGGGAAATTCCTTGATTTGGATCGCTAGAGGAAAGGATCCGAGTATGGGCTTAGCTTAGTGCAAGGCCTTATAGAAAAGTGAATCTTAATCTCAATGATGTCATTTTTTCTTTCTAGTCGTGCTGTGACATATAATTGTTATGGCGTTAGGGCATCTGGTCTTCAACATACTTTGAACTGAGTTTTTCTACTCCTTTGGGCGACCAGCCGCAGCAAGGGAAGAGAGACTTGTTCCGTGTTAACTTAGCAGCTCGTCCTTTTTCTATTGGGACAGTCTACAGGGAGCCGGCGGGCTCTAGCGTAGGAAAGGATCGACAGGCCCAATACAAAAAGTCAGAGTTTTGGGTGGTCTAGTGGAACTTGTCTAAGGGAGTGACTTATGGGCATAACAAGACCCTATTGAATACAAACACAATCCAGAAAGAAATATCATCACTTCGCTACTGAAAAAAAGAAAGTCCCCAGGGCGGCATAGCTACTGAGAAATTGGGAGGCTGGGTCTCGACTAGCATTGAATACGAATATGACAACCCCATTTTAAGGAAAATTGATAGAGCCTTGGTTAACACTGAGTGGGAGGCTCGCTTCCCAGGATCTGAAGCTCTTTTTTTACTTGGGGGAGTGTCTGACCATTCCCCTAACCATGTCATTCTCGAAGTATGGCACAACACTGTCGAAAACATGAGGCGGGAGTGCGTCGAAGCAGGAATTGACCTAGCGACGTGAACCTTGGGTGAGGTGCACTAGCGAGCGACACATCTATGTATTTTATAATAAAGATTTCTTTCTGACTTGACCGCTCGAGTTCTTTGGAGTCTGTGGCAGCTTGTCTCGGGTGAGGTCTGAGGTCAAGGTATTGCCTGGTTGGTGTACTAGGGCGAGGCGCGAATAAAAAGACGATGTCCTAACACTGGACGAAAGGGACATAACACTTCTTCCTATTACTTAACTCAAACAAGCGAGTGAAAGGAGACCAAAAAGTTTATAACCATTTCAAGTCCTACGACCTTTTCGATGTGAAAACAGCCTTTCTCAACAGAAAGGTTATACGCTATCCTCCTCCTGTAGTGTTGTAGTTTTCAAAGCTGAAATGGAAGCTAATTTCTTTGACTTCGTCCCTAATTTATCCTCCGGCGGCGATTACGACATGCCCTGGTGCGACAACGACTTCGTCCTTGTAAGCTCTATCTTTTGGTGCATCGTATGATAGTGTTAAGAACTGCTCAACATTTTGATGCATAATTCTGCCCTTCCTTTGGAATGTATCATGCACAGTATTCAACTTTTAGCAGTCATATTCACTTACATGATTGTATTTTGGTTGGGCCCTTTCCTATGTTTGTCTTCTGAACTCTTGAATCTGCAGAGCTATCAGAGAGCGGTTGCTGAGGCTGAAAAAGGTTCCTCTGATGATTTTTTGCAAGTATGTATCCTGCTTTTATTATGGGCTCGTTCACTCCAGACGACTTGAAGATGTACAACGTGGGATAGCAATGCTTGAAGGTGGACATATATATAGAACCATGCTCCTCTATATCTGCCTCTTTGTGTGTGGGTGCGTGTGTCCCTCTCCTTCCTTTGAGCCTCTTAGCCAAGAAATACAACTTGCCTGAATGGCCTTGAATATTTGATTTTAGAGTTTCTGCTGTGTGTTGAGCTTAGTTTGTTTGATAACTTCTGCAAAACTTGTCTTGGCAGCTTCTTTGGCCGGTACCAACAGCCGTCTGCTAAAAAGAGAGAAGCTTTATCTTCTTGCTGTTGGGCATTACAGAAGTGTTAACTACATGATGAGTCGGTACTTCATGGATGAATGTTTAATATTGGTCTGATCACTGCTCTCCTGATATGATCTTCTAACTGGCAAACCTATGCTAATGACCATTTGCTTCATTTACCTTGAGTTATTTCATCTTCAATGCATGACAACTTCAAATATAATATTGTCGAAACGTCTCCTGATTTACCAATAGAATAAGTCCTGAACTTGGTTGTTGCATGTTTCTTTTGGTAGATTGCACCCAATTGGAGACAGGCGCAGATCCTTAAGAAAATAGTTGAAGATCAGATCAAAGGTAACAATCAATCATACTTTCCTCTTCTCCATCACTATTTTGACTTGGAGCATAACAAAATGCTAACTTGCTTGCCCCCGTGTTTGGTGTGAATTTAGATCTTCAAAGTGACGACACTGGCATAGGCACTGTTGCAGCTGGTGTCGCACTGGTTGCTGGTTGGATTGTTGCAGCACTGACCAGGAGGAATTGATCCAATTCTATTTGAGTTCACCTCTTTGCAATAAGTTTATATGAACATGTCTAATCCTCCAATCCTGCTACCAGCTTGCTATCATGTTTTATTTATAAGTTGAAAAATTGAAAAGGTCTTTATTCAAAAAACTTACCAGAGAGATGAAGAAACTGCACAAGTCTTTACCGGACTTGGTTTGTTATACAATATGTTGATGTACATGGAAAATGTAATGTTATGGGTAAGTCGGTTTAACTTGTTCATGAATGGATATTTCTGAAAGAGTTATCAATTTTACTGTGGATTTCCTCCCCCTTCATGCTCTCCTCCTATTCATAGTCAAAGAATCCCATAAAGTGGTTTCAAAGAAAGCCAAGCCTTCTCACTCCTAGGGCTTGAATTTGGATTTGTCTATTTTCATTTTAATAAGAGAAATTCCATTTGCAGTCTCCGATGTATGACCTTTTATTAAATGAGAAAAAGTATCATCTTATGAGGGATATTTTTATAATTTTAAAAATAAAATTGCCTAGACGTGCATTACCATCTCTAAATAGAGACTATACGTAGCATTGCTCACTAAATCTATAAACATTAGGAAGCTAGTCCTCATGAACAACTAAAGTACAAAATGTCAACTTTATTAAGCTTAATCTTGCTAGATAGGTCGGATAATACACTAAGAATGATGCCACTAGAAGTATTTCCACTCCAAATTATTTCCCTTTTCAAATATTGTTAGATATAGTTTTAGAATAATTTTACTTTGCCCCTCTATTTTATCCTCTCATTTTGACCCCTCATGCATTTAATTTGTTTTTAAAATTTTTTTCTTTTACTTATTAATTAAGATAGTGATTATTAGTGAATTGATATTTTTTAAAAATATTTAAAAATGTTAAAAAATAATGAATAAGAAAAATAAAAAAATGAAAAAAAGAAAATTTGGCCTAGGGGCACACCCAGCGCTCACTACTAGGTGGCACCCTAGCATCACATAATTTTAAAATATGCAAGTCTTGCACAATTATCTTGAAAAAAGTAAATTCTAAAATAAAATACAAAATTGATTTTTCATATAGGCTCTAGATTTCTCATACTTAAAAAAAAAAGAAAAAAGAAAAAACGAGGATACGAAACTTATATATAGTCTATAATTATATGAATAATTTGTCTTCTCTATTTCCTTTTTAATCTACTTATGACGTGTAATTGTCAATGCCAAAAAAGTGGGATGAACACATTGTGCATCCTCAATTTACAACCAATGTTACTATTTGTATCCCAAATTCTTTTAAAACAACATATTACACTCTTCAATTATAAAAAATATTCTAAAATGCATCTTCTGTTCATATACCAACAATTAAAAATTTAAGTGGTACAATTTATGAGCTTTTAATTGTCAACTATAAAATTGAAAAATGATATTTAGAGTCATGGAGTGTGCAAACACTGAGCAATCCTTGTAAAAGATGTAGTGAGTAAGAATAGAATTTACACAAAAAAATTAATTTTTCAATGGTAACCTTATTTTTTTTAAAATGATTATGCGGTACTTATGCATTCCATGATTGTATTTAATATTACTCTATAAAATATATCAATTTAAAAAATTTTGAATGCAAGGGACAAATGTCCTAAAAATCTTAAGGTGAACAAAGGCCACTTTGGAGTTGGTCTAGAGATTCTAGGATCGATCCTCGTGAAATCGGCCCTAGTACATAATATTTTGTATTTTCCATCATGTTTCAGTGTTCAGCTGTACCTTGGTATGGGCAATTCCAATGTAACAGACAAGGAGTTTTATCCACCAAAGCCTAGTTTCCCATTCCCACCTTACTCTCCTAGCAATGAAGCGTCAAGCAAAATTGTACTTGAGGGATATTCCCCACCAGGCCCATGCTAGTTAAGCTTGGGCAAAACAATGAGCCCATGTCAACCTAGGCCTTAACCTCTTGTGGCCCCCAAAACGCCAAAATGGCTCGGCTCTCTAGTTGCATCAGGTGAAGAAGGGTGTATTGCAGGGAAAACCAGACAGATGGGACACTTTGACTACCCCTATAACACCAAGCATTAAAGGGCCTATGCTGACAAGTGAATGAACAGAGGTGCGGACTACCCTTCATTCTCTGATGAAAGGGATCAGAAATGAACGTAGCACTCACCTACCGCCAGGACGCCCTTTGGGAGCCACGCTACATTAAAAGCCTTACCTTAGACACAACGTCGCATTAAATATCCAGATTAAGACAACTATGGATAGGATGTTCAAGCCCTGACATAGGGTACATAATATCCCCTCTGTAATCTCGTATAAATGCTACGCATTAAATACAAAGAACTCTCTCTGAACTTAATTATTAATAAACTACGACTCCCTAAATAAGAGACTGACTTAAACATCAAATGTTCCTCGAACCACCCGAGCCCTCCTTCGTCATTGTGTTTGCAGGTGAAGTTGAAAAACTGAAAAGGTCTTTAATCAAAAAACTTAGCAGCGTGATGTAGAAACTTTACAAGTCTTTGCCTGACTTGATTTGTTGTACAAATATGTTGATGTACATGGAAGATGTAATGTTATGGGTAAGTCGGTTTAACTTGTTCATGAATGAATATTTTTGAAAGAGCTCTCAATTGTACTATGGATTTCCTCCCCCTTCATGCTCTCCTCCTATTCATAATCAAAGAATCCCATAAAACGGCTTCACAGAAAGCCAGGCCTTCTCACTCCTATGGCTTTAATTTGGAATTGTTTATTTTCATTTTGACAAACCTTGTTTCCTTCTATTCAAATATATCATGAAATTTTAACTCTAATCACTTACAGTTACCGAAACAAACTCTATAAACATTAGGAAGCTCGTTTTGAACAACTTAAATACAAAATGTCACCTTTATTAATTAGCACATTCTGGCTAGATAGGTCGGATAATCCTCTTAGAAATATGCCACTATAATTATTCTACTCTAAATTATTTCCCTTTTTGAATACTGTTAGATATAATTTTAGAGTGTATAAATTTGGTGCAATCATATTGAAAAAAGTGAATTCCACAATAAAAAAAAAAAAAGATTTGTAATATATATAGTTTCTAAATTTCTCTTACTTTTTTTTTTTAAAAAAAAATTACACGAAACTTACATAATCTATAATTATATAAGTTATTTTTCTTTTCGATTTCCTTTCTAAATTTCTAATCTATTTAGACTAAAAAGTGACGTGAAACTGTCCATGCCAAAAAAGTGGTATGAACACTGCATCCTCAATTTACAACCGATGTACTATTTATATCTCAAATTCTTTTAAAACTACACATTACACTCTTCAATTATTAAGAAAAAAATTATAACATGCATCTTCTGTTCATATTCCAACTATTAAAAATTGAAGTGGTACAATTTAGCAATTTTTAATTTTCAAGTATACAATAGAGAAATTATATTTGCAATCATAAAATATGCAATTGCAGCACATTCTTATTGGAAAAGAGTAAGTACAAAACTCACATGAAAAAATTTAACTATTAATAACAAGTCTTAGTGCATGTTTGGGTTGCGATATGAAATATAGCTTATAACTGTAGAACTTATAACTTATAACTTAAGTAATAAATTCTACTATTAAAAATTTATTTACTGTTTGGTAACCATATGTTTAAAGCACTTTCAAACATATTATATTTGTTTGGAAACAAATTAAAAAAATGCTTTTTGAGTTAGAAATGATGATTATTTGAATTTTTAAAACTTATGATCGTATATTTGAAAGTTTGAAAGTTATAATTATCTTAAAGTTTTATGGGTATTTTCATCCATTGACAGTCTTTTTAAAATTCAAATTATTTTCCGTATTATCCGAAAAAGCACGTTTGAGGAAAAGCATCACTTACTTTTTAGCTTATTTGAAGTTAAGAGTGCTTTAATATGTAACACCCAAACGATATAATTTTGTCATTAAAGAGCTTGTAAGACTATTTAAGCACTTTTTAAGACTCGTATTGCAACCCCTGCAACCCCAAACAGACCCTTACTCTTTTTTTAAAATGATTGCATAGCACTTGCGCACTTACACAGGCACAAATGTCTTAAAATTTTTTAAAAAGAGTAAGGTCTATTATTAAAAAATTAATTTCTTTTCATGTGAATCCTGTATTTATTTATATTTTTTTAAATAATTATACGGTACTTATACATTCACGATTGCAATTATTATTTCTCAAATCTTAAGGTGAACAAAGGCCCCTTTGGAGTTGGACTAGAGATTTTGGGATCGATCCCCATGAATTCGGCCCTAGTATATAATATTTTGTATTTTCCATCATCAGCTCTTCTAGGTACAGGCAATTCCGTGTAACAATTGCGCACTAAAGATGACATGGCAGGGGCATATATGTAATCGTCATAGAACAGAAAATACAAACCGAATAAGAAGAAGAAAGAAAGAAACCTGCAGTTTTCATCTTCCCTCCATCTCCCTTCCCCCAAATTCCATCATATTTTCGCCATTTTCATCTCCACTAAAGATTGACCGATGAACTTCGCGACCCACATCCTAAGGAAGCCTGACTCAAGATTTTTCCTTTATTCTATCTCCGTCAATAGAGTTAACACAAGAAAGCAGAAAGAAGAATTAGAGGATTACGGAATCCCCATTTCAACCCAATCCATCTTCCCGTTCGTTGCCTCCGAAGTTTCATCACCCATTTTTGCACTCCATTTTGTGGATCTCTCACTGCTCTAAGCCTCTCTCACGTTTCTTCACATCTCTCTCTCATTTTGTAAATCGAGTACTATCCTCCGTCACTCAACTTAGTCTCTCTCAAACCCTACCACTTTCTTCGACAAATCATGTGAACTCTGTCGTTGTCGTTTTTGATTGGTAAGTTCTTGTAAATCTTAAACATTTCTATCACAAATCTAGATTGCACCTTAACTTTGCACTGCACTGATTAACTTTGCACCGCACTAAATTTTTGGTCTAGATTATAAAGTTTTTTTTTTTAATTTTCTTGGGTTCATTTGTTGACATTGTTGATTCTGCATTTTGTACATTGAAGTTGGTTATGGGTTTTGTACGTCAAATTTGGTTATGGTTGCATATGTGTCATTTGTTGACATTGTGAATATCTGATAGATCTATGATTTTGAATGAACTAATATGCTTGTCTTGAATGAATGTGCTTGTATAATCTCTTGCTTTTTCACAGTTTTATTCAATATGCTTGTCTTGAATGAATGCTTAAAAGTAGGTGAATCAACAGATTGTGCTTGTCTTGAATGAATGTGCTTGTCTAATCTATCAAATATTCACAGTTTCCATTCAACATGCTTGTCCTGAATGAATGCTTAAAAGTATGTTTTTCCACTGGGTTGTTGCATTCATACTAGATTTATTGTCTATCCATATAGAAATGGATTTTTTTTGTAAGAGTAGATTTATGGTAGAATGGGTTGCTGCATTCATTGGACTAGATTTTTTGCAACACTGGATTTTTTACAAGACTAGATGTTTTGTGTATGAATTGATGCAAAATGGGTCTTTGGAAATTCAATTGCATGCTAATAGGTTTGACCATCTGAAGATGGAAGTTTACAAATGTTTTTTAATTAAATAATGCTAATTTCTTTATTTTCCAAATTTACTTGATATGAATAGGATCTTCTCTTGCGTGGCTCAGCATTAACTTGGCAGAGGTGGATGATTGTTGTGTTTGCAGCAAGGTGAGCTTGTTTACTATAGTTTTTTTTTTCTTTAATAAATCATTGTATTAAGACTTCTATGTTAACATGTTGGAAAATATTACAGTAAGGTGAGCTTGTTTACTATAGATTTGTTTTTAATAAATTATAAATCATTGTAAGTACTTCTATGTTAACATGTTGGAAAATATTGACCAGATTACAACTCGGTAAAGGAAAGGAAAGAGGTGTCTCTTGAGCGTGGAAATTCTTTGTGTAAGGCTTTTGAGATTTAGATTGGATAACATAGGGGACCATAGCTGTGTCTCTCATGCCCCAAGTATCCCATCAATATTGTCTGATTTTCAGCTTACTTGTATTGACTTTGTTTTACTTCGCATGATATTATTTAATGTTTTAGCTCTTATTTTATGTTCTACCATGATCATAGAAGCAACTTGACCTGGATGGGACACAACCGGAGGGTGCGGATGGTACAGAACTGGAACGCTTATTGTAGTTCCAGACTTGGTGTTACAGTCTCGTTGTTGAAGTACCTTGAGAAGCTTTATTGTAATGCTTGAACTTTGTTAGTAAAGTGATTTGGTATTGGGGACTTTATTAAATTGGGTTTATTAATGTTGGTGTTGTTTAATTATTGAAGTTCTAGATTTGGTGTTATTAGGTATTTTTGTTGTTATTTTCTGTAAGATTTGGTGTATTTTTGTTGTTATTGAAGTTCCAGATTTGTTATTATAGACTTTGTTATTGACCTTTGAGAGGTTGTGGTGACAAATATTTTGGTTATTGAAGTTACAATGTTTGTGTTGTTAGTGACTTTGGCACTAATGGATTTGGTCCTACCCATTTAGTTCTAGATTTGGTCTGCTCGATTACAATATGTTTTCGTCAGTGATGTCTTTTAATACATATTTCAAAAGACTGAATCTAACGGTATGCATCTCACGTGTCCCTCCCATGTATGTCCCCTTGTTGTGTTTTTAGTTGTAGCTCGTAGATTAGGTAATATGGGAACAAACAAAGTAATGAGAAATGCACAATATTTGCTTAGATAATGTCTAACAATTTCAATTGACCAAAATAAGGTTTATCCTTATCCCCGAACCCTTCATCTGACATCTATACATGAGAGTGAAACCAACATCAAACACCAACACAAAAATAAAACACCAAAACCCATCAGCAAGAGGTATTGACATGACCCAAAAGTCCATTAGATTCCCAACAGCATACTTACATAACCTAACAGTTACTTTAGGTAATCTAACCTGTCCATTACATAACATGTCAAGTTAAAAGAGTTTTTTTTTTTTTTTTGTTTTTTTTTTTAATTTTTTACAAAAGCAAACCAATAAATAAGGAACCCACTTAGATTCTATCAAATAAGTTGAGATAACTATTTGTTGCTTTAAAAGCTCGACTTGATCATTTTGGAGGACCAACTGATCCCTCTTCTCAATCTCATCATTCTCTTGTGAACCACCATCTCCCTAATCTTGATCTCATCAATTCTCTTGTGGACCTAGCAATCAAATGACCTAAAGTAATAACTTGAAACAAAGCACAATGCTAGAAGCTCGAAACATAATTTTTTAAAGAAATGAACAAATACATATATTAATAAAATTCAAAGAATAATTCTTGCAAATCTAACATTGATATCAAAATTGATATGGACTAGGAATTAAACCAAATTAAGAAGAAAAAATAGCACTAAACAAAAACCCATCCACATCGCACTTCGGGCAAGGCTAGATCAGTTGCAAAGACTAAAGTATGTCTGATTATATTGAAAACAAAGCAAGTTAGGAGACTTTAATATGAATTTCCCAACATAAACAATGGGCACCTGCAAAATGGACAGTCGACGAATCAATAAAAAGGATAAATTTCAAGAAGCCATGATGCAGCTCATAGATTGAACCTTTATCCACCTCGCTAAATGCCAAATTAATATACTTTGAATATTTGTTAAAAAAAATAGAGAGTTAAAGTAAATGTAAAGGTGTTTGAAAAATTAGTTGAACAAAAAAAATGCAGCAAATTTTATTGAAATGCTTCCCCTGTGATTGGGAGCTAGAAAAATAAGAGAAAATTTACCCAAGTTACAGTTCAGAATGGAGATTCGATCATTGAAGGTAAAATATTTGAGGAGAAATCATGAGAGAAAATTAGAGCTTATGAAATTTAAAGCAGAGGCAACGAATCCAAGTGCAGGGTGAGAGAGAGATCGAGTTCAAGGGCGGGTCGAGAGGGAACCATTGTATTGACAGGGAAGGGGAACCTAGTGACGACAACGGGGAGGGGGAAGGGGAAGGGGAAGGGGAGATAGGGGAAGGGGAAGGCTTGTTGCTATGGGGGAATGGAGCAGGTGAAATTTGGCTGGTTTCAGCTAGAGTTAGGATTCAAAAGACTTAGAGAAGAGAAGATGGGACTTGAAGAAGACTTTGAGAAAGAGAAGATGATTTCGCTATTTTATCTCCTTTCCATTCCTCCCGCTCGACTCAGTAGCCTTTCATTTTTCTTCAATAAAACGTTTCGTCTCATTTTCCACATCAGCATTCGGTGTGCGATTTGGTACATGAGTAACCTGTAAGAAGAGTTTTCCAAATACTATTTCCGCATAGAGTTTGTAAATCAAAGTTTTTATCGAATTGTAGTATTGTATTTAATTTTAATTTTTTTTTACTTAACGATGAAGGAATTGTTTTTAAATAAATTTGTGATTTTTTATTTTAAAAAATATTTAAATACTTTGAAAAAATGCTAGAAAAAAAGTAAAATAAACAAGTCTCATCTGTGAGGATTCTCATCCTCTGTGGACATAGCATTATCCATTCAGTAATATAAACAAACTTGCATAATAGAATACCTTCTATGAAATTTAAAGTTTCACCATATGAATTATGAAAATGCAGGAAATCAAACCTGGAATACTTAAGGGTATGGACTGTTTAGCCTTTTATAGAATTCCAGACTAAAAAAGAACAAAATTAGGTCTAAAGACAATTATAAGTGTTTTTGTAGGATATGCTGAGAATTCAAAAGCATATAGACTTTTAGATTTGGATTCTAACGTTATAGTAGAATCAAAATATGTGGGATTTATTGAAGATAAATTCTATAATGATTATAATGTTGTATCATATTCTACTCAAACACTAGAAACAGACTTGAGTCCAGAAAGGAATTGTATAATTCCTAATACATTGACTGAGCCCAGGAGAAGTCAAAGAGTCAAAAAAGAGAAAAATTTGGATCCAAATTTTGTATCATCTCAGGCTATTGTTTTCATTTTGGAAGGAAATAAAGATGATGTTTTAAATAAGATACTCATTCTATTAAATATAGAAGAAGATCCAAAAATAGTTAAAACTATGACTTCTAGGGATGTTGCATTTTGAAAAGAGACAATAAATGATGAAATGGACTCAATATTTTCAAACAATACATGGAATTTAGTAGATTTGCCTCCTGGATTGAAAACTATTAGTTGTAAATGGATATTTAGGAGAAAATACAAATAGGTCTCTTCAAACTTTTAAGGCCAAATTAGTAGGCAAAGGTTTTAAACAAAAATAAGGTATTGACTATTTTGATACGTATGTTCCAGTTGCTAGATTTACATCCATTAGAGTGCTTATAACATTAGTTTCAAAAACTAACTTATTTGTACACCAAATGGATGTTAAAACTATTTTCCTAAATGGTGAACAGGAAGAATAGGTGTACGGGAAGAATAGGTGTACATGGAATAACCATAAGGATTTATTATGCATGGTCAAGAAAAGAGAGTTTGCAAATTAATTAAGTCATTGTATGGATTAAAGCAAGCACCAAAGCAATGGTATGAGAAATTTGATTTAGTAATAATATCATATGGATTTATTCATAATAATGCTGATAAATGTGTTTATTCTAAATTTACCGATTGTTATGGTGTTATAATATGTCTTTATGTGGATGACTTGCTTACATTTGGAACAAATATGGAAGGAATATCTTAAACAAAGAAGTATTTATCTTCAAAGCTTAAAATGAAGGATCTTAATGAAGTTGCACCCAAAATAATGAAGTTGCACTATTTTGGGTGTCAAAGTAGGGCTTATAGTAAAATTTATAGTGGAAAATCTAGACATATTAGCTTGAGACATAAATATGTCAAACAATTAATTAGTAATGGTATTATCACTATTATATATGTGTGGTCAAGTAAAAACTTGACTGATCCTTTCACAAAGGGACTCTCAAGAGATTTGGTGAATATCACATATAGTGGAATGGGTTTGGAAACTTTCTTTTAAAAAGTCACCTGTAATAGGAATTCAACCTCACTCTATTAATAAATAGTCTAAGGTTTAATGGGTAATAACAAATTACAATTATGTGGCTGGGATAGTACTGAAATTTAATTTAATGTGAGAAACCCTTCCAAGATGGTCAGTGTTGGCTGTTAGGCTAAATGTATGATGGCTATTATACTCTTAATAAAGTTTAATAGATATATAAGTATCTGAAGTAACATAGACACAAAATGAACTTGACCTATGTGAACATAAGATGTGAGGACAACTTTTACCAAAAGTAAGGTTTATTTTGATAAATGTTCATGAATGCCATGATGGAGCACGTGGATTGGTGCAAATAATTCGTGAGCTATCTCATTAAAGTTGGATGGAATCATGCGTGTTGCATTTCCATTCTTAGCGTATAGTGTTTGAGTTTAAGCCTAGGCTACCATTGACTTTGTTAGGAATTTGAAATATTTACAGTAATTAAAGGCTTAAGTTGAGAGATACATTCTTGCATGCATGAGAATATCAGTATTTGATTGAAAATTTAATATCACAATCTAAGTGGGGGACTATTATAGTTAATTCAATAGATTGTGATATTAAATATGTGAATTTATTTAGTATGTGTTATTATTTATTTTCCTGAAGCATCATCTCAAGGAGGACATTGGTTTAATGGTAAAGGTGTGATGTTTCAAATGAAGGCATGGGTTCTAACCACATGACTAAACTTTAAAGTTTTAATTTTAATAAGACTTGGAATAGCACAAGGGACGCGTGGGCAAGCCTGAAGGGGCACAATGCTTGGTCCAAATAACCATGATGTTTGGGCCAAAAAACTTTAAAGTTTTAATTTTAATAAGGCTTGGAATAGCACAAGGGACGTGTGGGCAAGCCCGAAGGGGCACAATGCTTGGTCTGAATAATCATGATGTTTGGGCCGAAGAGGCATCGTGTAAAGATCCACTTGAATGGGTGCAATGTTTCAAAAATTAATTTAATTTGAAAATGCATTTCTAGGACCTCCCTTGGGGAAAGGAGGCGCCTAACCACTAGGCTAGGCACCCTTTGGTCCCTAAGTGAAACACCATGAGCTTTAAACCAATAATTGCTAATTGAGAAGTCACAAGTTAAGAATAGTGATCTTTAACATGGTGTCACTTCGTTTTCTATAAATAGAGGATGAGACCCACGAATTTTACATTTTATTGCTTCCATTTTTTTAGGCACTTACATAATTTTGTAGAGAAATTCTGAAGGAAAAACTTCAGAATTGCTATATGCAATTGGTGACTTTGTTGTATCCTAGAAGTGAATTGTTTGTAATCCGGTAGCAAACTCTTTTCGAGTGGGAGTAATTATCACTTTAAAGATAGTGCTCTACACGCCTCAAAGTCGCATTTATTTTTCAGATTTTTGTATCCACACAATTTTTTTCAACAATTGAGATGAGATAAGTTGAGATGAAAATTAAAAGTTAAATAAAATCTTATTAAAATTTTATTTTTAATATTATTTTGGGATTTGAAAAAAGTTAAATTGCTTATTATATTCCGTGTGAGAATTTGAAAAAGCTATAATAATAATACGAGATAAGATAAAATGAGACATTCTCACTATCCAAATAGTGCGTTAAAATAGAGATAAACTTTTTAATTGCAAATGACTCTCCTTTGACTATAAAATATAAAAGGCAAAACTGTTCTACCCCAAGCTAAGCAAACAAGCAACTAAATAATTGAATCAAAAAATCAGGAAAAGCAATGGTATCTCCCATTAGAGCTCCCCCAACCCTTCTTTCCCATCGAGGCTATAATGCCGCCCATCTTCATCATCGCGATTGATGGGTATTGGATGGATCGTATCGACATGCATGCGGCACACTGGCATTGGGTTAATTAATTATACTTCTCCGTTTGATTAATACAATTTTGTTAATTGCATCTCTAAATTCTAATTGCTTTTTATTTTGCCACTTGGCTTCATCATAATTAATATTGATTTTAATTTCTTTTTATTGATGGAATTTTTTTCTATAATTTATAAGATTTTTTTTGCGTTATAGAAAATATTATAAATATAAAAAACTTTTATTTTTAATTTGATGTATGGAGCATATTTAATAAAGTATTTATATAATATAATCTAATTTTAAAATTTTAATTTAATAAATTAAATAGTACTATTTAAATATTATTTTTATTTTTATTTTTTTTTGTCTTTTGTTTATTTTTTATATTATTTTTATATATTTTAAAAAAAATTTATAATATTATTAAATAATATTTTCTTAATCATTAAATAAAAATATAAGAAATAGAGTGGTACAGGATAACGGCAACCCGCAGCAGAATCTCTATCTTTTTCCAAAAATAAAAAATTGATTAGAGTCCCTTCGCCCTTAAGTAATTGAATTTTTTATTTGAGTCCTCAGGGAAAAGAAAAAAATTGATTCGAGTCCATCGCTCTCTCTATTTGTCTCCCTTCGCTTACGTTATATGCTATCCTCCTCCTGCAGTGTCGTAGTTTTCAAAGCTGAAATGGAAGCTAATTTCTTCGACTCCGTCCCTAATTTATCCTCAGGCGGCGACGACAACATGCCCTGGTACGACAACATCCTTCTGCAAAATAGAGAGAAGCTTTATCTTCTCGCTGTTGGGCATTACAGAAGTGTTGACTACATGGTGAGTCGGTACTTCATGGACAAATGTTTAAGGGTCTGATCATCACTACTCTCCTGATATGATCTTCTAACTGGCAAACCTATGCTAATGCCCATTTGCTTCATTTACCTTGAGTTATTTCATCTTCAATGCATGACAACTTCAAATCTAAGATTGTCAAAACTTCTCCTGATTTACCAATAGATCAATAACTCCTGAACTTGGTTGTTGCATGTTTCTTTTGGTAGATTGCACCCGATTGGAGACCGGCGCAGATCCTTAAGAAAAAAGTTGAAGATCGGATCAAACGTAACAATCAATCTTACTTTCCTCTTCTCCATTACTATTTTGACTTGGAGCATAACAAAATGCTAACTTGCTTGCTCCCGTTTTTGGTGTGAATTTAGATATTCAAAGTGATGACAATGGCATAGGCACTGTTGCAGCTGGCATTGCTGCAGTTGTTGTCGCCCTGGTTGCAGCTGGTTGGATTGTTGCAACACTGACGAAGTGATCCAATTCTATTTGAGTTCACCTCTATGCGATAAGTTTATATGAACATGTTTAATCCTCCAATCCTTCTACCTGGCTGTCATGTTTTATTTATAAGTTGAAAAATTGAAAAGGTCTTTAATAAAAAAACTTACCAGAGAGATGTAGAAACTGCACAAGTCTTTACCTGACTTGGTTTGTTATACAATATGTTGACGTACATGCAAGATGTAATGTTATAGGTAAGTCGGTTTAACTTGTTCATGAATGAATATTTTTGAAGAATAATGTATGCAAATGACGCGCAATCGCTTTAAAAAAGAGTGAGGTCTTCGATTAAAAAAGTTAGTTTTTTTTCATGTGGGTTCCGTATTAATTCACTTTTTTTTAAAGAGACTGTGCAGTGTTTGCACAACCACGAATACAAATATCATTTCTTATTTTTGAAAAAGCTCTAAATTGTACTATGGATTTCCTCCCCCTTCATGCTTTCCTCCTATTCATAATCAAAGAAGCCCATAAAACGGCTTCACCAGAAGCCGAGCCTTTTGACCCCTATGGCTTTAATTAGGAATTGTTTATTTTCATTTTGGTAAACCTAGTTTCTTTCCTTCTTTCTATTCAAATATATCATGAACTTTTAACTTTAATCAACTTATAGTTACCGAAACTAACTCTATAAACATTAGGAAGCTCGTCTTGAACAAAGAGTTTTGGGTTTTGAGCCCTAAAAGTTGTTTTGGATAGGGTTATTTGATCACAACTATAGCATGTTTTAATGTAATGTAAGATTTCCATTGTTTTTACAGTGAAACCATGTTCATGTTCATGTGATGTGACTACCAATAATAGAGATACTTTCTCCATTATGCTTTGGTTTATGGCCTACGAAGGTATGGAATCCAAGGAGAGATTTCCTAAACATTTTGTCTATGTGATTTTTTATTGGATCGCATATCTTTCTGAAATTCCCTCTTACTTTAAAGCCTGTGGTGACGATCATGAAGATCTTTAAAAAAGAAAAAAGAAAAAAGAAAAAAAAAAGGTCCTGAATAAGTTGTGCCTAAAAATTAGAGTTTTGCTACATACAAGTATAGTTGCGTACTAATCTGTGTACCAATACTGATTTATTCATACTTAAAATTTAAATTAACACTTTTTTCAATAAGATTTACTTTTTGACCAATCACATCACATTGGTGCACAATTGTGCTTGCAACTATATTTTTCCTAAAAATTATGAGCTTGTTCAACTTGCCATTATCTTCGTTCATAAAAGAATACATAAACCTATGAGTTGCATGAAATTCTTGGCACAAAACTTCATTTTGTATGGTCTTTTTATGAAATTACTATTGTCAAAGTTGTGATAACAATCATATGCATAATACATACACATTATTCTCGTTCCCTTTAGTTTTGAAGAGATAAGGGCGCTACATGATCAAGTTTAAGTTTGGCTTAGCAACAACTTGATAATCGGTAAAGTTCACATAATTTATGTGATGCCCCCAAATTCCGTTTGGGATTGGACGGACATTTGAAGCGCCGAGACATGTAACACAAGGTTACCTGCCCCCGTTCATGACATATAAGATGCAATGTTCCTAACATGCATCTAACATTATGCAATATTCGCAGCGGATAAATTATTTCTTTAGCAATACTATGCACCAAATTAAAACTATCCCAAATACTTAAAACATACTTCATGTATAAAGATCCATTGAATAACTAAGATCACAGCACTAGTCCAAAATGGTTATGATCCAAAAGTACTGGAGATGCAACTCCATCATACAAGTAGTAATTTAACTACTATATTAACATTTAACGACGCACCGTCGTTCAGTCGACTGTGTCTAATTGGTCAGCTCCTGATCCTCCTTCAGGTCCTGTAACAAGATCTACCATTCGGGGGGAATGGTAGTTGGGACTACCACAGTGAGATTTGATTACAAATCTCAGCAAGTTAACAAAAACTTTCACACAGGCTAATGATGCATGGATGACAGTAAAAGCATAAATGCATAATCAAATTCATAAGTAATTAAAGCATAACTTGGCGTACAACATAACATAATTGACATAACTTAAATTGAAACATGAACTGAACTTGACTTGACATGAACTTGATCTGAAACTTGACTTAGCATGAACTTGCTCTGAAACTTGAATTAACATGAAAAATACATACTCCACAGTTGTTGTGGCCCCATGTATTCTACACATTACAATGCAGTTAAATACATACTCCACAGTTGTTGTGGCCCCATGTATTCTACATAAACTTGACTTAACATGAAAAATACATACTCCACAGTTGTTGTGACCCCATGTATTCTATGTGTAAATACATACTCCACAGTTGTTGTGGCCCCATGTATTTTACACATCACAATGCAGTTAAATACATACTCCACAGTTGTTGTGGCCCCATGTATTCTACATAAACTTGACTTAACATGAAAAATACATACTCCACAGTTGTTGTGGCCCCATGTATTCTACGTGTAAATACATACTCCACAGTTTTTGTGGCCCCATGTATTTTATGTGTAAATACATACTCCACAGTTGTTGTGGCCCCATGTATTTTACACAAACTTGACTTGAACATAACTTGAAATACATGACCAACTTGAGATAGAAACATTTCGTAACATGGCATAACATATAACAGACAACATATTTAACATGACATACTTGTAATGTATAATAATACATGACATAATATATTATGTAACAGATAAAAAATGATGACAGAATAAATTCTGTATAATAGACAATTACGTGATAACTTGGCATGTCATGACATATATGATAACATACATACATACATTGTAGTTCTTTTACTTAGTACACATACACAGTAGACTGCTAGTAAGTTAAAAGCTAACTTACCTCGATCTCCGCGTTTCTTATAAAACCTCAAGCGCGATCGCGAGGAACTGTAATTAGTGATTCTAAAAGTTAGCACTAAATCACTAATAAATTGAAATATGGAAAATACTAACTTAAATAGTAAAATTTCCATTTTACTCTCTACATGTGGGAAAATGACCGTTTAATCCATAATTTAAGGATTTTGCATACTAACTCCAAAAGTTTCCAAAATTTACATTCCTCATGTAAATTTTGTCCTAAACTTAAATATCAACTCAGAAAAATTTAAAACTAATCACAACTATTAAAACTCCATAGAGCCGAAATTCCCATATGCTATTTCCATTGATTTTTGTTTCCAACTTGTTTTGATCAACCTTTTGATCTATGACTTATAAATATGTGATCTTCAAACCAAACCATCTCATGGTTTAAAAAGATATCCTAAAACATATATAAGCTTCTAATTCAAGATCACATGGTTAAAAATTAATCAAAACATAAATTTAGCCAAGAACATCCACACTTTGGCTTATTTGAATATCTCTTTGCATAAAATTTCATATCTTTGAAACTAACATCAAATATCTTTAAAATAATAATATAACATGTATATAAGATGCTTAGGATTCTCCAATAAAATTATCAAAGTCATTGGAATAGATTTAGACCACCAAAGAGTTAAACTTTCTCAAAACAGAAACTGTTTTTCCTCTTCCAGTTTCTGAGTTTCTAAATCTAAAAAAATCTTTCATCAAAACCTTTAATCATGCAAAAATCCTCAACCAATAGTCATATATACATGTTAACGATACTCCATAAAAATTTCGGACCAATATCTATCCATTAGCTTGGTCAAAAACTCCAAACTATAACATATTCTCCAGTTTATCTCCCAGAATGACCTTTTTATAGTTTACATAATATTTGACTGACCAAATGATTTTCAAATGGGACAAATAAGATATCCATGTAAACTAGACTAAAAAAGGAACAACTTATATGAATGAGACTTTATAATAAAACACTTACAAAAGCTTCGAAATGGGCGTGCAAAAGAACTCCTAAAAGCTGTCCGAGAGAAAGTGTTTGATATTCTTTTAAAGGAACGTGTAAATGAAGATAAGTTCGTGGGTGATGGCTGGAGATGCTTATGGACGAGATAAGGGAGATGATAAGGCTGGATTTGAGAGTTGAGTGTGGTTTTCTCCTACCTAAAATATCTATAAAAGATTATCTCAAAATATTCTATCCAATAATATCTATAAAAATCAGCTCAATATATTTTCCAAATGTGGAGTAGACTTGGAAGAGTAAGGTGGCTAAAATCTTTCCATGTGTATTTTAAATCTCTATTCTTAAGATATTTTCCAAATGTGTATTTTGCTTAGGTGTCATGATCTCACACCTTGATTTCCTTCACAATTCCATCTAATGGTTTCTCTTTGTGCCAAGTATTTAATACTATTCATTATGTGTGGTTAAGATCTTTCCAAGTGTCCAAATAAAATATCGCTAACCTAATTTGGACATTTCACATTGTGATTTTGAAAACACTGCACTTAGTACATTTACCAAGGTTACTATTCATTTCAAAAATAAACGTAATAAAATTAATACTGAAAAATCCTAAATATTCAATTAAGCCTAGTGGTGTAGACTATAATGTATTCTGACACTTTTAACTATCTCAAATAATTAAAATTGCATTTCTGGCACCATAGTGAGTGATAACACTAACTATGTTGACAGGCTAAAATTTATGCGATTAGTCGATTCGTGTAAATTTACAGAGTTTTCACGAGGTTCCTAAAGTCAATAGAAATTCCTTAATTGAATTTCTAGCGGGCTGTTACAATTTATGTAGATTTAGACCGTTCATATCAAGTTTTAAATCGTAGAGTGTGAGAGAGATAGATACAAAAATAAATCTTATAAATATATAATTGTCCGACTGAATTGTTCAGACAATATTTAATACTCAATAAATAATATACAGTCTATTTTATATGAGTAATGTTATATACAGTCGTGAAATGTGCAAACGTCGTGTAATCGCTTTAAAAAATAGCGGGGTCCACGATTAAAAAATTTAATTTTTTTCATGTGGGTTCCGTATTAATTCACTTTTTTCAAAGAGACTGTGCAGCGCTTACACAACCACGACTGCAAATATCATTTCTTATTTTATATATCTATATTTCTACCATTTTAGGTCCTAAAAACTCTAGAGGATTTGAATTCTCTCGTGACACTAAACACGAGAGAATTTTCTAAGATTGTCTCAAGGTTGATTCTAAGATTGCCTCAAGGTTGATTCTAAGATTGTGATCATCACACGAGAGAATTTTCTAAGAATTTTCTAAACACTAAACAGTACAAGCATGTGATCATCAAACTCTAAACAATATTGTCTCAAGGTTGATTCTAAGATTGTAGTTAATGTCATCCTACTTCAACATTATCAAAGGCTTTGTTTTTGTTTATGACAACGAAATACATATATATATATCTTCTATATATAAAAAATGTGTATCAAACAGAATTTCTTGTTTTAACGGAAAATGTTGTTTTTACCGTTAGTTTTATTCTTCCCGTTAAGCAACTGTTAAGCCACCGTTTGTGGCTATTTTTGTAATTCCACAAAAATCCCACCGCATTCCATATCTCCCTTCTCATCGCTGTGAAAACCTCCTTCGTCTTCGAAGTCTTCCATTCCGCAAGTTGCTGGAGCTAATTGAGTCGACAGCAAGCGTGGCGGCGTCGGTGCAGGTTAAGAGATCGAAGTGGTAGCCGACGGCATCAGAGCAGCCACGCTCGCGCCACGACTCCAGGCGGCCCCACGGGTTCCAGGCGTCGTCCTCGGGACTTCAATGGCTGCTTGAACGACCCCATAGCCTTTGGACTTTAGTGGCTGCTTGAAGGACGCAGACTGGGAAGTTGGAACCTCATGGGTAAGGATAGGTAGGAATAAAAGAAAACAGAGGAAGAAGAAGAAGAAGAAGAAGAAAGAGGAAGCAACGGCGCCAGAAGAAAGAAAGAAAGAAGAAACAAAGCCCTAAGGCTAGAGAGCAAACGGCGTCGTTTTGGGGGATAAAGGGGGCTGGGCTTAAGGCACACGGGTTGGGCCCGAAAACTGAATAAATTTGGCCCAAAAAAAAAATAAAATCCACTAGAATAAAGCCCACCCGAAATTAAAAATCCAACATGATAAAAAGGCACAATAAAAATCAAGAAAAATCAAATAAAAACATTAAAATTAAATATTAATAAAATAAAATAATATAAAATCCCTAACAATAAAATAATTTAAACTAGAGTGTAATTCAGATGTAAAAATAATTATTAATATCAAGAAAGTACATTATTTAAATTTTACAATTTAAAAATTACAAAATAATAATATGAAAATCATGTTTGATCTAACTAAATAAACGTGCTTTGCACGTTGATTTAACCTAGTATATATATATGTCTTGTCAAATGAATACTAGAGTGAATTTTCAGATAAGTTTTTGGAACTACCGTGGAGTCCCTCAGGCTTTTTTTTTTCTTTTGTTTATTTTTTATATTATTTTTATATATTTTAAAAAAATATAATATTATTAAATAATATTTTCTTAATCTAACAAATAGAGCGGTACTGGACAACGGCATCCCGCAGTGGAATCCTATCTTTTTCCAAAAATAAAAAATTGATCAGGGTCCCTTAGCCCTTAAGTAATTGATTCGAGTCCTCAGGAAAAAGAAAAAAATTGATTCGAGTCCATCGCTCTCTTTATTTATCTCCCTTCGCTTACGTTATACGGTATCCTCCTCCTGCAGTGTTGTAGTTTTCAGAGCTGAAAACTACAGCATGCCCGTCGGCGCCGACTCCGTCCCTAATTTCTCCTCCGACGGCGACGACATACCCTGGTGCGACCACGACTTCGTCATTGTAAGCTCTATCTTTTGGTGCATCGTATGATAGTGTTAAGAACTGCTCAACACTTAGATGCATAATTCAACCCTTCCTTTGGAATGTATCATGTACAGTGTTCAACTTTTAGCAGTCATATTGACTCACTTACATGATTGTATTTTGGTTGGGCCCTTTCCTTTGTTTGTCTTCTGAACTCGTGAATCTGCAGAGCTGTGAGAGAGAAGTTGCTGAGGCTAAAGAAGGTTCCTCTGATGATTTTTTGCAAGAATGTATCCTGCGTTTATTATCGGCTCTTGTTCACTCTAGACGACTTAAAGATGTAAAACGTGGGATAGAAATTCTTGAAGGTGGACATATATATAGAACCATGCTCCTCTATATCTGTCTGTGTGTGTGGGTGCGTGTGTCCCTCTCCTTCCTTTGAGCCTCTAAACCAAGAAATACAACTTGCCTGAATGGCCTTGAATATTTGATGTTGAGTTTCTGCTGTGTGCTGAGCTTAGTTTGGTAGATAACTTCTGCAAAACTTGTCTTGGCAGCTTCTTTGGCCCGTACCAACAGCTCTCTGCCAAAAGGAGACGAGCTTTATCTTCTCGCTGTTGGGTATTACAGAAGTGTTGGCTACTCGAGAAGTAGGGAGCTTGTGGATGAATGTTTAAGGGTCTGATCACTGCTCTCCTGATATGATCTTCTAACTGGCAAACCTATGCTAATGCCCATTTGCATCATTTACCTCGAGTTATTTCATCTTCAATGCATGACAACTTCAAATCTAAGATTGTCAAAACTTCTCCTGATTTACCAATTGAATAACTCCGGAACTTGGTTGTTGCATGTTTCTTTTGGTAGATTGCACCCGATTGGAGATCGGCGCAGATCCTTAAGAAAAAAGTTGAAGATCGGATCAAAGGTAACAATCAATCTTACTTTCCTCCTCTCCATTGCTATTTTGACTTGGAGCATAACAAAATGCTAACTTGCTTGCCCTCGTGTTGGGTTGAATTTAGATCTTCAAGGTGACGACACTGGGATAGGCATTGTTGCAGTTGGCATTGCTGCAGCTGCTGTCGCACTGGTTGGTTGGATTCATGTTGCAGCACTGACCAGGAGGAATTGATCCAATTCTATTTGAGTTACCTCTTTGCGATAAGTTTATATGAACACGTTTAATCCTCCAATCCTGCTACCGTTTTATTTTAAGTTGAAAAATTGAAAAGGTCTTTATTCAAAAAACTTACCTGAGAGATGAAGAGACTGCGCGCACAAGTCTTTACCTGACTTGGTTTGTTATACAATATGTTGATGTACATGGAAGATGTAATGTTATGGATAAGTCGGTTTAACTTGTTCATGAATTGATATTTTTGAAAGAGCTCTCAATTTTACTGTGGATTTCCTCCCCCTTTCATGCTCTCCTCCTATTGATCATAATCAAAGAATCCCATAAAATGGTTTCAAAGAAAGCCAAGCCTTCTCACTCCTAGGGCTTGAATTTGGAATTGTTTATTTTCATTTTGATAAGAGAAACTCTGACGCATGACCATTTATTAAATGAGAAAAACTATCAATATCTTATGAGGGATATTTTTATAATTTTAAAAAATTTTAAAGATAAAATTGCCTAGACGTGCATTACAATCTCTAAATAAAGACTATACATAGCATTGGTCACTAACTCTATAAACATTAGGAAGCTAGTCTTCATGAACAACTAAAGTACAAAATGTCCACTTTATTAAGCACAATCTCGCTAGATAGGTCGGATAATACGCTAAGAATGATGCCACTAGAAGTATTTCCGCTCCAAATTATTTCCCTTTTCAAATATTGTTAGATAGAGTTTTAGAATAATGTTACTTTTCCCATCTATTTTATCCTCTCATTTTGACCCCTCATGCATTTAATTTTATTTTTAAAATTTTTTCTTTTACTTATTAATTAAGGAAATGATTATTAGTGAATTGATTTTTTAAAAATATTTAAAAATGTTAAAAAATAATGAACAAGAAAAATGAAAAAATGAAAATAGAAAATTTGGCCTAGGGGGCACACGCAACGGTCACTACTAGGTGGCACTCTAGCATTATATAGTTTTAAAATATGCAAGTTTTGCACAATTATCTTGAAAAAAGTAAATTCCAAAATAAAATAAAAAATTGATTTTTCATATAGGCTCCAGATTTCTCATACTTAAAAAAAAAAAAAAAAAACGAGGATATGAAACTTATATATAGTCTATAATTATATAAATAATTTTTCTTCTCTATTTCCTTTCTAATCTACTTATGACCTGTAACTGTCAATGCCAAAAAAGTGGGATGAACACATTGTGCATCCACAATTTACAACCAATGTTACTATTTGTATCCCAAATTCTTTTAAAACTACATATTACTCTCTTCAATTATAAAAAAATATTATAAAATGCATCTTCTGTTCATATTCCAACTATTAAAAATTTTAGTGATACAATTTATGAGCTTTTAATTATCAAATGTAGAATTGAAAAATGATATTTGGAGTCATGGAGTGTGCAAGCACTGCGCAATCCATGTGAAAGAGTGAGTAAATATAGAATTTATATGAAAAAAATTAATTTTTTTAATGGTAAACCCCACTTTTTTTTAAATGATTATGCGGTGCTTACGTATTCCATGATTGTATTTAACATTACTGTATAAAATATTTCAATTTTAAAAATTTGGAATGCAAGGCACAAATGTCCTAAAAATCTTAAGGTGAACAAATGCCGCTTTGGAGTTGGTCTAGAGATTCTAGGATCGATCCCCGTGAAATTGGCCCTAGTACATAATATTTTGTATTTTCCATCATGTTTCAGTGTTCAGTTGTACCTTGGTATAGGCAATTCCAATGTCCGAGACAAGGAGTTTTATCCACCAAAGCCTAGTTTCCCATTCCCACCTTACTCCCCTAGTGTTGAAGCATCAAGCAAAATTATACTTGAGGGATATTCCCCACCAGGCCCATGCTAGTTAAGCTTGGGCAAAACAATGAGCCCATGTCAACCTAGGCCTTAACCTCTTGTGGCCCCCAAAACGCCAAAATGGCTCGGCCCTCTAGTTGCATCAGGTGAAAATTGCAGGGGAAACCAGATAGATGGGATGCATTGACTTTGACTACCCTTATAACACCAAGCATTAAAGGGCCTATGCTAACAAGTGAATGAACAAAGGTGCAGACTACCCTCCATTCTCTAACGAAAGGGATTAGAAATGAATGTGCCGCTCACCTACCACCAGGACGCCCTCTGGGAGACATGCTGCATTAAAAGTAGGGCTAAGCATCTACTTTTCGGAGTCGGATTTAGCCTCCTCCGACTCCGACTTCAACTTTGTTGGAGGCCGAATCCGACTTCCGACTCCGGTTGCATCTCACTCCACTCCGACTCTGACTCCTACTTGTCGGAGAGGAGTTGGAGTTGGGCTTTTTTGTTGGGTTTTTTTTTTATACTTTTTTCCTTGACCTAATTAACATTTCAATTTTACAATTTGCAACTCTAATCGGATTTGGGCTTCTATATCAATTTTTTTTAAGAATATAATTTGAGATTTCTAATTTATCTAACCAAAATTATCACACTAGAAAATAAAACTAAATTCAAAATCAATCACTATAAAAAATAAAACTAAATTCAAATGTGCAACCAAAATTAAAAACTAAATTAAAACTAAATACACACATTAAAATTACATAACTAAAATTACAACCTAATTAAAAATACATAACCAAAATTAAAACCTAAAATTAAAAATACATAACCAAAATTACAACCTAAAATTAAAAATACATAACCAAAATTACAACCCAAAATCATTCATTCATGAAGTAATGTAAACATTACTCAAGTAACTTATATGATATACATATATAGTAGTAATGAGAAAAGATGTCCTATGAATCTATAAATGTGGTTGTTCAGAAGGTCTTAACCAAAGGTCAACAAGCAATGAAAATTGAAAAAAAAAAAAACGCTAATAGCATTTTATAGACCAGCTCTTATCCATTTAGCACAGCCTCACTTCATTATAGATATTCCAAAGCATCCAATACATAACATTTTATTTTCACAAAATGTATACTAATTATCTCTAGAACTATTTCACAAAATATATGCCATTGAAGTGGATCTCACCACGATGAAAAATATTAGTATTTTTAACTTCTTTTTTTAATTATAATACATAATATATAGCTCACAACAAGTGGTGTGTTGATACATGACCATAGACTTGCAAATAAGCATAAAACTCAAAAGAAAATAATAAAATATACCATAGAACAGAGTTAGGGACCTCTAGGAGGAATGTTAAGATAAAAAATAAATGATTAAATCTATATTTTCTTATGTGTTTAAATTTTTAGGACAATTGAGAATTTTATATTATTATCGCTAACTTTGGACTATCCATATAAAATAAATTGCATTAAACACAACAATAATATCTATAATATCAAAATATGAACTTAGGCCTATTCACAATAAAAAACAATATAATTGTTGCAACATTGAGGGCCAAAGTCTTTCATTTGCATGATCATGCACAAAGATTAAGAGACAATTCAAACTTCATTAGCATTATCATGAACAATGAAAAATCTGATACATCAACAAACAAACAAACAAATCAACAACCAAAACCATAACAGATAAAAGAGAAATCAAAACAACTAAAATAGATCAAATGATCAAAAATAATATTTTCCGTTTTACGATGTGTATATATATCTGCTAGCTACCAATGCTCTCTCTCTCTCTCTCTCTAGATACACATATCTATATAGCTAGACAGTTCAGTACTAGTTACTACCATTCCAGTACTAAGCTTCTAGTGATTCTTATTTGTAAAATATTTATAAAACAATCTATAAAATGCCTCTAACAGACATATCCTAACAACATTTAGTGTATTTCATAGTAGATTATAAATAGCAATTAAGATCGTGGCATCGGAGAACGAAGAGAATATGTGGGGCTGGAGAACGATTTCAAACCTAAGAACGATTTCTGTTAGAGAGAGAGAGAGAGAGAGAGAGAGAGAGAGAGAGAGAGAGAGAGAGAGAGAGAGAGAGAGAGAGAGAGAGAGAGAGATACCGGAGAAGCAACGACGCCGTCGAAGGTTGGGGCTGGGCTACGACTGAGATCGTGGCGCCGTTTCGTGGGGACTGAGCTAGGGTTTGAATCTGTTGAGTTCCGAATGAGTGACTGAAGTAAACCCTAAATCAAAGCTGAGGGACAGTGTCGGGGGGTGGGGGAAAATTAAAGCTGTCTTGACTGTAGTAAACGGCGCCGTTTTACTATAATGAACTCTGTTTTTGTGACCAAAACAGAGTCCAACGACGCCGTTTGGGCTCTGTTTTGGTCATTTTTAGGCCCCCTTTTTTTTTTTGTAAACCCTAAATCAAATATTAATTTTGTTTTAATACTATATATATTAACTATACTATTATATATAATATAACTATATATTATATAAGTATAACTATATATATTATATAAGTATAAATATATATAGTCTAATGACTCTAATACTAGACAATATATATAGTTATATAGTATATTATATATATATATATATAAACTAAATATATATAATATTATAATATATAAAATAAGATATTTGATATTAAAATAAGATATAGTAACTTATATAGTAACTTATAGTAAATTAGTAATGTAAATTAACTTATAGTAACTATATTAACTTATATTAACTTATATTATTCATTATAATGTTTATACATTATTATTTATTAGATGTTAATATATTGAAAACACATATTTTTATAAAATATGCACAATATCGGAGTCGGAGTCGGATGGGAAGTCGGAGTCGGAGTCGGAGGATGAATCGGAGTTGGAGTCGGTGTGTCGGAGTCGGATCGGAGCGGAGGCGGAGTCGAAACACCTCCACCTCTGACTCCAACTTTCAGTGGAAAAAAACTCCGACTCCGACTCCGACTCCAACTTCGACTCGTCGGGGTTGGAGCGGAGCTGGAGTTGGAGTCGGATTTTTAGATTTCTACTCAGCCCTAATTAAAAGCCTTACCTCAGACACAACATCGCATTAAATATCCAGATTAAGACAACTATGGATAGGACGTTCAAGCCCCGACATAGGGTACATAATATCCCCCCTGTAATCTCGTATAAAAGCTATGTATTAAATACAAATAACTCTCTCTGAACTTAATTATTAATAAACTACGACTCCCTAAATAAGAGAATGACTTAAACATCAAATGTTCCTCGAACCACCCGAGCCCACCTTTGTCATCATGTTTGTAGGTGAAGTTGAAAAATTGAAAAGGTCTTTAATCAAAAAACTTACCAGCAAGATGTAGAAACTGCACAAGTCTTTGCCTGAATTGGTTTGTTGTACAAATATGTTGATGTACATGGAAGATGTAATGTTATGGGTAAGTCGGTTTAACTTGTTCATGAATGAATATTTTTGAAAGAGCTCTCAATTGTACTGTGGATTTCCTCCCTCTTCATGCTCTCCTCCTATTCATAATCAAAGAATCCCATAAAAAGGCTTCACAGAAAGCCAAGCCTTCTCACTTCTATGGCTTTAATTTGGAATTGTTTATTTTCATTTTGGTAAACCTAGTTTCCTTCTATTCAAATATATCATGAACTTTTAACTCTAATCAACTTACAGTTACCGAAACAAACTCTATAAACATTTGGAAGCTCGTCTTGAACAACTTAAATACAAAATGTCACCTTTATTAATTAGCACAATCTCGCTAGATAGGCCGCATATATAATCCTCTTAGAATATGCCACTATAATTATTCCACTCTAAATTATTTCCCTTTTTGAATACTGTTAGATATAATTTTAGAGTGTATAAATTTGGTGCAATCATATTGAAAAAAGTGAATTCCACAATAAAACAAAAATGATTTTTTATATATATTGTTTCTAAATTTCTCTTTTAAAAAAAAATTACACGAAACTCACATAATCTATAATTATATAAGTTATTTTTCTTTTCGATTTCCTTTCTAATCTTTTAGACCAAAAAGTGAGGTGAAAATGTCCATGCCAAAAAAGTGGGATGAACATTGCATCCTCAATTTACAACCGATGTTACTATTTGTATCCCAAATTCTTTTAAAACTACATATTACACTCTTCAATTACTTAAAAAAAAAAAAAAAAAATTATAACATGCATCTTCTGTTCATATTCCAACTATTAAAACTTTAAGTGGTACAATTTAACAATTTTTAATTTTCAAATATACAATAGAGAAATGATATTTGCAATCATAAAATGTGCAATTGCTGCACATTCTTTTTGAAAAAGAGTAAGTACAAAACTCGTATGAAAAAATTTAACTTATTAATAACAAGTCTTAGTGCATGTTTGGGATTGCGATAGGAAATATAGCTTATAACTGTAGAACTTATAGCTTATAAGTTAAGTAATAAATTCTACTATTAAAAATTTATTTACTATTTGGTAATCATATGTTTAAAAAACTTTCAAATATATTACGTTTGTTTACAAATTAAAAAAATGCTTTCTGAGGTAGAAATGATGATTATTTGAATTTTTAAAACTTATGATCGTATCTTTGAAAGTTTGAAAGTTATAATTATCTTAAAGTTATATGGGTATTTTAGTCCATTGACAATTTTTTTAAAATTCGAATTATTTTCTGCATTATACAAAAAATCACGTTTGAGGAAAATGATCAAAATAATTCTTCTCCTCAAACGTACTTTTTAGCTTATTTAAAATTAAAAGTGCTTTAATATGTAACACTCAAACGATATAATTTTGTCACTAAAGAGCTTTTAAGACTATTTAAGCACTTTTTAAGACTCCTACCGCAACCCCAAACAGACCTTTACTCTTTTTTCAAAATGATTGCATAGCACTTGCACACTTACATATGTACAAATGTCTGAAAAATCAATCGAATAATATCACGTACAGTCGTAGAGTGCATAAGTGTCATGCAGTCATTTTGAAAAAGAGTAGGGTTTATTATTAAAAAATTAATTTCTTTTCATGTGAATCATGTATTTATTTATATTTTTTAAAATAATTATACGGTATTTATACACTCACGATTGCAATTATTATTTCTCAAATCTTAAGGTGAACAAAGGCCCCTTTGGAGCTAGTCCAGAGATTCTAGGATTGATCCCCATGAATTCGGCCCTAGTACATAATATTTTGTATTTTCCATCATCAACTCTTCTAGGTACAGGCAATTTAGTGTACCAATTGCGCACTGAAGATGACATGGCAGGGGCATATATGTAATCATCATAGAATGGAGAATACAAACCGAATAAGAAGAAGAAAGAATGAAAGCTGCAGTTTTCATCTTCCCTCCGTCTCCCCTTCCCTAAATTCCATCCTATTTTCGCCATTTTCATCTCCGCTAAAGATTGACCAATCTACTCCGCAACCCACCTCCTAAGGAAGCCTGACTCAAGATTTTTCCTTTATTCTGTCTACATCAATAGAGTTAACATAAGAAAGTAGAAAGAAGAATCAGAGGATGGCGATATCCCCATTTCAACCCAGATCCATCTTCCAATTCATTGCCTCCGAAGTTTCATCACCCATTTTTGCACTCCATTGTGTGGATCTCTCACTGCTCTCAGCCTCTCTCACGTTTCTTCACATCTCTCTCTCTCTCTCTCTCTCTCTCTCTCTCTCTCTCTCTCTCTCTCTCTCATTTTTGTAGATTGAGTACTGTCCTCCGCCACATAACTTAGCCTCTCTCAAATCCTGCTGCTCTCTTCGACAAACCACTTGAACTCTGTCTTTGTCGTCTCTGATTGATAGGTTCTTGTAAATCTTAAACATTTCTATCACAAATCTAGATTACACCTGAACTTTGCACTGCACTAAATTTTTGGTCTAGATTATAAAGTTTTTTTATTTTCTTGAGTTCATTTGTTGACATTGTTGGTTTTGCGTTTTGTACATTGAACTTGGTTATGGGTTTTTTACTTCGAATTTGGTTATGGTTGCATATGTGTCATTTGTTGACATTGTGAATATCTGATAGATCTGTGATTGTGAATGAACTAATATGCTTGTCTTGAATGAATGTGCTTGTATAATCTCTTACTTTTTCACAGTTTTATTCAGTATGCTTGTCTTGAATGAATGCTTAAAAGTAGGTGAATGAACAGATTGTGCTTGTCTTGAATAAATGTGCTCGTCTAATCTATCAAATATTCACAATTTCCATTCAACATGCTTGTCCTGAATGAATGCTTAAAAGTATTTTCTCTACTGGGTTGTTGCATTCATACTATATTTATTGTCTATACATATTGCAAAATGGATTTTATTTGTAAGACTAGATTTATGGTATAATGGGTTGCTGCATTCATTGGACTAGATTTTTTGCAACACTAGATTTTTTACAAGACTAGATTTTTTGTGTATCAATTGATGCAAAATGGGTCTTTGGAAATTCAATTGCATACTAATAGGTTTGTCCATCTAAAGATGGAAGTTTACAAAATTTTTTTAATTAAATAATGCTAATTTCTTTATTTTTCAAATTTAATTTATATGAATAGGACCTTCTCTCACGTGGTTCGGCATTAACTTGGCATAGGTGGATGATTGTTGTGTTTGCAGCAAGGTGAGCTTGTTTACTATAGTTTTTTTTTTTTTTTAAATAAATCATTGTATTAGGACTTCTATGTTAACATGTTGCAAAATATTGCAGTACGGTGAGCTTGTTTACTATAGATTTTTTTTAATAAATTATAAATCATTGTATTAGTACTTCTATGTTAACATGTTGGAAAATATTGACCAGATTACAACTCGGTAAAGGAAAGGAAAGAGGTGTCTCTTGAGCATGGAAATGCTTTGTATAAAGCTTTTGAGATTTAGATTGGATAACATAGTTTAACATGGTAGGGGACCATAGCTGTGTCTCTCATACCCCAAATATCCCATCAATATTGTCTCATTTTCAACTTTCTTGTATTGACTCTGTTTTATTTCGCATGATATTATTTAATGTTTTAACTCTTATTTTATGTTCTACCATGGCCACAGATGCAACTTGGCCTGGATGGGACACAACTGGAGGGTGCAGGCACACAACTGGAACGCTTGTTGTAGTTCCAGACCTGGTGTTACAGTCTCGTTGTTGAAGTACCTTGAGAAGCTTTGTTGTAATGCTTGAACTTTGTTAGTAAAGTGGTCCGGATTTGGTATTGGAGACTCTGTTAAATTGTGTTGATTATTGTTGGTGTTGTTTGGTTATTGAAGTTCTATATTTAGCGGTATTAGCTATTTTTGTTGTTATTTTCTGTAAGATTTGGTGTATTTTTGTTGTTATTGAAGTTCTAGATTTGTTATTATGACTTTGTTATTGATGTTTGAGAGGTTGTGGTGACAAATATTTTGGTCATTGAAGTTACAGTGTTTGTGTTATTAGTGACTTTGGCACTGATGGATTTGGTCCTACTCAATTAGTTCCAAATTTGGTCTGCTTGATTACAATATGTTTTCGTCAATGATGTCTTTTAAGATTTATTTCAAAAGACTGAATCTAATGGTATGCATCTCACGTGTCCCTCCCATGTATGTCCCCTTGTTGTGTTTTTAGTTGTAGCTCGTAGATCTGGTAATATGGGAACAAACAAAGTAATGAGAAATGCACAATATTTGCTTAGATAATGTCGAACAATTTCAATTGACCAAAATAAGGTTTATCCTTATCCCCGAACCCTTCATCTGACATCTATACATAAGAGTTAAACCAACATCAAACACCAACAAAAAAATAAAACACCAAAACCCATCAGCAAGAGGTATTGACATATTAGCTTGAGACATAAATATGTCAAACAATTAATTAGTAATGGTATTATCACTATTATATATGTGTGGTCAAGTAAAAACTTGGCGGATCATTTCACAAAGGGACTCTCGAGAGATTTGGTGAATAGCACATATAGTGGAATGGGTTTGAAAACTTTCTTTTAAAAAGTCACCTGTAATAGTAATTCAATCTTATTCTATTAATAAATAGTCTAAGATTTAATGGGTAATAACAAGTTATAATTATATGGCTGAGATAGTACTGAAATTTAATTTAATGTGAGAAACCCTTTCAAGATGTTCAGTTTTGGCTGTTACACTAAATGTAGGATGAGTATTATACTTTTAATAAAGTTTAATAGATATATAAGTATCTGAAGTAACAGAGACACAAAATGAACTTGACTTATGTGAACATAAGAGGTGGAGACAACTTCTAGCAAAAGTAAGGTTTATTTTGGTAAATGTTCATGAATGCCAGGATAGAGCACGTGGATTAGTGCAAATAATTGGTGAGTTATCTAGTTAAAGTTGGATGGAATCATGTGTGTGACATTTCCGTTCTTAACGTATATAGTCTGAGTTTAAGCCTAGGCTACCATTGACTTTGTTAGGAATTTGAAATATTTAGACTAATTAAATGTTTAAGTCGAGAGATACCTTCTTGCATGCATGAGAATATCAGTATTTGATTAAAAATTTAATATCACAATCTAAGTGGGGGACTATTATATTTAATTCAATAGATTGTGATATTAAATATGTGAATTTATTGAATGTGGGTTATTATTTATTTTCCTGAAGCATCATCTCAATGAGGTGCATTGGTTCAATGGTAAATGTGCGCTATTTCAAATGAGGGCATGGGTTTGAACCACATGACTACACTTTAAAGTTTTAATTTTAATAAGGCTTGGAATAACCAAAGGGACGCGTGGGCAAGTTCGAAGAGGCACAATGCTTGGTCTAAATAATCATGATGATTGGGCCGAAGAGGCATCGTGTGAAGATCCACTTAAATGAGTGCAATGCTTCAAAAATTAATTTAATTTGAAAATGCATTTCTAGGACCTCCCTTGGGGAAAGGAGTCGCCTAACTACTAGGCTAGGCACCCTTTGGTCCCTAAGTGAAACACCATGAGCTTTAAACCAATAATTCCACTTGAATGAGTGTAATGCTTCAAAAATTAATTTAATTTGAAAATACATTTCTAGGACCTCCCTTGGGGAAAGGAGGTGCCTAACTACTAGGCTAAGCATCCTTTGGTCCCTAAGTGAAACACCATGAGCTTTAAACCAATAATTGCCAACTGAGAAGTCATAAGTTAAGAATAGTGATCTTTAACATGGTGTCACTTCATTTTCTATAAATAGAAGATGAGACCCACGAATTTTACATTTTATTTCTTTCATTCTTTTTTAGTTACTTACACAATTTTGTAGAGAAATTCTGAAGGAAAAACTTTAGAATTGCTATCTGTAATTAGTGACTTTATTGTATCCTAGAAGTGGTTTGTTTGTAATCTGGTAGCAAACTCTTTTTGAGTGGGATCAATTATCACTTTAAAGATAGTGCTCTACACGCCTCAAAGTCGCATTTATTTTTCAGATTCTTGTATTCACACAATTGTTTTCAACAATTGAGATGAGATAAGTTGAGATGAAAGATAAAAGTTAAATAAAATTTTATTTTTAATATAATTTTGGGATTTAAAAAAATTGCATTGCTTATTATATTTTATGTAAGAATTTAAAAAATTTATATTAATGATATGAGATAAGATAAAATTACATACTCTCACTATCCAAATGGTGCGTTAGGTATTGGATGGATCCTGTTGACATGCATGCGGCACACTGGCACTGGGTTAATTATACTTCTCCATTTGATTAATACAATTTTATTAGTTGCATCCCTAAATTCTAATTGCTTTTTATTTTGCCACTTGGCTTCATCATAATTAATATTGATTTTAACTTCCTTTTATTTATGGAATTTTTTTCTATAATTTATACGATTTTTTTCGCGTTATAGAAAATATTATAAATATAAAAAAACTTTTATTTTTAATTTGATGTATGGAGCATATTTAATAAAGTATTTATATAATATAATATAACTTAAGAAAATAAATTTTAAAATTTTAATTTAATAACTCAAAAGTATTATTTAAATAATATAAATAATGTAATTTAGCCACTGATTTGACAACAAACTAACTTGGCCCTTAAGTAAAGCAAAGTTAAAAAAGAAAAAAAGAATGTTTAGAATGTCTTTTATATTTTTTTTCTATTTATTTTACTAGACAATGTTAGGGGTTTTGCTGGGATCCCGTTGTCCAGTCCCACTAGTCTATTTTTTCTTTTTATCTTTTGTTTATTTTTTATATTTTTTTATATTTTTTTTATAAAAAATTTATAATATTATTAAATAATATTTTCTTACTCATTAAGTAAAAATATAAAAAATAGAGCGGTACTGGACAGCGGCATCCCGCAGCGGAATCTCTCTTTTCTCAAAAATAAAAAATTGATCAGGGTCCCTTCGCCCTTAAGTAATTGATTCGAGTCCATCGCTCTCACTATTTATCTCCCTTCGCTTACGTTATACTCTATCCTCCTCCAGCAGTGTTTTAGTTTTCAAAGCTGAAAACTACAAAATGCCCGTCGGCGACGACTCCGTCCCTAATTTCTCCTCCGACGGCGACGACATACCCTGGTGCGACCACGACTTCGTCATTGTAAGCTCTATCTTTTGGTGCATCGTATGATAGAGTTAAGAACTGCTCAACATTTTGATGCATAATTCAGCCCCTCCTTTGGAATGTATCATGTACAGTGTTCAACTTTTAGCAGTCATATTGACTCACTTACATGATTGTATTTTGGTTGGGCCCTTTCCTATGTTTGTCTTCTGAACTCGTGAATCTGCAGAGCTGTGAGAGAGCGGTTGCTGAGGCTAAAGAAGGTTCCTCTGATGATTTTTTGCAAAAATGGATCCTGAGTTTATTATGGGCTCTTGTTCACTCTAGACGACTTAAAGATGTAAAACGTGGGATAGAAATGCTTGAAGGTGGACATATATATAGAACCATGCTCCTCTATATCTGTCTCTTTGTGTGTGGGTGCGTGTGTCCCTCTCCTTCCTTTGAGCCTCTTAGCAAAGAAATACAACTTGCCTGAATGGCCTTGAATATTTGATGTTAGAATTTCTGCTGTGTGCTGAGCTTAGTTTGTTTGATAACTTCTGCAAAACTTGTCTTGGCAGCTTCTTTGGCCCGTACCAACAGCTCTCTGCCAAAAAAAGGCCAGCTTTATCTTCTCGCTGTTGGGTATTACAGAAGTGTTGACTACATGACGAGTCGGTACTTCGTGGATGAATGCTTAATGGTCTGATCACTGCTCTCCTGATATGATCTTCTAACTGGCAAACCTATGCTGATGACCATTTGCTTCATTTACCTTGAGTTATTTCATCTTCAATGCATGACAACTTCAAATCTAAGATTGTCAAAACGTCTCCTGATTTACCAATAGAACAACTCCTGAACTTGGTTGTTGCATGTTTCTTTTGGTAGATTGCACCCGATTGGAGACGGGCGCAGGCCCTTAAGAAAACAGTTGAAGATCGGATCAAAGGTAACAATCAATCTTAGTTTCCTCTTTTCCATTACTATGTTGACTTGGAGATTAACAAAATGCTAACTTGCTTGCCCCCGTGTTTGGTGTGAATTTAGATCTTCAAGGTGACGACACTGGCATAGGCACTGTTGCAGCTGGCATTGCTGCAGCTGGCATTGTTGTAGCTGGCATTGCTGTAGCTGGTGTCGCTGGTGTCGCAGTGGTTGCTGGTTGGATTGCTGCAGCACTGACCAGGAAGAAGTGATCCAATTCTATTTGAGTTCACCTCGTTGCTATAAGTTTATATGAACATGTTTAATCCTCCAATCCTGCTACCTGGCTATCATGTTTTATTTATAAGTTGAAAAATTGAAATGGTCTTTATTAAAAAATTTTACCAGAGAGATGTAGAAACTGCACAAGTCTTTACCTGACTTGGTTTGTTATACAATATGTTGATGTACATGGAAGATGTAATGTTATGGGTAAGTCGGTTTAACTTGTTCATGAATGAATATTTTTGAAAGAGCTTTCAATTGTACTGTAGATTTCCTCCCCCTTCATGTTCTCCTCCTATTCATAATCAAAGAATTGCCAAGCCTTCTCTCACTCCTAGGACTTGAATTTGGAATTGTTTACTTTCATTTTGATAAGATAAATTCTATTTGCAGTCCCCAATCACGGCTCTTTATTAAATGAGAAAAAATATTATTTTATGATGGATATTTTTATAATTTTAAAAAATTTTAAAGATAAAATTGTCTAGACATGCATTACAGTCTCTAAATAGGAACTATATGTAACATTGCTCACAACTCTATAAACATTAGGAAGCTAGTCTTCTTGAACAACTAAAATACAAAATGTCAACTTTATTAAGCACAATCTCGCTAGATAGGTCGGATAATACGCTAAGAATGATGCCTCTAGAAGTATTTCCACTCTAAATTATTTCCCTTTCCGAATATTGTTAGATATAGTTTCAGAATAATGCTACTTTGTCCCTCTAATTTATCCTCTCATTTTGACCGCTTATGCATTTAATTTTTTTTAATTTTTTCTTTTACTTATTAATTAAAGAAGTGATTATTAGTGTATTGATATTTTTTAAATATTTTTTTAAAATATTTAAAAATGTTAAAAAATAATGAATAAGAAAAATGAAAAAAAAAAAAAAATTTGGTCTAGAGGGCACACCCAGCGGTCACTACTAGGTAGCATCCTAGCATCATATAGTTTTAAAGTATGTAAGTCTTGCACAATTATCTTGAAAAAAGTAAATTCCAAAATAAAATAAAAAATTGATTTTTCATATAGGCTCTAGATTTCTCATACTTAAAAAAAAAAAAAAAGAGAAAAAGAAAAAGAAAAAGAGGATACGAAACTTATATATAGTCTATAATTATATAATTAAATCATTTTTCTTCTCTATTTCCTTTCTAATCTACATAGGACGTGTAACTGTCAATGCCAAAAAAGTAGGATGAACACATTGTGCATCCTCAATTTACAACCAATGTTACTATTTGTATCCCAAATTCTTTTAAAACCACATATTACACTCTTCAATGATAAAAAAATATATTATAGAATGCATCTTCTGATCATATTCCAACTATTAAAAATTTTAAGTGGTATAATTTATGAGCTTTTAATTTTCAAATATAGAATTGAAAAATGATATTTATAGTCATGGAGTGTGCAAGCATTGCGCAATCCTTGTAAAAGAGTGAGTAAATATAGAATTCACATGAAAAAAATTAATTTTTTAATAGTAAACCCTACATTTTTTCAAAATGATTTTGCGGCACTTACGTCCTCTACGATTGCATTTAACATTACTCTATAAAATATATCAATTTTAAAAATTTTGAATGCAAGACACTAATGTCCTAAAAATCTTAAGGTGAACAAAGGCCGCTTTGGAGTTGGTCTAGAGATTCTAGGATCAATCGCCGTGAAATTAGCCCTAGTACAAACTATTTTGTATTTTCCATCATGTTTGAGTGTTCAGTTGTACCTGGTATGGGCAATTCCAATGTAAGAGACTAGGAGTTTTATCCACCAAAGCCAAGTTTCCCATTCCCACCTTACTCCCCTAGCGTTGCAGCGTCAAGCAAAATTGTACTTGAGGGATATTCCCCACCAGGCCCATGCTAGTTAAGCTTGGGCAAAACAATGAGCCCATGTCAATCTAGGCCTTAACCTCTTGTGGCCCCCAAAACGCCAAAATGGCTCGTCCCTCTAGTTGCATCAGGTGAAGAAGGGTGTATTGCACGGGAAACCAGACAGATGGGACGCATCGATTTTGACTACCCCTATAACACCAAGCATTAAAGGGCCTATGCTGACAAGTGAATGAACAGAGGTGCGGACTACCCTCCATTCTCTGAGCCAGGACGCCCTCTGGGAGCCACGCTACATTAAAAGCCTTACCTCAGACACAACGTCGTATTAAATATCCAGATTAAGACAACTATGGATAGGACATTCAAGCCCTGACATAGGGTACATATATCCCCCTTGTAATCTCATATAAAAGCGTATTAAATACAAAGAACTCTCTCTGAATTTAATTATTAATAAACTATGACTCCCTAAATAAGAGACTGACTTAAACATCAAATGTTCCTCGAACCACTTGAGCCCACCTTCGTCATTGTGTTTGCAGGTGAAGTACTTGAAAAATTGAAAAGGTCTTTAATAAAAAAACTTAGCAGCGAGATGTAGAAACTGCACAAGTCTTTGCCTGACTTGGTTTGTTGTACAAATATGTTGATGTACATGGAAAATGTAATGTTATGGGTAAGTCGGTTTAACTTGTTCATTAATGAATATTTTTGAAAGAGTCCTCAATTGTACTGTGGATTTCCTCCCTGTTCATGCTCTCCTCCTATTCATAATCAAAGAATCCCAAGAAACGGTTTCATAGAAAGCCAAGCCTTCTCACTCCTATGGCTTTAATTTGGAATTGTTTATTTTCATTTTGGTAAACCTAGTTTCCTTCCATTCAAATATATCATGAACTTTTAACTCTAATCAACTTACAGTTATCGAAACAAACTCTATAAATATTTGGAAGCTCGTCTTGAACAACTTAAATACAAAATGTCACATTTATTAATTAGCACAACCTCGCTAGATAGGTCGCATAATCCTCTTAGAAATATGCCACTATAATTATTCTACTTTAAATTATTTCCCTTCTTGAATATTGTTAGATATAATTTTAGAGTGTATAAATTTGGTGTAATCATATTGAAAAAAGTGAATTCCACAATTGAAAAACAAGATTTTTTATATATATAGTTTCTAAATTTCTCTTACTTTAAAAATAAAATTACACGAAACTTACATAATCTATAATTATATAAGTTATTTTTCTTTTTGATTTCCTTTCTAATCTATTTAGATCAAAAAGTGACGTGAAACTGTCCATGCCAAAAACGTGGGATGAACACTACATCCTGATCAATTTACAACCGATGTTACTATTTGTATCTCAAATTCTTTTAAAACTACATTACACTCTTCAATTATTAAAAAAAAAATATAACATACATCTTCTGTTCATATTCCAACTATTAAAAATTTAAGTGGTACAATTTAGCAATTTTTTATTTTCAAATATACAATAGAGAAATGATATCTGCAATCATAAAATGTGCAATTGCCGCATATTCTTTTTGAAAAAGAGTAAGTACAAAACTCACATGAAAAAACTTAACTTATTAATAACAAGTCTTACTCTTTTTTCAAAATGATTTTATAGTACTTGCGCACTTACACAGGCACAAATATCATAAAAATCAATTGAGTAATGTTATATATAGTCGTAGAATGCATAAGTGACATGCAGTCATTTTGAAAAAGAGTAGGGTATATTATTAAAAATTAAATTTCTTTTCATGTGAATCTTATATTTATTTACATTTTTTTAAAAATAATTATATGGTACTTGTACACTCACGATTACAATTATTATTTCTCAAATCTTAAGGTGAAAGAAGGCCCATTTGGAGCTGGTCCAGAGATTCTGGGATCGATCCCCATGAGTTCGGCCCTAGTACATAATATTTTGTATTTTCCATCATCAGCTCTTCTAGGTACAGGCAATTCCGTGTACTAATTGTGCACTGAAGATGACATGGCAGGGGCATATATGTAGTCGTCATAGAATGGAAAATACAAACCGAATAAGAAGTAGAAAGCAAGAAAGCTGCAGTTTTCATTTTCCCTCCGTCTCCCCTCTCCCAAATTCCACCCTATTTTCGCCATTTTCATCTCCGCTAAAGTTGACCGATCTACTTCGCGACCCGCCTCCTACGGAAGCCTGACTCAAGATTTTTCCTTTATTCTATCTCCGTCAATAGAGTTAACACAAGAAAGCAAAAAGAAGAATCAGAGGATGACAGAATCCCCATTTCAACCTAGATCCATCTTCTTGTTCGTCGCCTCCGAAGTTTCATCACCCATTTTTGCACTCCATTTTGTGGATCTCTCACTGCTTTTAGCCTCTCTCGCGTCTCTTCACATCTCTCTCTCTCTCTCTCTCTCTCTCTCTCTCTCTCTCTCTCATTTTGTAGATTGAGTACTGTCCTTTGCCACCCAACTCAGCCTCTCTAAAATCCCGCTGCTCTCTTCGACAAACCACGGGAACTTTGTCGTTGTCATCTCTGATTGTAAGTTCTTGTAAATCTTAAACATTTCTATTACAAATCTAGATTACACCTGAACTTTGCACCTCACTGAATTTTTGGTCTAGATTATAAAGTTTTTTATTTTTATTTTCTTGGGTTCATTTGTTGACATTGTTGGTTCTACATTATGTACATTGAAGTTGGTTATGGGTTTTGTACGTCGAATTTGGTTATGGTTGCATATGTGTCATTGTTGACATTGTGAATATCTGACAGATCTGTGATTGTGAATGAACTAATATGCTTGTCTTGAATGAATATGCTTATATAATCTCTTGCTTTTTCACCGTTTTATTCAATATGTTCATCTTGAATGAATGCTTAAAAGTAGGTGAATGAACAGATTGTGCTTGTCTTGAATGAATGTGCTTGTCTAATCTATCAAATATTCACAGTTTCCATTCAACATGCTTGTTCTGAATGAATGCTTAAAAGTATGCTTAAAAGCATTGTCCATTCAGTAATATAAACATCAACTGAGCATTGTCCATTCCTCGAACCACCTGAGCCCACCTTCATCATCGTGTTTGTAGGTGAAGTTGAAAAATTGAAAAGGTCTTTAATAAAAAAACTTACCAGCGAGATGTAGAAACTGCACAAGTCTTTGCTTGACTTGGTTTGTTGTACAAATATATTGCTGTACATGAAAGATGTAATGTTATGGGTAAGTCGGTTTAACTTGTTCATGAATGAATATTTTTGAAAGAGCTCTCAATTGTACTGTGGATTTCCTCCCCCTTCATGCTCTCCGATTCATAATCAAAGAATCCCATAAAACGGCTTCACAGAAAGCCAAGCCTTCTCACTCCTATGGCTTTAATTTAGAATTGTTTATTTTCATTTTGGTAAACCTAGTTTCCTTCTATTCAAATATATGATGAACTTTTAACTCTAATCAACTTACAGTTACTGAAACAAACTCTATAAACATCTGGAAGCTCGTCTTGAACAACTTAAATACAAAATGTCACCCTTATTAATCAGCACAATCTTGCTAGATAGGTCGCATAATCCTCTTAGAAATATGCCACTATAATTATTCCACTCTAAATTATTTCCCTTTTTGAATACTGTTAGATATAATGCATAAATTTGGTGCAATCATATTGAAAAAAGTGAATTCCACAATTAAAAAAAATGATTTTTTATATATATAGTTTCTAAATTTCTCTTTTTTTTTAAAAAAAAATACACGAAAATTACATAATCTATAATTATATAAGTTATTTTTCTTTTCGATTTCCTTTCTAATCTATTTAGACCGAAAAGTGAGGTGAAACTGTCCATGCCAAAAAAGTGGGATGAACACTGCATCCTGATCAATTTACAACCGATGTTACTATTTGTATCCCAAATTCTTTAAAACTACATATCACACTCTTCAATTATTAAAAAAAAAATTATAGCATGCATCTTCTGTTCATAATCCAACCATTAAAAATTTGAGAAAGTCTGGGCTTAAGCCGGTCTTTCTGCATACACCACACACCGTGACATGGCGAACCCGGTCTGACTGTCATGTCACGGTTCCTCACTTAAGCCGAAAACCCATCCCCCTCCCCCCAACACGATTTCGTGCCTGAGACCCATTCCCGTTTCCTCTCTTTCGAAACCAGACCCATTCTCCTCCTCCATTCTCGTTTCCTCTCTTCCGAAACCAGACCCATTCTCCTCCCCCTCCCCCCAACACGATTTCTTGCTTGAGACCCATTTCTATTTCCTCTCTTCTGAAACCAGACCCATTCTCCTCCTCCATTCCCGTTTCCTATTTTCGGAAACCAGACCCATTCTCCTCCTCCATTCCCGTTTCCTCTCTTCCGAAACCAGACCCATTTTCGTTTCCTCTCTTCCAAAACTAGACCCATAGATTTAATGGACGAAGCTTCCATAATTTCCTTGTGAAACTGGGGAAAGAAAAAAGAATGGAACCTTCTTACAAATTTATACCGTTGTGCAAATGTTTTAAACTGTGAAGTTTATAGAGTGATTGTAAATGGAATAGGGAAGTTAGCTTTGCTGCTGAACTGGAATTTGGTTTTTTCATTCAACTATCACCACATCCATAAATACAAAACCATAGTTGTAGAACCCAAAATGGGTTACCTTGCAGATGCCTTTAACCAAACACTGGGCAGACGGAAAATTTCGACATGAAGAAATGCATTCAGCAAGTACCTTCTCCGGGAGCCCTTCTTCGCACAGTACCTATTTGCAGAACCTTTCTCCGTGGGGGTTAACTTGGAGGGATGGAGGCATGAAAACTGAAAATGAAAGTGAAACCCACTCTTGAGAGGCGACGCGGACGGGACAAGGGAAAGGGAAATTGAATCTGAAAAGAGAAAAAATAAATTTACTGTACACGAAAAAAAAAAGCCACGTGGGCAGTGTGTGGTGTGGGCGGAAGTCTAGGCTTAAGTGTAGAATTAGTCTAAAAATTTAAGTGATACAATTTAGCAATTTTTAATTTTCAAATATACAATAGAGAAATGATATTTACAATTATAAAATGTGCAATTGCCGCACATTAATTTTTTGAAAAAGAGTACGTACAAAACTCACATGAAAAAATTTAACTTATTAATAACAAGTCTTAATGCATGTTTGGGATTGCGATAGGAAATATATCTTATAACTGTAGAACTTATAACTTATAACTTAAGTAATAAGTTCTATTATTAAAAATTTATTTACTGTTTGGTAACCATATGTTTAAACCACTTTCAAACATATTACATTTATTTGGAAGCAAATTAAAAAAGTGCTTTCTAAGGTAGAAATGACGATTATTTGGATTTTTAAAACTTATGATCATATCCTTGAAAGTTTGAAAGTTATAATTATCTTAAAGTTGTATGGATATTTTCGTCCATTGACAGTCTTTTCAAATTCGAATTACTTTCCGTATTATCCGAAAAAGCACGTTTGAGGAGAAGCATCAAATGATGCTTCTCCTCAAACGTACTTTTTAGCTTATTTAAAATAAAAAATGTTTTAATATGTAACACCCAAACAATATAATTTTGTCATTAAAGAGCTTTTAAGACTATTTAAGCACTTTTTAAGACACTTACCGCAACCCCAAACAGGCCCTTACTCTTTTTTCAAAATGATTGCGTAGCACTTGCGCACTTACACAAGCACAAATGTCTTAAAAATCAATCGAGTAGTGTTACATATAGTCGTAGAATGCATAAGTGTCATGTAGTCATTTTTATAAAGAGTATGGTCTATTATTAAAAAATAATTTTTTTCCATGTGAATTCTATATTTATTTACATTCTTTTTAAATAATTATACGGTACTTGTACACTCACGATTGCAATTATTATTTTTCAAATCTTAAGCTGAACAAAGGCCCCTTTGGAGCTGGTTCCAAGATTCTGGGATCGATCCCCATGAATTCGGCCCTAGTACATAATATTTTGTATTTTCCATCATTAGCTCTTCTAGGTACAGGCAATTCCATGTACCAATTGCGCACTGAAGATGACATGGCAGGGGCATATATGTAATCGTCATAGAACGAAAAATACAAACCGAAAAAGAAGTAGAAAGAAAGAAAGTTGCAGTTTTCATCTTCCCTCCGTCTCCCCTCCCCCAAATTCCACCGTATTTTCGCCATTTTCATCTCCGCTAAAGATTGACCGATCTACTCCGTGACCCACCTTCTAAGGAAGCCTGACTCAAGAATTTTACTTTATCCTATCTCCGTCAATAGGGTTAACAAAAGAAAGCAGAAAGAAGAATCAGAGGATGACAGAATCCCCATTTCAACCCAGATCCATCTTCCCGTTTGTCGCCTCCAAATTTTCATCACCCATTTTTGCATTCCATTTTGTGGATCTCTCACTGCTCTCAGCCTCTCTCACGTTTCTTCACATCTCTCTCTCATTTTGTAGATTGAGTACTGTCCTCCACCACCCAACTCAGCCTGTCTCAAATCCCGCTGCTCTCTTTGACAATACATGTGAACTCTTTCGTTGTCGTCTCTGATTGGTAAGTTCTTGTAAATCTTAAACATTTCTATCACAAATCTAGATTACACCTGAACTTTGCACCGCACTGAATTTTTGGTCTAGATTATAAAGTTTTTTTATTTTCTTGGGTTCATTTGTTGACATAGTTGGTTCTGCATTTTGTACATTGAAGTTGGTTATGGGTTTTGTACGTCGAATTTGGTTATGGTTGCATATGTGTCATTTGTTGACATTGTGAATATCTGACATATCTGTGATTGTGAATGAACTATTATGCTTGTCTTGAATGAATGTGCTTATATAATCTCTTGCTTTTTCACAGTTTTATTCATTATGCTTATCTTGAATGAATGCTTAAAAGTAGGTGAATGAATAGATTGTGCTTGTCTTGAATGAATGTGCTTGTCTAATCTATCAAATATTCACAGTTTCCATTCAACATGCTTGTCCTCAATGAATGCTTAAAAGTATGTTTCTCTATTGGGTTGTTGCATTCATACTAGATTTATTGTCCATATTGCAAAATGGATTTTTTTTGTAAGACTAGATTTATGGTAGAATGGGTTGCTGCATTCGTTGGACTAGATTTTTTGCAACACTGGATTTTTTACAAGACTAGATTTTTTGTGTATGAATTGATGCAAAATGGATCTTTGGAAATTCAATTGCATACTAATAGGTTTGACCATCTGAAGATAGAAGTTTACAAATGTTTTTTAATTAAATAATGCTAATTTCTTTATTTTCCAAATTTAATTGATATGATTAGGACCTTCTCTCGCGTGGTTCGGCATTAACTTGGCATAGGTGGATGATTGTTGTGTTTGCAGCAAGGTGAGATTGTTTACTATAGTTTTTTTCTTTAATTTTTTAATAAATCATTGTATTAGGACTTCTATGTTAACATGTTAGAAAATATTGCAGTACGGTGAGCTTGTTTACTATAGATTTTTTTTTAATAAATTATAAATCCTTGTATTAGTACTTCTATGTTAACATGTTGGAAAATATTGACCAGATTACAACTCGGTAAAGGAAAGGAAAGAGGTGTCTCTTGAGCGTGGAAATGCTTTGTGTAAGGCTTTTGAGATTTATATTAGATAACATAGTTTAACATGGTAGGGGACCATAGCTGTGTCTCTCATGCCCCAAGTATCCCATCAATATTGTCTCATTTTTAGCTTTTTTGTATTGACTCTGTTTTACTTCGCATGATATTATTTAATGTTTTAACTCTTATTTTATGTTCTACCATGGTCATAGATGCAACTTGACCTGCATGGGACACAAGTGGAACGCTTATTGTAGTTTCAGACTTGGTGTTACAATCTCGTTGTTGAAGTACCTTGAGAAGCTTTGTTGTAATACTTGAACTTTGTTAGTAAAGTGGTTTGGATTTGTTATTGGGGACTTTGTTAAATTGTGTTTATTACTGTTGGTGTTGTTTGGTTATTGAAGTTCTAGATTTGGTGTTACTAGGTATTTTTGTTGTTATTTTCTGTAAGATTTGGTGTATTTTTGTTATTATTGAAGTTCTAGATTTGTTATTATAGACTTTGTTATTGACGTTTGAAAGGTTGTGATGACAAATATTTTGGTTATTGAAGTTACAGTGTTTGTGTTATTAGTGACTTTGGTACTAATGGATTTGGTCCTACTCAATTAGTTCCAAATTTGGTCTGCTTGATTACAATATATTTTCGTCAGTGACGTCTTTTAAGATTTATTTCAAAAGACTGAATCTAATGGTATGCATCTCATGTGTCCCTCCCATGTGTGTCCCCTTGTTGTGTTTTTGGTTGTAGCTCATAGATAAGGTAATATGGGAACAAACAAAGTAATGAGAAATGCACAATATTTGCTTAGATAATGTTGAACAATTTCAATTGACCAGAATAAGGTTTATCCTTATCCCCGAACCCCTCATCTGACATCTATACATGAGAGTGAAACCAACATCAAATACCAACTAAAAAATAAAGCACAAAAAACCATCAGTAAGAGGTATTGACATAGTGTACAAACACAACAGTTACTACACAATTTACAACACAAATTACGTGACCCAAAAGTCCATTAGATTCCCAACAACATACTTACATAACCTAATAGTTACTTTAGGTAATCTAGCCCGTTCATTACATAACATGTCAAGTTAAAAGAGTTTTTATTTTATTTTAGTTTTTATTTTTTACAAAAGCAAACCAATAAATAGGGAACCCATTTAGATTCTATCTAATAAGCTGAGATAACTATTTGTTGCTTCAAAAGCTCGACTTGATCATTTTGGAGGACCAACTGATCCCTCTTCTCAATCTCATCATTCTCTTGTGAACCACCATCTCCCCATTCTTGATCTCATCAATTCTCTTGTGGACCTAACAATCAAATGACCAAAAGTAATAACTTGAAACAAAGCACAATGCTAGAACCCCGAAACATAATTTTTGAAAGAAATGAACGAATACATATATCAATAAAATTCAGAGAATAATTTTGGCAAATCTAACAATGATATCAAAATTGATATGGACTAGGAATTAAACCAAATTAAGTAGAAAAAACAGCACTAAAAAAAACCCTCCCGCGTCGCATTTCGGGCAAAGCTAGATCAATAGACAAGTAAGTCGCAAAGACTAAAGTATGTCTGATTATATCGAAAATGAAGCAAGTTAGGAGACTTTAATATGAATTGCCTAACATAAACAATGGGCACCTGCAAAATGGACAGTCGACGAATCAATAAAAGGATAAATTTCAAGAAGCCATGATATGCAGCTTATAGCTAAGACTGTTCATCTGGGCCGGAATCCGGTTATACCGGATTATAACCGAATTCTAGTTATGGTTTTCGGCCCGGATTAAATCCGGACCAAAACTCGGATTTCAAAATCCGGATGAATCTGGGCCGGGTTTCAGATTTAAATCCAAAACCCGGATCTAAAACCTGGTACCCGGGTTTCTTAAAACCTCACAGTGCTTTCCCTACCCGTAATTGCCCTAGCCGCCCCCTCCCCTCAAAATCACTCTCATCTTCTCTCTCTCTCTCATTCACTCTCATCTGCTCTCCCTCTCTCTGTGCTCTGCGATGGTTTTGATCGTTCAAGGAACTCATGATTGACTAGCGGCGGGAGTGTACCAAGAGTTGATGGATACCTCTCTCTCTCTCTCTCTCTCTCTCTCTGACGAAACCCTGGCCTCCCTTTCTCACTGCCGATCGAAGAAGATAGCCTCCCTTTCCTCCAACACTGCCGATCGAAGAAACCCCGTCATCTCGTGACCCATCATCGTCGTCGCCGACTCGCTGTCATCCTCGTGACCTCAAGGTTTGTTCTCTGTGATTTGGGCATGTTTTAGATTTGGATCTGGGTTTGTTGTTATTTTGTATATGCTGTTATTTTGATTGATCTGGTTTTTTTTTTTTTTGTTAAACATGGGTATAAAGAGAGTGGGGGTTTTTTTTTTTTTTGGGTTGTTTTTTGAATCGTGGAGATGTGATATTTGTAGATCTTAGAAAATCAGTTTCTTTGAGTTAGAAAATTAAGGTTTATCATGACCCTGCATCTAGCTTGGGAAAAATGGTGGTGTGAGATGATTGATACATGATACAAAGTTGAGGAGAGCTTGATGAAAGGAAGATGATCATCGAGCATATATGCAATTATAAATTAACTGCTGGTATCTCATGCTTTTCGGATCAGCCACTACTTGTTTTTTAGAGTACTTGTTTTCAAGACATGTATGCAAAAACTGCAGTTTGAATACTCTGTACTGAAAAACCAGCTTGAATATTTGTTCAGGGTAAGTATATCCTTCTGTTGAAGGAAGCTTATAATATTTTTGAATGATTTTGATCATCCAGGGTACCAGAAAATATGTCAATATAATTAATGATTGCTCGAAGAAAATAAAATCTTATATGCCTAGAATATCATTGAAATTATTCTGAACTTTCATCTTTTGGCCTTTCCAAACACCAATTTGGTTTGAGCATTGAATGCTCTTCGTCCCATGATAGAGAATCATTGAGATCATTGTAAGGAAATTTCTATCAATTCTTCCTCCAGTTGGATGTTCAAAAACATCCTCGAATGGCATCCTTGGCTGATTATCTAGTTTGTTTTAACATTTGCATATAAACTGTGATGTATAAATAATTGTTTCCCCTTTACTCTAGCTGGAGCAACAGATCCGAGCTGCCCGTGTGTAGTCTTGATTTTTGAGTCATCCCATGAAGGCAGAAACAAGAAATGAGGGAGTTGATGTTACAGACTATTTATACGAACTTTTATAGTGTTCAAATTATATCCTAATAGAATATCAAGACTTGCTGAAGGATTCCTCAAGAGTTATGTCTAAGGCTTGTAGGAGAGGGAAATGCTAATGTGAATAAATAGTTCTACCTGCTTTTTGCGAAACATATTCCTTCCTTGTGTTGCTCCAACAAGGAGGTTTTCATTACTGTAATATCTGACTTGCACAATAACAAGCACGATTATGCAATATTTATTGGCTTGCATCTTAACATGTGGTATATATTTTGCTTGCTTTATTGAATATTGACATTGGCTGTAGGTTTACTTGATTCGTGATGCAGCTGCAAATAATGTGAAACGCCTCACAGAAGGAGCAAATTTTATAAAAGAAGTTTATATTGTAGTCACCTGTGGATTTCCTTGGAGACCATTCCAACTTGCTAGGGAATTCACTAGCCTTTCTAGGCATGACCCATGTCATTCCTACAAAGAGATCATTCCACACGGTCTTTCAACTAATGACTGAACTAATGATAATAGCTTGTAATTTTGTATTTTGTAATGTAATTAAATACCAAATAATGTAATGTGAAGTGAGATGTACCATGTGATGCATGCATTTTATATTATAAATACTGAATTTCTATTTTTTAGATGCATTTAGTTAAAAAGATAATAAGTTTTCTGTATTAAAAAAAAAAAAGTTTTTCAAATGTAATGGAATATAGGCTTTAGATTTTTTTTAAAAAAATTGCTTTACAACATCTTTTTTGGAACAAAATTTAATAGTATATAGCCTTAGTAGTTAAATTTAAAAAAAAAAAAAAAAGGGTACAGCCCGGGACCCGGATTCATCTGGGTTTCAGACCGGGTCATAACCCGGGTACATCTGGGCCGAAACCCTGTCCGGATTTGGACTTTGGATTCCGGGCCGGGTATACCCGGATACCCAGTCCGAAACCCGGATGAACAGCCCTACTCATAGATTGAACCTTTATCCACCTCACTAAACGCCAAATTAATATACTTTGAATATTTCTTTAAAAAAAATAGAGAGTGAAAGTAAATGTAAAGGTGTTCGAGAAAATTAGTTGAATAAAAAAAATGTAGCAAATTTTATTGAAACGCTTCCCCTGTGATTGAGAGCCAGAAAAATAAGAGAAAACTTACCCAAGTTATAGTTTAGATTGGATATTTGATCATTGAAGGTAACATATTTGGGGAGAAATCATGAGAGAAAATTAGAGCTTATGAAATGTAAAGCAGAGGCGACGAATCCAAGGGGAGGGTGAGAGAAAGAGAGTTCAAGGGCGGGTTGAGAGGGAACCATTGTATCGATGGGGAAGGGGAAGGGGAAGGGGAGATGGGGGAAGGGGAAGGCTTGTTGCTGCAGGGGAATGGAGTAGGTGGAATTTGGCTGGTTTCAGCTAGGGTTAGGATTCAAAAGACTTAGAGAAGAGAAGACAGGACTTGGAGAAGACTTTGAGAAAGAGAAGATGATTTTGCTATTTTTGCTTCTTTCCATTCCTCCCGCTCGACTCAGTAGCCTTTTATTTTTATCTTCAATAAAACGTTTCATTTCATTTTTCACATCAGCATTCGGTGTGCAATTTGGTACATGAGTAGCCTATAAGAAGAGTTTTCCAAATACTATTTCCACATAGAGTTTGTAAATAAAAGTTTTTATCGAATTGTAGTATTGTATTTTATTTTTAATTTTTTTTTAACTTAACGATGAATGAATTGTTTTTAAATAAATTTGTGATTTTTTTATTTGAAAAAATGCTAGAAAAAAAAGAGGTAAAATAAACAAGTCTCATCGGTGAGGATTCTCATCCTTTGTGGACATAGCATTGTCCATTCAGTAATATAAACAAAATTGCATAATAGAATACCTTTTATGAAATTTTAAGTTTCACCATATGAATTATGAAAATGCAGGAAATCAAACATGGAATAACTAAGGGTGTGGACTGTTTAGCCTTTTATAGAATTCCAAACTCAAAAAGAACAAAATTAGGTCCAAGGACAATTACAAGTGTTTTTGTAGGATATGCTAAGGATTCAAAAGCATATAGACTTTTAGATCTGGATTCTAATGTTATAGTAGAACCAAAAGATGTGGGATTTATTGAAGATAAATTTTATAATGATTCTAAAGCTGTATCAGATTCTACTCAAACACTAGAAACAGACATGAGTCCGAAAAGGACTTGTATAATTCCTAATACATTGAATGAGCCCAGGAGAAGTCAAAGAGTCAAAAAATAGAAAAACTTGGATCCAGATTTTGTATCATCTTAGGCTATTGTTTTCATTTTGGAAGGAAATAAAGATGATGTTTTAAATAAGATACTCATTCTATTAAATATAGAAGAAGATCCAAGAATAGTTAAAGCTATGACTTTTAGGGATGTTGCATTTTGGAAAGAGACAATAAATGATGAAATGGACTCAATATTTTCAAACAATACATGGATTTTAGTAGATTTGCCTCCTAGATGGAAACCTATTACTTGTAAATAGGTATTTAGGAGAAAATACAATACAGATGGGTCTCTTTAAACTTTTAAGGTCAGATTAGTAGCCAAAGGTTTTACACAAAAAGAAGGCATAGACTATTTTGATACGTATGCCCCAGTGACTAGATTTACATCCATTAGAGCGCTTATGGCACTGGTTTAAAAAAATAACTTATTTGTACACCAAATGGATGTTAAAGCTGTTTTCCTAAATGGTGAACTGGATGAAGAGGTGTATATGGAACAACCAGAAGGATTTGTTATTGACCAGTGCAAAACTGCAAATGCACAGTATCGTACTTTTATAGTAAAGTGATAAGAAGAGTATCGTCCTTAGGGATTGGTACCTTACTTTTGACAAATACCAAAATTATACTAATCTTGATTTTATCTAGAGGAATCACTAAGATTTTTTTAGTTGTAGTTCAAACTAAAATCAACTCGAAGAAAAATTCGCAAAGAAAATAAAACTGACGTTCGAAGATCAAATTAATGGGGAAGAAAAATTCTAGGAAATCGATTTCACCTAACTCCTCACTATGCTTTACTCATCCAACTAATTTAATTTAATTCTTTTTGTTTATTAGCAAATCTCTAATTCATCCAAAAGACTCTTTCGATAGTCAATTGAAAATTATTCTTGTTCATCAATTCACACAAAAATATGCAAATTAATAAAGCAAGAAAGCAATAAGACCAATGATTTAAATACTACATAAGTTCATACAAGTCTTTCGATCTCTATATTTACCTATGCCGAAATATTCAAGATCTATCCTATAATTCCCTCTTTCGATAGCAAATCACAAGATTAAAATATCATCTAATCAATGGTCAGTTAATTAGAAGTAATAAACTCAGAATAAATCAGATAAACAAAGAGAGAATTGCCTTCAATTAGCATAGACAATCAAGCATAGTTCGGAACTAGGTTACATCGTTTTCCTAGAATAAAGAAAATTTAGCTCATGCTAAAAATGGAATTCAACATAAACGAATTCACCATAATTGTTCTGAGAATATTGGAAGGAAAATAAACACTGAAAAATACTCCTCACAGCCGCAACTCGTCTTCAAAAACTCAAGGAAATGATTCACTGCTTCTTTCTCATCTGTGCCCGTATATGATTCCAACGTACGTGCAATGTGTGGAACTCTGTCTCTAAAACAGATGACTTGAATTCTTCTAGTTGTGTTTTCCTCCCTAAAAAACGTGTTCTCCAGTCAAAAGTACGGCCATATGATGAAAAATCACTTTTATATCCCCTGACGGTGGAAAAACCCTAGATCTGTAAAATACGATGTTCGCTCGAGCGGGGTATCGAGCGAGCATCGAGCGTTCAACTCTGTCTAAATTCGCTCAAGCAGCTTGTCGAGCGCACATCGAGCGTTCAACTCTGCCTGACTTCGCTTGAAAGGCCAATGTCTCCGCTCGAGCGATCTTGTTTTCCCGCAACCCGCTCGAGCTCACTGTCGAGCGGCCATCGAGCGGTTGAATCTGTCTGAATTCGCTCGAACGGCCAAATTCCTCCGCTCGAGCAATGTGGTAAATCTGCAATATGAAATTCTGCAAGTCATCAAATACCCCCAAACTTACAACTTTGTTTGTCCTCAAACAAAAAGAAAAGCAAATGATACTTTAGGCAATATCAACTAGACCCCAAAGAGAAGTATCATCACTCACTAAGCTTTTATGAATTTAGATTTCATCACTAGTATCTTACTCTTTTAACATCAAAGATAGCAAGAAAATCAATAAAAAATTTTACAATTTGTCAAGCAAGAGTTAGGTGTTTACTTTAACCTAAAGCTAAGACCTTAAGTGTGTGTGTGATATAGTTAATTTAACCTCAAACCACCTACAAACTCAGATAAAAGTATAACAACTAAAATCAAAAGAATTCTCTCAAAACTTAACCCCATAAGTCTAATTTTCAGAAATCCTCTCCACTAATGTAGTCAACACCAAAATCAGAGATCAAAAGGTCTTTAATAAGGTTGTAATGATAGGCCACAGGGTGAGGGTTAAGAAAGAACTGGATATGAAGAATCAAAGCAAACTGGGAAAATACTTCGTGAAAAGAACACTAAAAGAGATATCCACATGATTCATATCATAGCTCTTTCTTGACAATATGCTCATACTGGTGGCATTATTGTTGTTGTAATCACTGAAGCAATACCAACAATCCCCTTAACAAAATCTGAGGTGATACACACTCTGCTTAGTGACTTCTTTGTCTCTTTGCCTTTTTTTTTTTTTCAAGAATTTGATCAAACAGAGCAAACATAATATGGATCATTCTCTTTCAACTAATTTTCTCTTTAAATGTAACTTTCCACCAAAGTATTTTCTCAAACTATCAAAGGTAGATTCATTGTTTTTCAGGCTTAGAGCGGAAATGGTTTATGTAGTTCAAAGAAAAAATAAAGGCTTATGTAAAATAAGGCTCAAGGGGGTTGACTATGGAAACACACCATGTAATGATGGCGTGATATTTAGGACGGCTGGGAAAGCTTTTTGATTATGACAAAGAAATGTCTAGATCATTTCTCTAATATTTGGTATCAACTAGGATTTCGCCTCAAGGACCCATCAACGGATTCCAGAGCAAAGCAAAATTGAACTTCTCTTTTTCAATTAATTCAACTTCTTCTCCTCATAAGCAAAATAGAATAAAAGAAAAATGACTATGTGCTCAATTATGTTCAAGGTCAAAGATTTAAACCAAAGTACCCACAAAACTCCGCTTGACATAAAAGAAATTTTTGAAAATTTTTCTCAAAACCATCTTCAATCACAAATTTCAAAGTCATAGAGAATTCAATCTTACTCCAATGCATGCTTGGTAAGAGAATCAAACAACCCAAGATTTAGAAAACAAGAGGATCAAATGACTATAGGAGTTTACACCCCCAAACTTAAACTAAACAATGTCCTCATTGTAATGCAAAAGTAAAAAGGATTAAAGAAATGAAAGGAACTTCCCTGGTTTCATGGTGAATCTTCCGTAGTTTATAATTTTTCAGCTCTTTATTCATGCTAAAAACCTGCATCAAAATTCAAGTTATTAAAAATAAATAAATAAAGATAATAAAATAAATAAAAGAATGAAAGAAAGTTCTATGGGTTACCTCCCATAAGCGCTTGTTTTAAAGTCTATAGCCAGACTTTTCAATCTTCATCAATTAGGATCTCCAAGAGGAATAAATGCATAGTTTCTCTCCACTTGTTCTCCATAGTAGTGCTTCAATCTCTGACCATTAACTCCGAATATATTCCCTGTCTTGTCCTTCAAGTCTATTACTCCAAAAGAGAAAACTTTATCAATTGTATAAGGACCTATCCATCTTGATTTTAACTTTCCCGGGAAGAGTTTGAGTCATGAATTAAAGAGTAAAACTTGTTGTCCTGGTGCAAACTCTCGCCTAAGAATCTGTTTGTCATGTCACTTCTTCGTCCGTTCTTTATAGATCTTTGCATTTTCATATGCATCATTCCGAAACTCATCCATCTCATTCAATTGAAGAAGTATCTTTTCTCCTGCTGCTTTCAAATCAAAGTTAAACTTTTTTACAGCTCAATAAGCTCTATGCTCCAACTCCACAGGAAGATGACATGCCTTTTCAAACACTAATCGGTACGGAGACATCCCGATAGGTGTTTTAAAGGTTGTACGTTATGCCTACAAAGCATCATCAAGCTTTTTCGCCCAATCCTTTCTATTGGTTTTGACCGTCTTCTCAAGGATGTTCTTGATTTCTCTATTTGAAATTTCAGCTTGGCCATTAGTTTGAGGATGGTAAGCAAATGCTATCTTGTGCTTTACACCATATTTAGAAAGAAGATTATCAAACAACTTGTTGCAAAAGTGAGTCCCTTCATCACTAATAATAGCTCGTTGAGTGCCAAATCTTGTGAATATATTCTTGTGCAGAAATTTGAGCACTACCTTTGCATCATTTGTTGTTGTAGCAATTGCTTCCACCCATTTTAACACATAATCAACTGCTAACAAGATATAAGCAAAGCCAAAAGAATGAGGAAAAGGCCCCATAAAATCTATTCCCCAAACATCAAACAACTCAACTTCTAAGATACTTTTCAATGGTAACTCATGACGCCTTGAAATATTTCCCATATGTTGGCACCGGTCACAAGTTTTCACCAAAGTATAACTATCACGAAAAATAGAAGGCCAAAAGAACCCATTTTGAAGTACCTTAGCTACTGTACGGGTGGCTCCAAAGTGTCCTCCATATGACGATGAATGGCAATGATGGAGAATGGCTTGCATCTCTTCTTCCGGCACACATCTTCGAATGATTTGATCAGGGCATCTTTTGAACAACAAAGGCTCATCCCAAAGATAATATTTCACATCATGCAAAAACTTCTTGCGTTGATGGTAAGTAAGATCAGGTGGTAGTACTTTACAAACTAGGTAGTTTACAATCTCAGCATACCACGGAAGCTTGATCTCACATGCAAACAACTGCTCATCAGGGAATGCTTCTTGGATCACTGAATCTGGTCTTTCTTCCTTTTGCTCTAACCGAGAGAGATGATCAGCAACTAAATTTTCACTTCCTTTCTTATCTCGAA